>NC_133896.1:116036780-116636780 GCF_964199755.1 Larus michahellis | reverse complement strand
AGACTTCTCCCAGCTTCTTGGAGAATATTTCAGCTACCTCTACATCCTGGCTGGGCAGTCTATAACAGATTCCCACCATGACATCTCCCTTGTTGGCCCTCCCCCTGATTCTTACTCATAAACATTCAACCCCATTGTCACCATCATTAGGCTCTTGACATTCATGACGCTCCCTAACACACAGAGACACCCCACCTCCTTCTCCTTCCTTGCGTGTCCCTTCTGAAGTGTTTGTAGCCATCTAATGCAGCACTCCAGTCGTGCAAGTCATCCCACCCCCCTTCCGTGATGGTGACTACATCATAGTTTTCCTGCTGCACAATGGCTTTCAGCTCCTCCTGTTTGTTGCCTATGCTGCGTGCATTAGTGTGGAAGCACTTCAGTTGGGCTACTGGTCCTGCCACCTTATTGCTGGGAGAAGCCTTAACTCCTACCTGTCCATACGTAGGCACAGCCATAGTGTCTAACCATCAATGACCCTCCCGTCAAATCCAGGTCTGTGAAGTAATTTTTACCTAAGCGAGTCATGCTATCACAGTAATCAATACTGCTCAATCACCAGTACTGCAAATGAAATTGCAGTGTAAGCACCAGTATCTAGGAACATCCACCGACATCAGTCTATGTGCATAGAGGAGATACACAGATGTTCATATAGCAGTAACAAAAGTCTTCTAACATTTCATAAGCACAGAACTCTAGAGATTGACTCAGTCTTTTCTTGGGTTTCAGATACATCTACATTACTGTGGTTCTTCATGCCAGGAGCTGATTAAAGGGGTTTTTTTCCTGATAATTTTTGTTTGCACTTCTGAAATAGGCTTTCAAGAGATGCATCTTTTTGGCCACTAAAGACCACATACAGAAGACTTGCAAATAACACCAGTTTGAAAACTCAGAACTGAAATACATGTGCTGTAAATTCATTTTGTATAAGTAAGTTTAACACATGGTTATTTCCATACAAGATGAAAGGCAATTGCATTGTGATGGCAATTGCATGATTACATTAAGTCACCAAACCTCCAGTCATCTTCAAAGGGACTCCAAACTCATCGTATATCCTCAGTAGATTCTTTCAAAGAATAAAATTCTTGGAATTTGCTGAACAAGATGACAGAATCTTACGATGTAAATGTATTCACCAAAAAAAATTAAATTATATTTCTTTATCAGGCATAATGTGGCATTTTTAAGTACTTGCTTGCACAATACTTAAAAGGGCGATTTTCAGCTGCTATCTTGTGTTACAAGTGTATAGAGGAAAAGAACTTCTGCCTCTCAATTTGTAAAGTCTATTGTGCTGTCTCGGAGATTAGAAAGAGCTGAGATAAGAGAATTTCTACCTGGTTTATATAGGAAACCAAACAAATGAGGAGTCTTCTGTAGCTGAATAGAAAGAAAATCAGGAAACTTTCAAAAAGTAAAAAAGTCCTTTTTATTTAGCATTATATTTTTCAAAGGAAGTTAGACAAAAATAACAATATTGCAATGGTTGCATTGTTCCAAGAGGGGAAAAAAAACACCAACACTTGTATCAAGGTGGTGGTTCTAAATTTGCTCATTCAAACAAATAAAACAAAAATGCATGTTCCTCTAACTAGAAAAATGATACAAGTGTAAAAATATTTTTTATCTAACCTTATCTATTTGCTAGTGGTGTGCAGATGTTTATTTTGTGGTTTGCTTTTCTTTTTTTAATAAATGTTTGTTTTCTTCAAGTATTAAGGACTTCAGTGTTTTAGAATTCCATACATGTTACTATCACTTGTATCTACTCAGGTTATATAGAATAAGCAATGCATCATTATAACTCCATTGCTGGATGATGTATTAATGGCTGCCATAACTGTGACAGAAATACATTAAGAATATTTCTACTTAAATTTAAGAGGAGGAAATCTGAGACACACTTTAGGAACTGCTCATACTTTACAAATCAAAAGTATTTGTCTGAAGTCTGATCAGTGTATGCCTAAAGCACCGGTTTCAAGAAAAGCTAAAACACTTTTTCCATTAGGAATTGGTTTTAGAAACTTTAGGAAATCTCCTGAGACTTAAATTTGAAAATTAAATTCCAATTTTGTGGGGATAGATTTCATACTATTTCTGCATGCAACGATAAGCCTAGGCACATTTCTAGAGCTTTTAATTGATTCATGTACTTAACCTTAAGAACTTTAGCCAAATTCGAATATAAAAGATTTGTCAATGATACGTACAAGACTAAAGTTACAACTTCATTATCTTATGCATGATATTATTTTACTGTATCATATGGAATTTTCCATACTGAAATTAAAATATCTACATTAAATTTGCTGAATATAATATTAAGCAGGCACTTTGTATTGGCCATTATTACGTAAAAAAAAAAAAATCAAGATTCTGACATGGTAATGTGTTAAAAGCCAAACATCTCTCTTCATACTTTTAGTTTTAACCTTCTTGGACCTCTCGTTCTGTTGTCTGCCTCCCCCATTACCTATAGGTGCTTAGCCTCTCCAGTTGTAAAGATTTGCTATCAGAATCCTCACTTGATTTTCTTTCTCATTCAGACCATCTAACAAGCAATGAATCACCATTTTATTGCTGGTCAAAACAACACAACACTAGGAAAGAGCCATGCAGCAGCTGCAAGCCTAAAGATTGGCTCCCGCCATATACACTGCCTATACTTTTAACTACACAGTCTCTCCTAGACTGTCATTAGCACACATTCATGTTAGCATATGGAGCATGAGCAACACGCTAAGCATTTTCATCAAATTCAAAGTCTGTTACATACATTAAGTCACAAGTCACAGTTTTGCTAGGGGTTAAACCCTGCCATTCCTACCTACCAAATATCAGCATCTCCAAATTAAGCATTTAAGAATAATCACTCCCTGTCACATAAACCAGTTTAACTAGACTTCATAAAGCAACTACCAACTAAATTCAAAAGCAAAGACAGACAAGGATGGGGAGTAACAACACATTCAACCTATTCCTGCAAGTATTAGAATGTACAAACAATTTAAAGAAAAAAAAATGCTCATGCATATATGACAAAGACAGTACTTTCACAATATTTAGGAGGAGTTCTCAAGTCCATAAACAGAAACAGGTATCCCCTCTTTAAAGGTAAACCATGTTGAAGTATCTAAACAACATACACAATGCATAAGAAAATTCAGGTACCTAAAATATGATTATTTGCCAGATTCTTGAGAACATATATTTCTTACCTTCAGTGTTTACTTTTGCTTCCTTGGTTATCTAAAATACAACTTCCATCCTGATGATGTGATTTGACAGTACTTCTAATCTACTGTATATGTGAAACTGGAAACAGTAGTCTAAGTCTCCGTCCGAGATTCAGATGCATAAATAGACTTTTTGAGAATGGAGGACAGGTCGGTTTATTTTAGAAGGCAGCCAAATAACACAGTATTGTCACCTCTCACTATGAAGTAGTCTGAAGAAGGGGAAAGCCGGTTCATAGGCTTTACTTTCATAGCAATCTCTCATTTTGACCTTTCAGCAGATCTGTCACAGTAGTAAGATACAGGGAAGGCTAAACTAAGGACATAATCCATATAATTTCTTTCCATATGCAGCAAGAATAATCTATTAACAAAACTAGACAGCCAACACAATAAAGGAGAGCATAGCATCACAGAATAGAAATGCGTTTTGTTTCCTGTTTGGCAGGATTATGTTCTATCTTTGGCCAAAAGCTACTGAGGCAGGTGGAATTATGGAGGCAGGAACCAGAGGCCCGCTAATCATGGGGCTTCTTTCTTGATTTTGCAAACCACTTATCTGTTCTACAGCACCTCAGCTTCAATGGGAGAAGTTAAATCATCTTTTTCTCAATTTCAATCAAGACTGTAATTTAGGGCCTAGATTTAGGAGACACGAATACAAGTTCTAACTTCTAAGCTCTTATTACAATGCATCTGCTATAAATTAAACAGACATAAGTCCTAAGCTTTAACACAATGACTTATCCTTGGAGATATTCAAAACCCAGCTCCACAAAGTTCTCAGCAACTTGCTCTAGCTGACACTGCTTGGAAGAGGAGAGTTGACAATCTCCAGACACCTCTTCCAACATTCAGCCACTCTGTGAATTTACTTACCCACTTCTTATTCAGAGCAAGCAAAGAGTTTTGGCAACCCAAATAAAACCAGTGTGCAATGACCCAGCCCTGCCCTCCCCACTTGCAACACAAACTCCAACATGAGCTGAACAAGTGACCATTGCCTTACCTTGCTGACTCCAAACCTCTCTCTTGGATAATGTTGCTTCCGAGCTTATTTCGCAGTGATATGGCATCGCTTTGTGTAAAGGTCAGAACACAGAACGCACGTGTAGTATTCATTTCTAATTTACTTAAACAAATTTATAAAGATAAACTTCTACATATGATTGCTGAGCCTGCAGTAGGGACACAGAGTGAACAGCAAATCAGAAAGCAATGCTCTTCTTCCTGCAAAGGGGAGGAAAGGCCTGATACTGCCGAGCTGAATCCTTAATTAAGTGGCAATGCAGGAACAATTCACCCTTCTCGCTTTCTTCCCGTGCTTGAAAAGGATGTAACTGCTTTTTATATCTTATCACTTTCTCTGTATTTCCACTACAAAATACAGTAATTTTACATATTTCTTGTTTTCTTTGTTGCTCTCTACAAACAATTCTGCAAAGTGCGAGCTTGCAATCTGTAAATGACCTGTAATTTGTCATTTGTGGTTTGCATTTGTACTCTTGTTGCCTCTGATACGATCTTGCATTTGTACTCTCAAGGCTTTTGTATCATCCTGTGACTGTGCTCACAGCAGCCTTTGAACTCAGGTGAATTCCTGAAATTTGGCAATTTCTCCTTGTTGTGGTTTAACCCCAGCCAGCAGTAAGTGCCACACAGCCACTTGCTCACTCCCCCTTGGTGGGATGGGGGAGAACATCAGAAGAGCACAAGTGAGAAAACTTGTGGTTTGAGATGAAAACAGTTTCATAGGCAAATCAAAAGCCGTGCACACAAGTAAAGCAAAACAAGGAATTCATTCACTACTTCCCATGGGCAGGCGGGTGTTCAACCATCTCCAGGAAAGCAGGGCTCTGTCACACATAATGGTTACTTGTGAAAGCGAAATCTCCCCCCCTTTCCTTCTTCTCCCTCAAGTTTTATATGCTGAGCATGAGGTCATATGGTATGGAATATCCCTTTGGTCAGTCAGGGTCAGCTGTCCTGGCCGTGTCTCCTCCCAGCTTTTCGTGCACCCCCAGCCTACTCGCTGGTAGATTGGTGTGAGAAGCAGAAAAGGCCTTGACTCCGCGTAAACACTGCTCAGCAAGAACTAAACCATCCCTGTGTTATCAACACTGTTTCCAGCAGAAATCCAAAACATAGCCCCATACTAGCTACTGTGAAGAAAATTAGCTCTACGCCAGCCAAATTGAGCACACTCCTCCTTCTCTTTATGACTGTGAGGCACATTTCTCAAAGTGTCTGAACAATGGCAGCTCATAGCTTCTTCGAGTAAGCACACAGAGAAGTGGGAGAACTTCACTTTGCTACAAAATCTATCCATCTTATTTATGTTGTTGCTCTTTAACTCAAAATAGCAGTGGCAAGTACTAACTCATCCATTACCAGGAATCTGCCTACTGCTTATCTAGTATCTGCATTAAATACGTCCTCAATTCACCGGACAGACCAGAGTGATTCTGTCAGATTCAAGGGGCAAGTTAATGGGAACCATAGTCCGGTTTTAGAATATAAAAACTCTGAGTGCATCATAGGCCAGATGTGACTCCTAATCCGGACTTCAAATGCGACATAGATGGGCAATGAACCTTCATCTCTGACCCATGTTTACTAGAATTATGTAAATCATATACCAGTTACATGCGCTTTTATCACATTTGAGAGATCTTCTCACAAGATCAAGCCCCACACCACTAGCCTGCCTAGTTTGTAAATCCTAGTAGCACAGGAGCATAAGAGTAATCACTGATACTCAGCTCTGCTGGTAGTGAGTATTTGTAAACACACCAAACCGGGTGCGTGCACCTTGTAGAGACTCCTGGACCAGAAACTGCCTCAAGATCAGAAATGGACTGTGCTAATTACCTGGTGTGACCTTTGCACATTTTAGTTCTGAACAAGCCCCAGTTTAAGCATGTCACTGTGGAAAGAAAAGCTTGAAATATGTCTTTAAGAATTAAGCAGATATTGTCCTTCTGCTTACAATCTTCTTTGGAGCAACATGCAGTAATGAGATTCAGATGAAAATATTGGCAGCACATCATTGAAAAAGAACTATCTAGCAATTCTCTTTGTTTTTATAGCAACTACAACATAACATATAGTAGTCTAGTTTCCCAGTATGATTTATTATCTTATATTCTTTGCCTGTATGGCTTTATGTAAAAAAACACCCCTTATGGTTTTTTTTTTTTGACTGCTCTCTCAGTAAATTATGATGTTTTGCAGAGAGTCTCAGGAAAAATAATGTTCCTTGCTTAAATAATTTTAAGATGCATGTGAAAGATGCATAAATAATTATTGTAAAAGGAATCTTGTCACAATGAACACATTGTAGAGCAAAAACCACCATCATGTAATATTTCATCCTATGCAACTAGGAAGTTAGCAGTGTACTTCATACAGTATAGAACAGATCATGCCCTAGAACTGAAATTGCATTATTAACGAGAGAAGTCTACAGACACTGGAAGGACTGGGACTTCACCCTGAAAATAATTTTCTGATCATTTCTCAGGAAGGAGATCCTACTCACTCTGAAATTAAAAATACATTCTGGTTGACTGCAGTGTTAAGAGGATCAAGCACTAATAAACAAATAAATATATCACGTAGCTTTGTAGCTGCAGAAATTTTAGCTCTTCCTTTTTCTTAGCTTTAGAAAAAAACTGATCTAATTTGAACACAGAAGCACAAATAACTGCAATGTATCATGTACTTTTTGCTGCTCAGAAAGAGCACCGCATACTCCATTTCCCATTTTTATAAGTTACAAGAACACACAAATACCAATGTGCCAGATACTGTTTATCAGTATGAAACAAACCTGAATTAAGCTCCCCAAATAGGTTTTCAAGTGAGACAGTTTGGATAGAGTTGGGCATCAAAAGCAGTTGAGCAACAACTGAATATAGGTTAAAGTAGCAGAATAAATTAGTCACCAGTGTAAAAATACTGATAGAAAAAAGAATATGAGCATCAAAGTGTCAAGGCTGAATTCTCACGTGACTTTAACAGGCTTATGCTTAGTCATAAATACTGAATATTTTCCTTGGACTATTTATCACTAAACTAAACAAATTCAGATTGCATTACCAATCTTTAATATAGATATGGTAAATCCTTGTGATATCTACTTTAAGAATTATTTAATCCATTAAATAAACCACAAAAAATAGTTAAGTCTACTAAACTTTCTACAGAGTAGGTACGCCTTTGGCTGTCTCTCCAAACACAACTGTGACAGGATATATTACAATTGATATATCCTCCTGTTAGCACATAGCATTGATATCTACTACAATATGACACACAAAAATACTTAAATGTTTGCAAACAAAAATACTTAAGTGTGTTAAAAATAGAAATATGTTGCTATGCTGAGTTGAAAAACCACCTGTTTCAACTCTTCTTCTTGACACACTTATTTTATAAAGTTGTTACCAAATAATCTGATTTTCTACTAAGATTGCGGATGCTTTTAACTCACTGTATTGTTGAACAGATCTTGCATATTGCTAATACACTTTTATAATAACATGCTATATTATAAACTTACAATCTAAACATTTTATGTGCTCATACATTAGTGTAATCATCATATAATAGTGCTTTAGCAATGTACTATTGATTGACAGGAAGCAATATAAGAAATTTGATAATGATAAAGCAGAAACCTGCTTTGATTATCATAAGAATAGCTTGCCTCTACCTAGCAAGACATGATCCAGTGATATCAATTCCACAAAGAACAAAAAAGAAACTCCTTTCCTTCTTAGTCTCCTGGTTGATACGTGAACAAATCTCCAGAATCTCAGCTTCGTTTATAACATCATGCACAGAAAAGAGAAACAAGATGTGTATGATATGTTAAGAGCCACACACAGAAGCAACATAGTGAGTTGAGATACTCCCTGCATTAGGAAAAAGCCAAGCAGAATGACTGCATTTACATACAAACATACACAAGTATGTATGTATGTATGTATGTATGTATGTATGTATGTATAGGCCCACTTTGGGCAGAGACCATTCTGATCATCAAATCTGATCTTTCATCATCACAGACAATCATGTAATATGATTAATCCAGAGTCTGAGGCATCTGTGCAATCTGTATTTTTTGTCTTTCCTAATGTCTAATTTTTAGGATTACCTAATATTTTTACTTAAGAAGTGATGGCAATAAGCTTTAAGTCAGTTCTTAAAGCTTGCTGATTCATTACCCTTTTAACTTGAAGGGGGTGGGGTTAGTACAGAAGGTCTGACAGTCGTTAGCGGGTAGAGGGATTTAGAACTTGTAATACAGATCGAACAGGTACTCCATATTACCTGTGAGAACGTATTCTGAAGGGAAAAAACATTTACACCTTTCTCTTAATATCTGTCAACTCTGAACATCTGGAAATTCCACCCTGTAAGGACTTCAGGTCAGAGTAGTTAAAGGTTTTCTTTGAGCCCCTGTGTTCATCACAAGTTCACACGACAACTAATGAAGATGGAAGTACTGGAGACAAAAAGAATTACTGGCTTATTACCAATACTTCATCATCTCCAGTACTCTCTATAATACACCAGTAACTCAACAGACAAAAGAAAGTTTCACCCTAGTTGAAAGTGTTAACACCTGTACCAAAGACACGTGTGGTGGAAGAGGCATTATGACTATTTATGATAACATTCTTTAATCCCTTATTTTAAGGTGGTTTTGGACAAAAACAACTGGCTACCAATTTTCCTCCCAACAGCTTTCAAAACAAATATTTATATTCAACAGAAGGGAAGCCATATCCAATATCCAAACCCACACATTTCCTGTTCAGTGAACAAATTGGGATGATATAATTAGTAGATGAACAGCAATGTTTCCTAATTTGTTCACACTTTCTAGCCAAGATGTGGTATTGCCCTCACCCCACAATATGTATAAATCAACTGCTCCCCTGTTCAACAGAATATCCTCACGTGGGGGATGCTGGAAACAATTTAAGCTACAACAGAATAGGGAAAATCAAGAGGGAACAGTTTTCAGATTGTTGAAAATACCGTGGTTCAACTCTGCATACAAATTAAAGAAAACTTAATTCATTTATAAATCTCCCTTTTATGGAATACAATGACCGTCCTATCATGCCTCTTTAACCTACCATTGTTAACAATTTCTTTGAGGGTGTCTTGATATAATGGGGGGGGGGGTAAGTTTGGTGTGATTGCAAACATACTGAATTGAGTTTCTGTCAAGAGACAGAATGGAAGACTGGACTTTAGTCTTGAACTACATAGGCATCAGTTTCAGAAGAAAAACCAAAATGGAGGGAGTGGGGAAAGGATAATTTAGTAGAGAATCAGAGAAACTAGCTTAGAAAAGAATAACCTAGTTACCCCTTGGTATTTGGAAAAGCCTGCATTGAATTTCTTGCTGTCTTCCAAAGCATGTAGTTAGAAGTCTTAATGAAATTAGTAGGGCTACTTTTCTATTTCATAAAGAACATAGCACATTTCTCCTTTTTTTTTCCCCCTGTCCCCATGTAACACTATAAATCGTTTCCTGACAACAAAATACATTAAATGTATTTTTTTCCTAACCAATGAATGCATATAACATGAAATTCAAAAAACATCTAGGCTGGTATATACACTTGTTTGTTAAAAGCAGTATTTCTTACATATTCCAAATGCCTTGTCTTCTCTATTGTAGTCTTTATTCTATCCATTACCTACACTGATTTTTCCTGTGGTTTAAACTTTTTAAAATTGATTTATACAGCACACAGCTTACCAGTTTCAAATTTACAAGAAATATATTTAAATAGATATAAACAATGCCCAAATAAGTTTAACTTTTTATAACTTTACCATTCCCAGATCTCTGTTTCTATTTGTCTATAAGGTGTTTGCAAAAAATTAGAACGAAAGGTTTCTAAAATGTTAAGTTTTCCACGGAAGTAGACAATACCTCTGATTTTATTTTCATTTAGGCATACACTTTAAAACAAATGGAACACGCACATGAGGTAAAGACTATCAAGTTTTACTCAGTATTCACCATTCAGGCTTCAGATTTACACTTGGAATAAGCCACAATATAGTATGATTCTGTTGAATTTAACTTCATGGACAAGAAAGTAAAATTGTATTTATACCATAACTTGAAAGTCAGCATGGTACAACAGCAATGTGATTCTGTAGGGAAAAGGGCATGAGCATATTTGCCAAATTTGTTCATCTTAAAATACTGCCTGAATTTTACACAAGTTTACTTTTGTACACATTTTATATAAAAATGGTTAAAAATTTACGCTCTTTGAAAAAAATTTTATCTTATTTTGGCAAAGAACCCAAGTCTAATGACAATGGGGTTTTTTTATAGAAATGTTGCTGTTACTGTGGAGAGGGGAAAGCATCATGAACTTTCTGTAGTGGTGCAGGACACTGAAGTATTCCATTACCCTCCTACAAGTTAGAGTACTCCATGATCAGCACTGGTCAGTGAGAGGCATTTTCACTACTCCTGGCTTCTGGAGTACCAACTTACAAATTGGCTCATAAATCATCTCCCAGGGACGCTCTTAGGATAGCCCAGACAAGGTGCTGAGGAGTAAGGCAGTTATTAAAATGAATCAGTTTCCCTGAGAACTGGTATACAGAGAACCGGATGCTGTTCAGCGTTTTCTGTTATTGTGAAATCAACTCAATCTTGATTAAAGTAAAAGCTCAAGGTTTTGTTTACAGTATCCAAAAGAGAAAACTGACATGTTTATCTAAGCTGTAGCTGAAAAAACAAACAGCCAAAGCATAACAGATTTATTCTACATTCAACACGAAGTTCCTAAGCCTGCGCTTACTTGGTTTGCTGTAGAAGGCTTCCCTGACACCCTGTTTGTTATAAATCGTTCTGCCAGAATACCCTATATCTCAAGTCTCATTCATCATCAATAGTATTTACTTTGGGGATACACCAGCTTCTACAGTTAACTTCCTTTTAGTATTCTGTATAGTGTTTGGAGTGATTTAATCTTTCCCTCGCTGAAAATCAAAAGAAAAATAATAATCAAAAAACCCAAACTCTTTGAGGCAATAGTGTCATCTTTCTCTAACATACACATATACAATTTCCTTTGTGATGCAAATGTTTATCAGATCAAGTGTCATCTTCTGTACCCAACTATACTCAGTCAACAGCTGCCTACAACAGTCACGAGTCTCTCAATGTTCACTATACAGCATGAAGGAAATCTCCAGTGGGCTTTGTATTTCATATTAGTCTATATATGAACAAACATACTTGGTAAAAAAGGTATCTAGTTCAGGTTCCTGAGATGATATATTAATATTAACCACTTCAAAGTGATGGTGGTTTGGGGATAATTATGCACATCCAGTATCGAGGGATACTCCAATCAGTTAAAAATACTGAAGTTTTCAAAAGGAAAGTCATTCAAGTAACTAGGATGGGAATATTTCTTCTAACAAGGTCAATAATGTTCAGGTTTTGCCCTCCACAACTCCAGAAATTCCATAAAAAAAAAAAAACATTTTTCCATTTTGCCTGGTTTATCATTGACAGCAGAGATTCTGGCAGAAAATTGCAGTCTATTCTGCAGTCTATTCTGACTTGCGCTGATGTCCACATTCCTCTTGGAAATGTGAAAATTCTTTTTCATTTCAGATATGAGATATATAAACAAATATCATCTATAGTCATTCAAAAGTAGTTACCTTCACATACATACAAATTCATATACATTCTTATGTAGTAGGGGAAAACATAGTTACAAAGTGGAGAAAATTCTGCGTTGGTCTGGTTATATTTAGCTCCTGTTCATCTCTGCTGAACAGATTTCATTACATATAGGATGCTAGATGGGAGAAAAGACACTACTAGGGGAGCAGCCATGTATATCTTAACCACCATCAAGATCACTGAAGATAGAGAGCAGAAACTAGACATAAACGCCACTACTAATTTATTACAAGCCATTCAAATGGAGAGAGAAAAAAATACCACCACCTTCTGGAATTTATCTACTCATACTACACCTCTTAAATATGACTGCCCACTATGACATTTCAGTGTTTATCAGTAACAACATGAAAGTGCATCTAAATCCTCCACACATCTCAAAATGTAACAAATATGCCCTGAAAACATCCAAATCAACAGTATTTGATAACAGGTATTGATACTCCTATGAATGCATGAGAGGATGATATAGGATAAGGTGTATTGTAGCAGGAATCACGAAAATATCACATCATTGGAAAAGGAAGTAGAGACACTGCTAATTGGAAGAACCAAAGAAGCAGAAGTCAGGATGAACAGACAATACTATGTATTCTCTGTGAACAAGACATTAATCTTTCTAAAGATACTATGTCTTACAGATGATGGTACATTTTCCAAAGCAAACTTTACATTGCTTTGTGTTATACCAATGCCTTATGTACAACAAATTTGGGGGGTTATTTCTGCTCACTGAAAAATGCTAAATTACTGTTACTGCAGATCTTCAGTGCTGATGTACTCTTGCATTACAATGACAACGTGTTACCTCAAGGAAAAAAGTATAGGTACGAGAAACACCTTCAAGTCAACTAAGTAAAGTACTATACACAACTTGTTCTTTTCTGCTAAAATGAAGTATTCCTTCACCTTTATCAACGTAACACTAAAATAGTGTCCAAAAAGCAACAAATAACCCATATTTTCTGCCAAGCATAAAACTTTTTCCATTTAGCAAATCTTGCAGGATCATTTGTGGGCTACTTAGTGGCTTTTGATATCTAGTGACTACCATTGCTAATAAGGTTGGACTTTTATAACTTTCAGCATGATTCGGGTCCTTTGGGGATATATTTACTACATTTTAAAACACTATGTGAATTATTTCAGTTCACATGTATGTACTTATTGACTGACATGGAAATTACATTGATATAAAAGAAATGTATCCTAAATCCATAGGAAAAAAAAAGCAAAACTTTTCAAGTAAGCTAGGTATATGTGGATTCACTGAGAGAACAGACTGTGTTCATTACACACATACACCAAAAATTGGGAATGTTATTAAACATTTTTTCACAGAACAGTATCAATATTCCACATGAATATAATTCTGATTTTTTTATACTAGAGCTCACAATTAAAAGTTAACAGATGAGTTTTAGTCAACTATTGTGAAAATGTGTATGAATTACATCCAACTGTAAGACTTTTAGAAAGTTTTATTATAGAAAATAGTATTTAATAGTGAATTTTAATACATTTATGAGGGCTTTACTGATGTTATTGATATACTAGGTAGAAAGAAAATATCAGACAAAAGCTATCCTTTTTTAAGTAGTTATGGTAGTACATGACATCATGTACTTGCAGGAACCAGAGCAGACTGTGCCTGGGATACCTACCTGACATTCTGCCTGCAAAAGACCCATGCTGCATAGGACATAAAATGAAGTCAGAACTTAAATTAAAAGGCCTTCTTCAGGAAAACTGTCCCATTCTCAACCTGTGACATTTATGTGCTTAAAGTCTATAGCACTCTCAGTGAATGAAGCTACCTAAAGAAGAAAAGAACAGCATTATCATCAAAACTTATGATACTCATTAAGTCTTCTGATGAGCATAGGTGAATTTAATTGCTCTTCAGAGCCTGGAAGATAAATCGTAAAACTTGCATACAAAATTAACAAGATCACCTCAAGACGCGGGTGACTCCTTATTGACAACCCTGAAAATAAAATGGTCTTTATATATCACCTGGGGATTCATCACTCTTGAGTAATGCATTTACCATCTGTGCTCATCCCAAGCTACTTCTTACAGAGTGTCTGAACTTCATAAATATTCTTGGGTAAACAACTCTCATGCTTCCCCAGATAAGTGAACAGATAATTATTCATAGCCCCATTTTTCGAGTATAGAAGTAGTAAAACTAGTCAGCTAGACTAAAAGCATATTTCAAATCAGGAAACATTGCTTGTGTTCATATAAAAGGTCTCCAGTTTGCTGTATGAAACCAACATGGACACCGCATGCTTCAAAATCTACTAGGATGGAGTAATATCAGACCCTGTCTCCAGTTTTCATCCATTTCTGAGGTGAATGCTCCTTGTCTGGCATTCTCTCCTTGTCATCTCCAATTATCTGAATAGCTGAACACTTAAACATTTCTAGGGAGAAAGCAATAGTCAGTACAAAGAATGCAAGAGTTCAACAACTTCTTAAAAACTTTTTTTGGCATAAAACCACATGGATGCTAGAGAAAAAACAAATGTTATCATGATTCTCATGGTTTCCTTAACCTTCCACAAAGCCTTCTGGAGCTTTCATAGCATCTGTCAGAAGGTCAGAGCCCCTCCTTATTGTTCTCCAATTCAAATAATGGCACCTCACCTGAGAAACTTCATCTCTCAAATCTGTTGGTGGCCATTTATGTCTTGCTCGCCATACAATGAATTTCCATCATAAGAACCTCTAAGGAAATTGCTGGCAAATAATAACACTATCCCACTGGTAGCCCTTACTGCCTCCCAAGGTGAGGTTACTTAACTGTGATAAATTTTTACAGCCTTCTCAAGGATTCATCCACAAACCTCAAGTTTGTCACTACATGTCAAACCAGAAGAGCAAAGCACATGCCCTGGACTGCAATTTAGACCAAAACGTTGCTAAAAAAATTGATTCTGTTTTTCAGTATCTCTGAAAAGGAAATATTAAGTGGAAGTTTTAATAATATATAAAAAAAATACTGCAAGTTCCTTCAGTTACAAACAACATGGCTTGGAAGGCAATGCACTGTTCTCTGCCAAGTGCAAGGCCCACAGACAAAAAACCACTACACAGGGGTGCCATATCGCAAAAAAAGATGGCCTTGGATCTATTCAGATAATAAAGGGAGTTGGCCAAGCATTTACACATCACAACAGAGTACCTTGGAGGAAGAAAATACATAATTACTAAATAAAGTTTAAAACAGCAAAGGATTGCATTATCACTGTTGAATTCCGCTCAGAGAGTACAACCACTATTCATGGCTCCATTCAGATGGAAGGAATTATATCCATTTGGAATAAAAGGAAGTTATTTTGTACAAATAAGCCTGTAGAAAAATAACTGGCATTATGTTGCATTGTCAATACATAATGGCATCGTCATATTAACTGTCAACATATCTATTTTAGAACCAATATTCAATCAAAGCACAATATAAAGAGTAAACGCATCCAAGCAAGACCCTAATGCTTTTAGATTTTGAAGAGAGAAATGCTCTTACTCTAAGCTAGTTAGAACTGTAAACTGAGCACAGAATTAATTTTACAGCAAGTTACTGTTTTTAACAGGTTATACAAGGCACAGAACCATATAATTGCCCTACACTTGAAATATGCTCTCATTCAAATAAAGGGAATGAAGTTAGCTGAAAGTGCAGTACATGGGGAGGGAAATCACATCTTATCTGTGTAATGACTTGTTCTTTACAGGTGGTTGCCTGGAAAATTAGCAGCTATTATTTTCTGCAGTAATAAATTCTAATATTTGAAGAAAGCAAGAACAGATGGATTGCCAGTTCATTGATACTTGCCACAGCACAATGAAGATTTAATCTTTATGATGAGCAGTTCACTCTTTACATAACCACTATACTAACATTCTAGTATTAAGTCTCATCATCCCATTTTAAAACAGACTAGTTTCTTACACTTCTTCAATATATAGTTTGGTTTATTTTTGTTGATAATATAATACAAGTTGCTCTAAGAAATTTTAGCCTTCCTTAAAATATGTGTTACCCGTCAAATAAGTACTGAAATCACAGAACAGTAATACTGTTCCAGTGATTTGAAATGCATGCTTAGGTGCAAACATTTTAACCAAAGAAAGTAAAAGCTCTCTGTCTTTTAGGCAAATGCACTCATTTTGATTTTGCAGAAATAAAAAGTATAATTATCTATATTTACAACCATAATTTCTGTTGGTTTAATGAGAAAGGCTTCACATTCTGACTCAAGGAGCTTCTCCCACTAAAATGTACTGGTAGATAGGTGAACACGTCTGTATGTGACTACAGTAAAGTAATATTTTATCACTCTCTATAATACCTTCCATTATATGGCCCCTTGCTGTAAAAAGGGCCAGCAACGTGCAAAGCCTGGAGAAGAGAAGTCTCCAAGGAGACCTTATAGCGCCCTTCCAGTACCTAAAGGGGGCCAACAGGAAGGATGGGGAGGGACTCTTTATTAGGGAGTGTTATGATAGGACACGGGGTAACAGCCTCCAATTGAAGGAGGGTAGATTTAGGTTGGATATCAGGAAGAAATTCTTTCCTGTGGGGGTGGTGAGGCACTGGAACAGGTTGCCCAGGGAAGTTGTCAATGCCCCATCCCTGGAAGTGTTCAAGGCCAGGCTGGATGGGGCTTTGAGCAGCCTGGTCTAGTGGGAGGTGTCCCTGCCCATGGCAGGGGGGTTGGAACAAGATGATCTTTGAAGTCCCTTCCAACCTGAATCACTCTGTGATTCTGTGAAAGGGGAAACTCCCATGTCTCAGTGGCACCCCAAACTCTGAATCTCAGCCAGCCACCTTCTGACTTTTTAAAATCTTTGCAGTCTGACTTCCTAAAAATCTTCACAGCAGGACAAAAAAACCTAGGCAAACATTTTCCACTGTAGTTGCAGCTTCTTTTGGAGTATTGATATTCTATTATCAGCCTTTTCACATAGAGCAGGACACAGACTACAGGGATGTATTGTTTAGCAATTTCTCAGGTAACAACACAGGAAAAATTAATAGATAGATTCTTCAAAATTGAGCAAGTACAGCATAAAAACCTTCATAATGGAAAATGTGAGATGGAACAGTTTTCACTTTGACACTTGGCATATCTAGAGCTTCCCTCAACTCCCCTGGGCTTGATTTCCTAGGAATAGTCTTACCAAAAGCAGCAGGATCGCTTTAGCCATTGCCTTAGTCCCAATACCCTTTGTTTTGACATGGAGCTCAGCCTGCTTGCATTTGCAGCATAACTCCTCTGATTTCTAACCTTATCCAGCAGAATTACTGATCCAGAGAGAACTCTGGTGTTTGCCTAAACAGATCCTATCTTAACATTCTGGAGCAAGTGCTTGGTATAACTATAAACACAGAGAGAAACAGGCTCCTCAGGGAGGTGGCTTAAGTCACCTGCATAGAACCACACTTTAAAGGCACTGAAAAGACACAGGTACAGAACTCTATGGCGGTAAAAGCAGAAACGTGAATGAATTCGTAACTGAAATCTGGGTAGAAAAAAAAAAACAACAAACAACAACAACCCACAATATTTTTTGTTCCTTTGCTTCTTACCCACGTGCTGAACTTTTGCTTTGCTTTATTTGTATAAATAATTACAAAACCAGTAGAGGGTGTTGAAGAATATACAGCATAATTTTAGGCTTTGTAAGAGCAATAAAATGTAACCCCATTCTTACATTGCAAAGAGCAGATTCTCTTTAGCTTGTATATCAATTCTTAGAAATTCAACTAATTGTAAAAAACGTTATCAACTCATTACCCAGCCTATTTACATGTCGGTCTTTTTGCTCAACCCTCAGTTTTTACCTACTCTTCTTAAAAAGACTTTCAAATATTAACACTAGTCCACGACTGCATAGACCACCTCCTGGAGCACCATAAGCATGTGAAACAAGCTGGAAAGAAGTACAAAGTGAAAGCCTTTTACATTTCTGCAAGGTCAGACTTCATGATGAGTCATCCTCTGTACACTATTCTCAACCGAGGCACTGTTCAGCCATCCTCTGGGGTATTTAGAAGGGAGAAAGAAGTACAGATTTGTGTACTTTTTCAAATGTGCTTTTGGTTCTTTTACACCCATATCAATCCATATAGATTAGAAGAATATGAGAACATGAAATAGTTTCTTGCTTAAACAAGTTCAAAGAAAACTAAAGGAATACATCATATTTTGACACCACTAAAATAAGCTATTTCTCAGTACCGTAAAATCTTAAATATTTGGTGTTTTGTCTGAAATAATAATTATTTTTAATGGAAAAAATAAGTAATAGAAAGAGTTATCATAATCTCATTAGCTAGAACCACCAAAAATGGCGTAATATGATGACTGTGCATAAAAAAATGTTGTTCATTTTAAGTAATAAATTTAGTCTCTTTAGATCACATAAAAACTTTATTCTCTGTGATTACTTCTGGTGTAGTGGCATAAATTAATAGAGTAATATGATGCCTCTTGAATTCTCCTCAGCCTGCAAAAACACAGGAAAAATTTTGAAGCAAATCTGCTCTTACATGCGCAACAGGAATAGACTTACCAGGAAGACCTTGCATTTTAAGGTATGCGATGTGTATTTTGCATGCAAATTTAAAGGTTTCTTTCTGATTGAGTATCTTGGTATAGAGGCTTGGCTCAAAACCGTATTTTTCAACTGATCAGATCTTTGATGCAAGTCTTTGAAAAATAAGAACTTGTTTGATTCCTTATTGAAACGGTCTTTGGCTTGGCTTAGAAATACAAGCAACTAATGATGTCTAGGGAAAACATGTGCCTGTATCTCTAAAAAAACATCAGGTTTTGCTGCTCAGTGATGTTTTCAACTATGAACTTTTCTTATTATTGAGTGGCGTGCAATATTCAGAAGTTCATTTTATTCCCATTTCAAAGGGCTCTTTTTCAGACCCAATTATGGAATTCTCTTTGATTTAGCAGCTCTGTAACTGCTGAACTTTGACATTTGTACAGGCAGCATTTGTATGGAGGTAAAAATACCTTTTTCTCCCTTGAAGAAAAGCAGGAAAAAACCTAAACATTTCTTGCATAACAAGATCAACTATGGAAAACATTAAACAAGAAAATTATTGAAAAAACTGTGGAAATTGAAACAGAAAAGGCACGTTGCTACAGTAGAACTGATCTCTTTCTCAAGTATCTAAAAGAGGACCTTCTAAACCAAATATGGTCAATGACATTAATTAACTCTGGTACTATAATACTGAAAAAATCATCAGATCATCCAGATGTTCAAGTCTAGGTGTATTAAATATATATATATATGTATCAAAAAAATAACAATACTCTTTGCTTTTATAGGGGTATTGTGTCAGGTGGAAGACAACTGATACAGGAGTCAGAATTTGACCTTTTAGATTTTACTCCTCTTAAGTCATTTCCTCTTGTAATCAACATATACGAGATTACGGCACAAGACCACATCTACTATTAAGCCTATGGACTATCAACAGTACAACGGGCAAAGAAGATAAAAATTCCAGATTACAAATATCCAGCTGTAGGGGAACTCAAAAGAGGAAAGAAGGTGAGAAAATGGTATCTGAAGAAGATGAAGGTATATAACAAACTCATTTTCTTATTCAAACGAATAATTATGCTCAGTAAGGTAGGTATAAGTATTGGCACTATGGCTCAATATCCTTGTTTATCCTAATGACTGGAATTAAATCTATCAGTTTGTTAAAGTGCATTTAGCATGTACCAAGACCAACTCATTTTATAGTTAATTTTTAAATGAAATCCTAAGAGCTGGTGTGTTTGATAGTCAACAACATCATCTACTACTGATCTTCTAACATCAGTACCATCCCATTCTTGGATTCAACTTCATGAAAACATTGTGACTGCTCCAATGCATTGTTTTTCTATGAAATTCCTATGTTGAGGGATATCAATTGTTTAGCATAAATAAGTAAGTCTGAAGTAGAATAAACTTCTTAGGATTATAATTTGGTGTGATTTGTTTGCTTAGCTCTACTTAGCATGAGTAGCTAGATTTGCTGAAACCTTTAGGCCACGAGAAATCTATTCTTCTCAGCACTTTTCCTAACAGAAGGTACATTGTTGTTTAATCTTTTAACATGGGAAAACACTGGATATCATACTGATGTTTTGGTAGTGTTTCTCTCAAGTCCAAGACTTTTCAGTTCCCTGTTCTGCCAACAAGGACAGGTGCAGAAGGAACATAAACCAGAAGATGCAGAGGCTTCAACCCTTGATGTAAACTGCAAATCAACAAGAGTGTGCCTGGATGGACACTGAAAAATAATCTAATTAGATGTTAGAAGATGCCAGACCAAAAATCACATTGGACTAAAAGACTCGTGGACAGCATGTGAAGGGTGCATCAGGGGCAGGTGTATGGATTACAAGGGTATAATTGCCCAGGGATTTCTTTGTTCAGTGTCCCTCTCTTTGGGGACACCCAGCCCAGGTTGTTCTTGCTGCTGACCTTCCAATTAAATTTATTGTTTTATGAAATCTGACTCCTGAGACTCTGCTGCCAGAAACCTAGGGTCCAGTCTGAAGGAGGAAGAAGCACACCCGAGAGTAAGCGTGTGCGTGCATGTGTGCATGACACCACAAATGGTATGTGAATGCTTGGGCAGCAGCTTCTCCTTTAACACTTAGATGTTGGTTGTGTTTGTTTGTTTTGGTTTGTTTTTTTAAAATTGTGACATTTTTGTCAGTCATGTGCCACATGGACAAATCAGCGTACTATCTACTGTTCCATGCCGTAGCTATTGGCAGTACCAGTAAATCAGTAGCCTTACTTTTTTTTTTTTCTTTATATCCTCTCTCTTTGTACATAGCACTGTTCTCAATTTCTTTACCTGTTGAAGCAGAAGTTGTGAATAAGTGACAAAAAGCAGCAGGTGTGTAGTACTGGTCAGGCTTATGAGTTTTCATCAACATACTGCGTTTCGTATTTGAAACTCATTTCATATTTTGGAATCTAGATATGAAATCTCAATACTTCTTAATAGAAAAAGAAATTTGTGTAGATACTTATTAGCTATTATATATCTTGCACGAAGTAGAAATACATTCAGCAAAGAACAGTTGTACATGTAGAACTTACAAATTTTTCAGTTCTGATCTCTAACAAGAAAAATAGAGGACATATATAAAACAATTTTGCTTTGAAAAGCAAAGGAGAATAAATGGTTGTGTGTGGGGACACTATTTCCTAATCTTTCACGTTCTTTTTTCACTAACTGCTAACTGGTATAATCTATTTTGCCATCAAACAGAGACTTCACAATTTTTTCCTGGAAGATATCACAGTTAGAAGGAAAAGTGAATGAGGACAGTAAACTTATTGGTGGTCAGACAGGACACTCACAATAGACTTTTGCTGCTTTAAAACTAATGGCACCTGATTTAATTGATGCTTTCAATTAAGATATTACCATTTGATTCAGGATTCACCCTTTTACCTTCGTCTTTTGAACAGCTAAATTCAAAGGACTTCAACTCAAGTATCCTGCGTGCTCTATATTGTGGGTTGGTTTATTTGTTTTGGTTTCGGTTTGTTTTTTTTTTAAGAAATAAAACAACCAAAAAACCACCCAAAACTTGCTTACCAAGAATTTTCTAAATATGTGCAACAACTCAATAGAAAGCTTTATTCTCTAGCAGATACAAGGTATAATCTAAGGTATCTGAGATATGATAAATTATGCAAAGTAAGAAGCAGCAATTATGGATCCCAATTTGCTAATCAAAAGTAAATGTTTAGAGTGCATATATTTAACCGTGCAGCTGTCCATAAAGCATCTGCCTTAGGTACAGCAATCCCACCAACTTTGAATTGTCAAAATCCAGAAAAAGGAACCTTAAAAATAAATCATTATATCATTCTGAAAATACTAAGGTTTTAAAATGTAGTTTGGGGACAATCTTCTTGCCCTGTTTTTTTGGAATATTTATTTACAGCAGGGTAAGATCCCCACAGAGCCATAGTGGCAGAAGTTTGAATTTACCACTCAATGCAAAAAACACCTGAAAAATCAAGACTTTCATGTTACCTTTTTATGAGAAGCTTGGTATTTATGAAAAGCACAAGGAGGATGCACGTGTCTAAACTCTGGATACTGACGTGTAAAGCTCCAAGTCTGAGTTAGCTACTCTGCATGTTGCTAGAGGCTCTACATGCAATCAACAGTAAGAAATGGGCATTCTGAGAGTGCAAGATACTCAACCTGCCCTCAAAGTGAACATTTTCTGCTCATTAATATAAAGGGAAAATAACTGCAGCTCAGATGTAAATGTTGTAAGATGAATTAGATGAATCATGTGTCCACAATTGTGTTATCACCAACCTTTCAGTACTCTAAGGACTGAAAACCCTAGAGGAGGAGTCTAAGCTTCTCACTTTTTAGGATGCGCATGGCCTTATTCTGCTCAGTTTTGTAGCGTTCCTACTGCAATTTTTTACAGTAAGTAGGAATATTTTTTCCCTCATCATCTTTCTTCCCATCAGTCCACTGCATTCTTTTCAGGTCAGTTAAAAACAGGTATTTGAGATGGTGATCTAGAGTCACTGTGACTCAAGGTAACAGAGAGATATAAATCTATAGGAACATCTGGGGTGTGTATGTGTATCAGATATACAAAAAGATACACACGATGTGGCAGACAGGAGGAGTCAGAAGTACATGCATTGTTGCAGAGTTGTAATGTCACTGGGATTATTATAGAGCCGTAGCAGAATTGCTGATGTGAATGGAGTGCTGCAACAGATAGGCACAGACTCCAGGAGGCTCAGTAAGAGAGGAAAATTGTGTTCTACACAGATGACTGTCCACCACAGTCATACCTAGTCAACAGAGAAAACAACAGCCAAAAGCATAGGCTGAGGTTGGATGGAAGGCCAAAAAGAACGGATGTGCTAGTGGATGTCTGTTACAGACAATTCAGTCAGGAAGAGAAGTTGAAAAAACAAACTTTTTAAAAATATTGGAAAACTCAGTTGCAGGCTTTGGTTCTTGTGGGAGAATTTAACATCCCAACACCTTCTGGAAAGGCAACATAGCACGTAATCAGTAATCTGGATTTCTAGAGTGTGTTGGGGAAAAATTTTTTGATGCAGCTACTAGAGGAGAAGCTCTGCTGGATCTGGTACTCATAAATAAGCAAGCAGTCGCTAGTGATGTGGTAGTCAACGGCAGGCTTGCTCGTAAGGACGACAAGATGGTAGAGTTTAGATATAAAAGGAAGACAAGTGGCAAAATAAAGACCCTTGTCTTGAAGACAGCAGACTTTGGCTTGTTGAGTGAACTGATTTAGAGGGACACCATGGTAGGTTGTCTTGAAAGGCAAATGGGCCAGGAACAGCTGCTTGACCGCTAACAGCAGCCTTTTCAAGTACAAGAATAGTCCCTTCTGATGTGCAAGAAAACAAGCAGATATGGCTTGGCTAAAGTAGTGAAGCTCTAACTAAGCTCAAGTCCAACAACAACAACAAGAAGAAGTCTCCAGGTAGTGGAAACGGGAACAGGCTGCTTGGGAAGAACACAAAAGCATCACCTATGCATGCCACAATAGAATCGAGAAAGTCAAACTGAAGCTCGAGTTAAAACTAGTGAGGGACATAAAGAATAAGAGCTTCTGTAAACAAATCAGCACAAAAATTAAGACCACATTGGTCTGCTGCTGAATGAAGCAGGTAACCTACCTGACAGAGAACATGGAAAAGGCTGAGATACTCAATGCCTCATTCATTCCTATAAGGGTCCGTTCTCAGGTGATGGCAAAACTTAGGGAGGAGCAGTACTACCCATTGTAGAAAAGAATCAAATTAAGGACTACTTAAATAAACTGGTCATACACAAGTCCCAAGATCCAGAGAGAATGTGTCTGAAGGTGGTGAGGTGTCACTGACTTTGAGGCCATTCTTCCATCTCTGAGAGACTGTGGTGACTGTGGGAGGTTCCTGATGACTAGAAATAAGCAAACATTAAGGTAAGAAGGAGGGTCAAGAAAGCTACAGGCCAGTTCAGTTCACCTCAGTCCTGGGAAGACTATGGAGCAGATCATCATGGAAGCCATCGCCATATATAGAAGCAAAGAGAGAATGACTGAACAAAACCACCACTTCTAAGGGCAAGTAGAATTTTGAGCTTCATTCTCAACACAACCCTAGACTTGTCATGCAAGTCAGCTAAGCCACTTTTCAGTTGCTCGTTTTCTTTTTCTGTGTAATGAGTATCACATTACCCAGCACCCACTGGTGTTTTGAACTAATCTGATTAGCACTGATAATATGACCCAGCTCTTCAAGAAAGGATCTCAAAACTCTCTCCAGTGTCGTTATCTGAAGATATATGTCCTTCAGACACCTTTTATCTATCACATTAAATAACGACCTTTCCAGAGAAAAGTGTTCTGTAATTCGTGAACTTCAGTTTGTTTAGCACATCTCTTGCCAAAATGTCATAATTAAATTAGTATGCACACCATAAGAGCAGCTTCAAATCATTAAAAAATTCAAATTCAAAATTATTTCAAAGTTAATAGGAGCTGAAACACTTGGCTCATTATTCTCTACTCCAGCAGACTATACATTGGCATTATAAAAACAGACCATTTCAAATTCGTATTCATCGTTTCAGAAGCAAGAGCTTTCCGAAGCACCTAACATTTTTACTCTGGGTAGTCATTCAAGGTCTATCACTTGACTTTGAAGCACTGCAGTCATCCAGAAGCTTTTCACTTAGGCACTTGAGAAGAGTCATGCTCTGGGTAGTCCTTGGAAAGATTTGGTTCATGTCTACTTTCACCATGAGTGGTTTTAACGTGTTTTGACTCTTCTGACAAGTCTTATACTCCTTCCTGTGAGATGCAGTTCTACAACAGCTCCTCCCCTCAGAAAGGACTGATTTTTTTCAAAACCAGCTGATTATAATCAGGTGGTTTGAACCTTGACTGGTCCTGCCTAGAAAGAAACAGTACTGTAATCTCAACTAAACATTGATTTCTCCCTTCCCAGGAGCACTGTACTCTCCAAGACCCACTATTGCTTTTTCCTTCATGGCGAAAAAAATTGTTAATGACACCAATTAAGTGACACAAATGTCATTCCTACATTTTTGTTCTGTTCCAGGTCAGCAACGTTGCAACTGGAAAACAAAGACATAGCAAATTTAAAAGGGAAACAGTTCTTTGGAAAATGGAAATACTGTATACAGTTTAAGTGCAGTGAATCAGAAGATGCTCTGATGAATGAGTTGACACAGGGCATTCATTACTACTGTGCTATATTTTTCTGGTGGGAGTCTGCCCAGGCAGAATGGTGAAATGGACATGCTATTTTACCTATCACCTTCAGTCCTTGCAATTGCTAGACAAAAAGTAAATTAGGAAGAGTGGCAGCTGTCAATTAATTTTGATTTATTTTCAATTATTTTAATTTTCATACATAATTAGTTTTATAATTCCCTTAATATCCTTGAAAATTACATTTCTCTTTTCAAACTTGCTTAAAATAAAAGTTGATTTTTTTTTTCCTATTGAAAGCTACACTCCATTATTTCTAGTGGAAGAGAAGCAAATTTGGGTTTTATGGCATACTCCTCCACTTTCCTTAGCAGCAAATGTGCTTGTTTCATCACACAACTGAGAACTTGCACTTAGTTTTTGTAGTATAGGTAGAAAACTGTGCTAGATTCCTTACTTTCATAGTATGCCCTTACCTTGTGTGTATGAAATACTGGTGTTTGCAAACATATTGCATATCCTAGCACTCTCCTCCCAAGTTCAAATACTACTAGACCATTCTCTTTAGTCTAGCATCAACTGCGTCATGGTTTAGTCCTAGCCAGCACCTAAGCACCACACAGCTGCTCACTCGCTCCCCCCCACCCCCAGCAGGATGGGGGAAAGAAAATTGTAAGGATAAAAGTGAGAAAACTTGTGGGTTAAGATAAGAACACTTCAATAATTGAAATGAAATAACAGTATTGTGGTTTGGGACGGATCGGCCTATGACAAGATGGCAGATGCTCTCCCCCACCTCTCGCACTAAGGAGAGGAAGAAGAGAGATAAAGAGATTTATGAGTTTAGAACAAACTAAACTACTTTAATGAAATATTAATAATAAAATAATTTAAAAAACAATAATGAAATAGATACAATATATACAAATATACACAAACATGGACCAAGTTCCTAGGAAGATGTCACTCGCAGGTACTGGGAAAGTTCCAGACTGGACTCAGTGACAAACGGGAACTGGAACACACTGACCAGGATCAAAAGGCAGATGAGCTGACAGGGTCCACCTCAGACATCAGTTATTGAAGAAAAGCTCACTGGAGAAGAGCTGACAACAACAAACCCATCTTGCCCTTTTGATCCCTCAGCTTTTATATGGAGCATGGCAGATGGGATGGAATACCCTATTGGTCAGTTTGGGTCACCTGACCTGTCCACAGGTGTAACCCTTCCCCAGGGTAAACACTTGAGTCAGCTGACCCTGGTTGCCACAGCAACAAGTGTAAGCAAGAGCCTCTCTCACTGAACAGAAAGTTGGCCCGGCTCCACCCCAAACCGGGACAAACAGTAACAATAATAATAGTAATAGTAATGAAAAGGAAAATAACAAAGAGAGAGAAATAAAACCCAAGAGAGACAAGCGATGCAAATGAAAACAATTGCTCACCACCAAGCAAACAATGCCCAGCCAGCCCCCGAACAGCAGCCCACCAGCCAACCTTCCTCCTGCTTTTATTGCTGAGTATGACTTCATATGGTATAGAATACCCCTTTGGTCATCTGGGGTCAGTTGTCCCAGCTCCATCTCCTCCCAACCTCCCAGCCTACTCGCTTGTGGGGTGGTATGAGGAGCAGAAAAGGCCTTGACTCTGTGTAAGCACTGCTAGCAATACCTAAGCCATCCCTGTATTATCAACACTATTTTAAGCACAAATCCCAAACATAACCCCATACTAGCTACTACGAAGTAAATTAACTCTATCGCAGCCAAAATCAGCACAAACTAAAACTGGTTTGAGGAAAGATTAGTCAATCATTAAGAGCCAACGGCAAACTAAGCTTGGAGTTATTTTTTACTGGGGCTTACATATGTATTGATTACAGGGTGAAAAACTACTGACAGGAAAACACATAATAATTAAATACATATAAACATATAGTTAAATGTCAATGTGAGTTTTAAATTTGATTTTAGGTAATGTTCTGTATTCTTAATACTGTAATCATACAATTACGATGATCAGAGAGCTGCAGCACCTATGCTATGAGGACAGCATGGAGAAGAGAAGGCTCTGAGGAGACCTTATAGCAGCCTTCCAGTACATAAAGGGGGCCAACAGGAAGGATGATGAGGGACTCTTTATCAGGGAGTGTAATGATAGGACAAGGGGTAATGGTTTCAAACTGAAAGAAGGTAGATTTAGATTGGATATCAGGAAGAAATTCTTTCCTGTGAGGGTGGGTGAGGCACTGGAACAGGTTGCCCAGGGAAGTTGTCAATGCCCCATCCCTGGAAGTGTTCAAGGCCAGGCTGGATGAGGCTTTGAGCTCATCCAGCTCAAAGCAGGTGTCCCTGCCCATGGCAGGGGGGTTGGAACTAGATGATCTTTAAGGTCCCTTCCAATCCGAACCACTCTGTGATTCTGTGAATCAGGTCAGGGGTTCTCCCATGACTTCTCACTGCAGATTTACCTACAGCACTGCCTTCTGAGGCATACGGAAGTGAAACATTAAAGATAGTCTCCAGGAATAATCATATGTATAGCTTGTTAGCAGTGCGTGCTGGAGTTACAGACACATTCTACCCGTTCTATCTTGGGACAGACTGAAAGGAAAAACAACAAATCAACCTTGCTTACTAGGTACAAACACACATGGACAACAGATGTTTCCTTTGTTTTCCCTGTACTAGTTTATCTAGGAGTTCAACAATCCAAGGGCATTAATAACAGAGGAACCAGAGAACCCCATGAAGTTTTACCAGGTTATAAAATACAGAAAAATATACTGAAAATCATGGGGAATATAGATGACAACAACAAATATTAGTAAGTGTAATGCTCTCGTAACACGAGTGAAACCTAAGGTACTAAGAAAGTGAATATTTTATAGCAACTACAATTGGAGCACAAAGGATTAGTAGGCTAGCATGAAAATTTCTCCACCTAACCAGGGAAAGTTTCTCTACAAAAAGAATTAGAGATTTCTTAAACCAAAGGGATTATTTAGATTTAAAATTACTTCACAATTTTTACTCAGCATGCTGAATTGTTAGATCTCATTTAATTTCAAGCAAGTGTCACTAACCTTCTGACAACTCCTAAGAAAACATATCCGCTTTGGCCATGCCCTGGACAGCGGGAACACACTTTTGCTGTATGTAAAGCAAAGTGGAAACCACATTTACTACTAGTTCACAGCTGGCATAAACACCTATCATGCTTTGTTCTTTCTGCTACATGATCATCAGACAACCACATTCACTTCAGTTTTGACATAAACCAGACAGTAGAGTTATTTGATTTTTGTAAGGTATTTGCATTCACTACACATCCCCCTCTACTGCCCCATACCTCCCTGAAAGAAGAGGGAGATGAGGACTAGAGTTAGGTGTGTGAATGGGTATGCTTTCTGATACAGTGACAGGAAATCACAAGTAGTGGTAGGACTCATTCAGATACACTCAGCAGCTATATGCACAAACATATATAATCATCACATTATTTATCTATTGCCAGAAAGGGGTTTTCTGCTTTTCATTCATCCCAGCTGTTCAGTGCTGAATAAAAAACTGTCCATTTATGCCCTGTAGTTAGACTTCAGTTGATGATTTAGTTCACTGTTTATCAAAGGAGAGCCCACCTCCTGCCAAGAAAACAGGCAGACTAAACACATACATCACCATTAGTTCTGAGTACACGATTGCTACTTGTTAGACATATGCTACATTTCCTGGTCAGTGGTACTAGGGCCAGTTCCTTCCTGCTACTGACAGAAAGGGATAACCAGGTAACTACTTTACAGAGCAACCACAGAACATCACCTTACACAGGTTGAAAGCAGAATCAAGAGGGGCAAGAATTTAGGAAATTCATGTTATTCAAAGTAAAAATTTTAAATTTTTTTGCAGATATAGTCATACTACAGAACTTTCCCATATGACATTGTACACCGAAATACTAACTTACAACTTTTTTCTTCAGATGAAGACCAAAACACAGAAGCACAGAATGGTTGAGGTTGGAAAGGACCTCTGGAGGTCTTCTGGTTCAACCTCCCTGCTCAAGTAGGGCCACCTAGAACGAGGTGCCCAGGACCACGTCCAGATGGCTTTTGAATATCTTCAAGGATGGAGACTCCACAGCTTCCCTGGGCAACATGTGCCAGTGCTCAGTCACCCTCACAGTAAAAAAGTTTCTCCTTATGCTCAGACAGAGCCTCCTTTGGTTTAGTTTGTGCCCGTTGCCTTCTGTCCTGTCACTGGGCCACACTAAAAAGAGCCTGGCTCCATCCTGTTTGTATCCTCCATTCAGGTATATATATACATGAATAGGATCCCCCTGAGCCTCATCTAGGCTTAGCAGCCCCTGCTGTCTCAGTCTTTACCCATATGAGAGATGCTCCAGTCCCTTCATCTTCTTAATGGCCCTTTTCTGGACTCTTTCCAGTACACCCGTCTCTCCCTTATAATGAGGAGCCCAGAACTGAACACAGTACTTCAGGTGGGATCTACTGTAAGTTAAAAAAAAAAAAATCTTAATCTTCTTTAATGTTTTACAGTTGGATGTTTCCACCCTGTGGGGCATATCCTGCACCTTATATTGCAATACTGTCTTCCAAGCTCACTGCAAAACCAGAGTTTTGAGACTTAAAGATCTTACACAAACATTAGTTTCACCATAACATACTGATCAAGACTTAAAGCTGTAAAAGGAAACACTGCCACTGACTTAGTTGTGAATGGGATTCTACTAACTTGGCAAATAAAAACTGTAGAAAGAAAATAGGAAAAGCAATCTGATCTATCACAACTCTACCATCAGCAGGTAGTTACAAGAAACCTCACAGGTAAAACTCAGAAGGCACATACAGATCTTTCCTAGTTCAGAGCTAACCAGCAGGCACTTCCCAACTACACTGTCACCTACCAGCACTCCTCCCCACTGCCATCAGCCAGCTAGGAGCGTTCTATTTTAGTGCACATGGGCCACAATCCCCATCCTGTGCCTATATATTGAATCAAACGTACTCAACTGATTCGAGTATTGCCACATAGCAGTAGTTTTGGTAGTCATAATGTTTACGTAGATAATCACATTGAATCAGGATGAGTTTTAACTAATTTTACCTCTGAGGTTGGAATGGAGAAGCACCAGAGCATATCTGATTACCTGAAGTCAAACAACGAGGCTAGACAGGCAAACCACAGCAGGACTAAAACTGCTACTGTCAGAATTTGTTTAGACCGTCTGATCATAGAGTCAATGTATCACTCACGGAGTTCAGTTCACAATATAAATACATATGAGACTACCAGTAATAACTATAGGTTTAATGCATTCAAGCATGTCTGTCATACCATTGCATTTACGCTACTCTTATTGTCTCTTTAGGCAAGTGTGAATTTTTTGGATGATTCTATAAATAATTCTTTAAAACATGAGATAGCCAATTTATTTGTTGTGTAGTTTCAATGGCAATTAGGGATTACAAATGGCTAGAGCTAGCCAAAAGCTCAGCCGCATCCACAGAGGAAAAAGAGGATATGGTGACCCCTTACTACCTTCCTCCATTACCTGTCTACATCAGTATATCAAATTATGGCAACACAAAGAATTAAGATAAATGAAGTACAGCCCCCATCGCTGTTTACTCCACAGAAGTGTAAGCAATCCTTATCTTCAGAAGGGATTTTTCTGCTTGTGTAACTTGACGCACAGAAGAGGATGGTATTGAAAACTTCACTTTCTTTGACGTTTACTCCCATCACAGGCATAATGGTGATGGAAACTTTAAATTCACTTCAACATTGTGTGCTTGAATATTTCCAGAAGAGATGATGATTGAGCAAGCTTAAATGTTATTTTTTACAGCTATTTTGTGGGGGAAAGAGTGCAGTGAATTTGAAGAAACTGTGTCCCCCCTCCCAACCACAGATGATTCAGCTACTTTAGCAGGACTGGCCACAATATAGGTGCTACATTCTTCTTTTTGAGCCCCAAAAGTAAGTACATAGCTTCTTGTGATGCTATGAACGCATACCTGAATTCCTGGGTTTGGACCTCTGTCATGGTGCAAAAAAAAAAAAAAAGAGGACTAAATCAAACGTGTCATGCTCTAAACTCAGTGACAACTCCGTTTCATCAAAACTCAGCAAGAAAATTAAAGAACAAAACACTTCTGATAAGATTTGTAAGGAACAGAAAATGGCTTGTTTGTTGGTGACGGTTAGAAGAATTTTATTTCTTTTCATAGTGAAGCTATTTGAAATAAAATCTGACTAAACGCAGCCAAATTACACTATCCTACAAAGAGCACATGAATCGAAATATTAAAGAATGGGGAACATCTTCCAGAAAATCCTCTCTCTGGAGGTCCAAATAAACATGTAATTCAATGAGTTCTTAGTGAGATGCCGTAGGTTCAAAAAAAACCAACGATGGGAGTACTTAGATGTATGTGTAAGAATAGTAAGAAAAAAAAGTTGATTTAATCTTACAGGCAGGACATAACGAAGTATCATGCTCTTAAGAATCAAAACAGACACAACAACATGGAAGCACCTCTGTAGGGAGAAAATGGACTTCACACAATGGACTCCAGTTTAACAGATAACAAGTCTAACAAGAACAGATGTCCGGAAGTGATAGGCAATTTAAAATTATGAATTAATAAAACTTTCAGGTTTTTATAGGGCAAGTCATCAAGAAGTTGTTAAGTCTGATACACCTTTATAAGATGCTTACAACACATTCCTCAGAAGTCTCACAAGCAAAACATAATTGTTTCATGTCCATATCCCAGTATTCCTTTACAGCTTATATATGAAAAACCATACAATTACCTTTATCCACATTGAAGAACAAATAGATGGTCTTAGGCTGTTTGATTAAATCTTGATCTATTAAGCAGACATAGCATTTGGTATTCATGAAACACTTTGCACCTGGGCTATTTTAAACCTAGGAAAATATTCTACAACACTGTGTTAGGCATTAATGGTACATTGTATTGATTATACAGATGAAAATATTAAACCAATATATTGTGTTTCTTCACCTAGAAGAATTATACGTGACAGGAAATCCCTACGCTATATATACACCTCCCCTGTTAAAATGGATTTTAGACTTCATTCTACTTGCTTATTCCAAAGACTCAGTAATCATACATTTTGATTGCTACAATTTACATATACTTAAGCACTAGCTAACTCTCCAGGAGCAAAATTGCTCCAACTCATCTTGAAGAAACTTTTCTTCTAAATTATAAATGTACTGGCATACAGAGTTACACTACAAACATAACACAGAAAAGTATTCACTCCTCATCCACATTATAATGCACAACATGAAATGTAATCTTTTTTTCTCCACAAATAAAATATAAAAACACCATAAAAACAAATCAGAAGTTACCATGTTTATCCTGTATTCTCTTCCACTCCTTAAAGCCATCTTTCTTTTACTTATTCTACTATTTTTGGATGCTTTTAGTTTTGCTATATAGCAAACCAGTCTAATGCCACCAAATCTCTAGCTGCTCCATCAGCATCATCTTATGGATAGGACAACTGGTGAAGCACCTTCCTAAAAAGCGGCACTAAGTTACCTGGCAGCTGCGTTTTGCCAATTTGATATTTCAAGAAGGGGAAAAAGTGAATGAGAATGAAATGTAATTCTGTTGTACGCTGCAGGAAATCAGGGACCTGAGAGGACACAGAATGAAGGAGGATTCTAGGACAACTCCTGCCTTTGCCTTTTTTACAGGGTTAGATAGACGAGAACACATTCTGAATACATGAAAAGACCAGCAAAGAAAACTAGAACTAAAATTAGGTGCTGAAAGGCACTTAGTTGTACGCTAGATAGGACAAGAGGAAACAGCCTCAAGTTTCACCAGGGGAGGTTTAGATTAGATATTAGGAAAAATTTCTTCACTAAAAGGGTTATCAAGCATTGGAACAGGATGCCCAGGAAAGTGGCTGAGTCATCATATCTGGAGGTATTTAAAAGACCGGTAGATGCGACACTTAGGAACATGGTTTAGTGGTGGACCTGGCAGTGTTTGGTTAATGGTTGGACTTGATGATCTTAAAGATCTTTTTCAACCCAAATGATTCTATGATACTATGATTATTCTAAATAAGAAAAACAATGGCCATAACAGAAGAAACAGCTGTAGGATCACAGTGAGAGAGAATGAGCTTGAACAGACAGAAATATTTTTAAAGCTAGGGTGTGATATTAATTACAATCCATGTAAAGGGGTTGTCTGAAGGAGGTTAGGCACTGCAATTTGAGAAAATTCCAACAAATCTGGAAGGAAGTCAGCCTGGAAAACAGAACAGGCATCTTAAGGCAAGGATCATTTATATCATTTATGACTGCAAGATCTAGACATTCCTTCAAAGACAGCATTTTAAGGGAGACCTTTTAAGGGAAGACAAATAATTCCATGGAGAGTAAAAAAAGTTAAAATAATCTATTAACAGGACCTTGATTCTAGCAAACCGATGCTGGCTTATTATAGGCAGTCACCGCAGTTTCTCCTGGTGACCATTTACCTGCCTTTAAGGAAACATTCCAGTCAAAAAATTGGAGAGACCTAGAAGAAAAAGGAGGATATGTTGATGAGAACCGTGGGCTCTGATTGAAAGTTAGTATTAGGTGGGGTTTTTTCTTTATTTTCTAGAAGGGAGAATTTAAAAATTTAGTCATTGATAAGATTTGGCTCACAAATGCTAGAAAATCAGATGAATGCAGAACTAAGACAGTTTGTAGCAGTTGAGTTACTTTACTGATGTAACTACCCCGTTATTCTTATTGTTAGATGTCCCTTCAGATCATCAACAGTAGTTAAGTCCCTAATGTTGGATCAACACTAGAAAAGTTTCCAATGGGGACTAAGCTCTTGCATAGACAATGAAGCACAGATCTACTGCATTATATCATAAAGAGGGCAGTAGAAAATAGATTCTGTTTTAAGCTGACTTGCTGTTTTATTGTTCTTCCTGCTTTTAGTTTATGATCACTGATTGGAGACAAAAAAAAAACCCACAAAAAAACCCCAAAACATACAAAAAACACCCTCTGTCCCTGAATCCGGAATTCCAACACAGACTAACCAAGGAGGAAGCAAATGCCTTTTTACAGGAAGCCTGAGAAAACAAATCACAGAAGACAGTAGGGTGATGTGAGAAACAAGACATCTGTCTAAAATTACCTCAGTCACTTAAGTCCTGCAGCTCCTCATCCAACAAGGACCTGTGACCAGAACCCTTAAAAGCAGAAGCCAGTCAATAGGGGATTATGGCTACCGTGTGAATTGTCTAATCATACATAACTTTTTTTACTTCACAGGAATCAGTCTTTACCTTTGCAATAGCACCTTGGTGAACTAGTCTTGTTTTAAAGCAATTATCAAAAAGCACTATTTCTAGGTTTCTGATTACCCCTGAAAATCGTGTAGGATTTCTTTGGAAAGGATTTTTACCTTATCCTTTGGAAAGGATCTGAAAGATGGACTAAGAAATGGGATTCATTTTTGTCTGTTTGGGCCTTCTTGCACCTGAAGGCTGAATATGAGTAGGTGCTCAATACTTTAATTCTTGTTTAGTCTCTTCACTATACTGATCATACATATTTCTCAACTGCAGTTGGTTTCGTTTGAATTTTAGTGAAGCTTGTGGTAAATCATTCTGTCAGCTTCTCAGCATAAACAGCACAAAAAAAACCCCAACCATATAAACTGATTTATGAGTTCCTTATAAAAAACATACCGTTGACACTATTTTTTATTTTATGCTCTAATTTGAGGCAATTGACACTGTCAGAAAGCTGAAATAGAGTAAAATAGAGAGACTGCTGTGACAATTTTTAAATAATTTACTATCTAGATCTTAGGAGAACAGTCTTCATTGTATTAACAAAGAGAATTTGTTACCCAAAGACTGTAAGTGAAGTGAGAAACTATGGAGAGAAGAAAGATTTAATGCACAAGTGCTTTAAATTTCACAGGGAAACAGAACAACTTTCCTGGTTTATTTACTTTGCTTTTTGCTGAAAGTAGGGAGAATTCTTTAGAGTAAATAAACTAGGTTACCACATCTTCACTAGTCTACTAAAAAAATCTGTGTTAAACTAGCACAAAAAATGTTTGCAACTCATGCATTTGTGGAAGCATTAATTACTGTATTTAAATACTTTATTGAGCATAAATATATTTAAACTGGTCTAGTTCCTAAAATAAGACACACATCTAGGCCAATATTTGCACGAACAACACTATCTAAGCAACCAGACATTTCCTAATTTTAGCCCTGTTTTTTCATTTTTATCCACACTTACTTACAAAATTTAACACTCAAAATGCTACTAAGCAAAGAAGAAAAGTGACAGAGCTGAAAATATATTCTGAAAGATATAATACAAACCTTAAATATTTGCATAAAGGAATTATGTATACAAGCAGCATTAAACATCTATACCTGGAGGGTATAGACTGTGAATTTATAAATTACTTTCAACATTTTCCACATTCTAGAGGCTATTAGAATTCATATAAAAGCAGTTTTGCTAGGTTTGAAAACTTCACATTAATGTTCTTTCAGTTTTTATGTATTGTGTGAACGGCAGCAGAGAAAACAATACAATAGTGAATAATCATTAAACAACTGGGGAAGATTATGTATATACTGTGTCACCTGTCGTGATTTGGGCCAGGTTGGCCAATGACAAGACGACAGATGCTCTCTCCCCCACCTCTCGCTCTAAGGAGAGGAAGAGAGATAAAAAGATTTGTGAGTTTCGATAAAACTGAACTACTTTAATGAAAAATTAATAATAAAATAAAAAAGGATATAATGAAATAGATACAATATATATAAATATATACAAAACCATATCAAGCTCCCAGGGAGATGTCACTGGCAGGCACTGGGAGAGTTCCAGACTAGACTCAGTGACAAATGGGAACTGGAACACACTGACCAGGATCAAAAGGCAGATGAGCTGACAGGGCCTCCTCAGACAACAGTCATTGAAGAAAGAGAGTCATTGAAGAAGAGCCCACTGGAGACCATCCAAAGACAAAGAGCCCTTGGAGAGGAGCCAACATGATTTCTTTGATCCCTCAGTTTTTATACTGAGCATGGCAGATGGGATGGAATACCCTATTGGTCAGTTTGGGTCACCTGACCTGTCCACAGGTGTAACCCTTCCCCAGGGTAAACACCCCTGTCAGCTGACCCTGGTTGCCACAGCAACAAGTATAAGCAAGAGCCTCTCTCACCGAATGGAAAGTTGGCTCTGCTCCACCCCAAACCAGGACAGTTTCCAAACAACATTTTACTGTTCCTCTTTCTAATATGTCTTGTTCTTACTTCATGGTTAAGAATTAATAATGAGCTCAATCAAAATCTTCAACAATTCAACGCTATTTGTGAGGATAAACTATGAGGAAAATTAATTAGTTATAAAATTAGCTTATGCAAAGAATAAAGTAAACAAAAATTTTAATTAATTTCTCTTTTTGGATGTTCTTCTTACAACAGTGAAAAATGTTCCACCATCACCACTCAACATTTATGGGTTTTGTATGTTTAAATCAATTAAGAAAAATTTTCAACTCCTTAGCAACCTAGTTTCCTAGACATGAAAACCACTTATTTTTACCTTTGACCATGGACAGTAATATTCATTAGGAGAAAAAAAAAATTAAAAAAATTAATTAAACTTCACAAATAATCTGTAAGATCTAGAGTCAATCGTGGCAAGAGTTTATCTGAATACACACTGATCAGACTGTCACTTTCCACAAGCATTAACTGTAAAGAAATCCAAATATATAAAATGCACACTAAAAATTTGAAAAGTCCACAATAAAATTGAAATCCATGAACTAATTTTTCATTATTTCCCTCCCCCTTGAATGTACGTAAATTTAAGACAAATTTATTTCTGATGCATGTTTTGACTTTCGCAATGATTACCAGATCGATAAACAGCCAAACCCAAACACATGCATCACATGTGCCCTTATACTTTTATGCATTAAATCAGGTTAGAAACACATGTATGAAGTTAAAAATCTGAGTATCATGTTCAGCTCCCTCTCTTCTTTTCCTTAAAGCCAAAAAAGAAAGGCTATTCAATTTGCTTGATACATTTAAATCTATGGAAGACATGTATGCACATAACAAATTACAATGTTTGGGGAATCTAGAAAGCTTAGTCTAAAATGCTCTGGGCAGCCACAGAGACAAAGGAATAATAAAAAAAAAAAAAATGTTCAAGAAGTGTGCAAGATCCTAAGTTCAAAATGCATCTCTAAAGCTAACAAATCATTTTAGCACAAAATTTTACTTCTCAGTAAATGGCGGATACAGTGTTCCAAGTCACATTTGAACTTTTCCTTTGAAACCAATGTGAAAAAGAGCTTGACATGAAGTAAAAAAAAGAAACACCACTTTTTCCTTCCTCCTGGAACATGCTGTTACAAATGGAAGTTGAGAAGTCTGATATTTCCCAGCCCTCCTGTATGCTATACTATAATATGCAGCCACTAATAACAGAGAGAAACTTCTCTCCAACAGAGTTCTAAAAACGTCACCCTGTGTCCAGTTCTCCCTCTTTAGACTGCAGGCTTGAGAAGACCAGTTCAGAAGAGCACGATGTTCATTACTTAAGCAACAAATTGCTACCAAACTAATAAATCAAATAACCAATAACCTGATAAACTAGTAAACACACCACTACATTTAATTTGCAATTACATCATTGTGCACATTGTCACACACAACTGCAAATCTACTAATTATCAATCTTAACACCTGTGAATCACCCACAACCACACAACCACTACTTACAAATCTCTCTCACACAAGGGTGAGGGCCTACCCCTCTTTGCTCTAGCCTTCCCCACCAAGTCTTTTGAAAGTAGATCTAATTGATAGTCCAGTAGGTTGACCAAGAGGGGGTTCCTCCAGGTGGGCTTGGATCTGTAGTTCAGCCTGTGCAAAAATCTGCACTTCTACCATCAGAAGGGCATCCTCCTCAGTTTTTCGTCAGCTTGCTTCATACTTCCTTCTCTGTTTTTTCCCCATGTCTGGACCTTCCTTTTTGACTTCCTCGTACTACCATGTCTCCTAACAAATAAACAGCCTGCCCTAAGTAGTTTTTCCAGTGTTTCTATATCTGTACTTAAATCTGCTGTTTCTTATGTCATTACCTGGTCAATCACAGCTTTATATGATGTTAGCGTTACATAGTAAATACAGCTATGATTACTTTCATCGCATAGCCAAGGGCCAGATGCTCCCTAAGCAGCAGGGAAGCTAGGAGCCAAGGGGGATCCCTGGACTGCCAGATCACAAGCCTTGCCACCTAGGGCCTATCCCGTGTGCCAGGGAAGGAGCAGGGCAGGTTGGGTGGAGAGGGCCCAGACTTGAGTTCAGATCACCTTGTGAGTCTGTGATGAGGCAGGACTGACATCAAACTGGAAAGTCAGGATCAGACCAGGGTTCAGACAGTCCCGTGACTGGCAGGCAGGTCAATAGCAACAAGGTGGGTCCAACATCAAGCTGGGAAAAGAGTCCACAGGTCAGAATCAACAAGGTCCACAGCTAGGCAACAGGCAGAGCTGTGACAGGGCTACAGATAGATCCACCTCTGGTGTCAGTGAGCTGATGGCCCCAGGTTGAGCTGAAGTGGGGCTCCTGAGCCCATGGCAGCACTGGTGGAGGCCCCAGAGGAAAATGCTCAGGGTCAGGAACGCCCCCTAAGCACCCTCAGGGCCCTGACAGTTACCTAGGCCTTTCAAGGTCCTACTCCTCAAAAGATCCCAAAACCATCTGGGTCATAGTGGTTATGTTATTGTTCACCTCATATGCTCCCCAGACAAATCAAAATCTGAACATTTTCTTACCTTATACACAGACACTCTATATACCTGAGCAACATGTTTTTCACACAATTTTATGCTCACAGAGCATCCTGCTTTCTATGGTAGCTGCTTTATTACAGATTGTTGACCTTGCAACTCTCCTTGGGTAACATCCTGGTTCCGTTTAAGGATCTTAGCTGATGCCTGGTACTCCATAAGGGCCCTCTTGCTCACAAAGTCAAAATAGCTTTCAGGATATGGCCTGCCTGTTATCTGCAACTTAAAAGATATAACTGATTTTTTGCTTGAAGTTTTTCCTTTAATATCTGTATGACCTATGAACATCATGAAAATTATTTATGTATTTCAGAACTGAAATACAAGTACTACAAAATCTCATGTAAACTTGAATTTTACCCCTGTAAAACACAAATTGCTTTAAATCAAATATAAAGCATATTTAAAGACAAAATTCAACATTTGTAACAGGTGAAAAAAAGGAAAATGCTCTTTAATATTTTCTCCAAGAAATAACAGTTCTCCTGACTTTTTTCAGCCTAAAACATACTTCAGAGCACTGCAGGGTTTTAGAAGTGATTAGATTTTCCCTTTTTTTCCCTCCAGAAAACAATCAGTCCTTCATTAACTAGAAAGCTTGTACTACGCATCAAGTCAATGATTAATTATTTGACAATGGCCAATTAATAAGGAATCAACTCAATGGCATTAATTTGCATTGGCAATTCTCTGCTTCTATAACAATGTTAAATTTAAATTTAATTAAAAAATAAAATTTGGCTATGTTTTTGAAAGAGCAATCCCTGTTCTCATTAGATACATACATCAAATCACATCATACCTTAATTATGCTGGTGAAATACTAGACCTTCAAAATAGATTAGAAGAATGTTCAAAGACACATTAGATGATGATGTTTTTATTTAACAGAGGAAGCATTAACTATTTCTTCAAGATAATGCCTCTCCATTCCAGGGAACATGCCTCTGTGTTTCACAATGGTTCATGTAACTAGATTGGAAAGCTGTGCCCTTTGCTTCCTTGTTCAAACTTCTGTTTCAACTAATACAGGGTCATGACGTCTATTACGAATATGGAAAACTCTCTCGACCATCTGAAATTATGCAGTGACCCCCATGACATTCAGCTAATCAACACTGTACTTTAATATCTGTGTAATCTTCATTAATTAAAAGAGGTCAATCTTTCCACTGAAGGACCAAGGTGCAGTATCCTCAAGAAAAGATTCAACAACAGAGAACAGTGGCAAAACAGAATTATGTATGCAAATACTACAAAATCAAAGGAAATGAAAAAATTAACAAACTTTCCTAGTTTTTAGCTAAGGGTGAAATCAAGATGCAATCTCTGTCTTCAAAAGTATACATTATTAGCATGCTATGTGGTTAGGACCAACTTCAGTTCTTTTTTTACTTTTTTACATCTGTAGTAGCTTCAGTTTGATGAAAACTATCAAAGTCAAGGCAGCATCTTCCTGCATACAAAAACATTTAATAAATGGTATGTATTTCACAGCTATATCCAGGAGACAAGAAACTGAGAAGACATACCCAAGAAGTATAAAAAAGGGAAGACTATGATTCTGAAGAGTGATGATGGAAGTGCTTTCTGCAAAACACTGAAGGTTTAGAACTGCCATCCTACTAAAATTTTTCCAGGTGATAATCCACTTCTCTGTGTGGTCTCCAGACCACTCTCCTCTTTGACAAGTGAAAAGCTCAGAAAACTGATGAATTAGTGACTAACAGAGACCTAAGAAACAAAGGATTCTGGAGGAAGCAGCTGGAGAAAGCACAGCTTAGAAAATATTCTGCAGGCATTATTACTAAATACCACGCATGTAATTCTAATCTGTCAAAACCTAACGCATAGAATAAATTTACCAAAAACTCCAAAATAAATTACTTTTGTCCAAATGCTGCAGCCAAGAAATACCAGTCAGTTTGATCCACTATGTGCATAACATCACATACAACTCACAGCTGCCACAGTGGATATAGCTTTACAATGTTCTTGTGGGAATACTTGGGGGAGACATTTCCAAGATGCAATATGTGTTCTGCAGATACACGTATGGAAAACCACCATCTGTGTAGTTTCTACTTATTACATGAGTCTCAGAGACTACTGCTGGAATTTACACTCTATCATGTTCTAATGTGCTGATCTTCAAAACAAGACTCTCTTTACCAAAAATGTAGAAAACGCATAGATGAGAAAGGAACGAGATAGGGAGAAGCATGTATTATCATCTGTATTTTATGAGAACCAAGGCACAAAAACTTAAAGTGATTCTTCCATTTATCTGATCACAGAAGTCAGCAAATTCCCCTGTCCTACAGCAAGAAAAGATAAGAGATGATGAAAATAAATATTAATTGTTCCACAGCATGGAATTAGAAGCCTTATCTGAAGTTCAATTTGGTGTTCTGACTAAAAAGGCCTTTAAGTCTGGCTACTACATTTTTGTGGAAATATTTGTTATCCTTCCAAATCTTCTAGTACTTAAAAAAAAAAATGTTATTGTTAAGAATAAAATAATATTATCAGTATCTTTGGCTTCTTTGATCCTTGTCAGTTAGAAAATGGTAATTAATACTCTTTGAGTCCAAGCTGCACTTTAATTTTGTATTGTACATCAGTATTTTCAAAAAAGATGATGCCTAATAATCAAACATTATCATGTGTTAGGTAAAACTTCATGCAATGAGTTGAACTTTGAGCAAAATTCAAAATTGAAGCTTGACATGGAAATAAAAAAAGCTCCTTGGAATTCCAAAGGCCTACAATTATGTATTATGTTTATTAAAGCACTATGTTATTTTTAATGAACTGACCATATTTCAAATTTATAAAGCCAAGATGCAAGTTCCCGTCATGATGTAACACTTCATTTGCTAAATTCTAGCTATTTATATTCTGATTTTCTATTTTTATGTCTAGTTACTTCTGTTTGTTTTACATATTGAAAACTATGCCTAGTAGGTTTACTTCAGAATAGAATCTTATTTGATAGGTCAAAACGAATAGAAATAAAATACAGAAGAAGGCACCACATATCATACTTGAAATGAATAGTTCAGGCAAACTGCACCTGTAACTAAACAAGAGAAACTTCCAACAACCCAGTCATTCCATGACTCAAACTTAAGGCAGGTCCAGGCTGTAGATGATCATGCAGGAGTGTTGCTGCAGCAGAGACTCTGAAACCCTGCTGGGTTTGGATCATGTCACCTCTGTAGCCATTCCTGCTAGACTAAGCTTCACAATACATTCCATGTGCATTTGACATCACAACATTTCTAATTCTTCTCCTAAGCATTTGGGCAATTTCACACAAAGTAACTTTGTGAATAATAACACATAAAAACATCTAATTAAGAAAAACACATATTCCCTGAACCTAAGTGAACTGACCCAGGAGGGCAGAAAAAATCTCCACTCCCAGTAGATTTTATTAAAATAATTTTATCCTTTTTCAGTGTTTTGATCAGTACTACGATAAAAATAGTTATTAAATTATCATCAGCGACTGCCTACTGAGCAAAGAACAAATATTTTTCAAACAATGGTGGAGCAGAATCATACTTACAAAGGTAGCATTTCAGGCCATCTGCAAAGTTATGCAGATGGCTTCTTACACTGTTATAAAAAAAAACATACTTATTTATGCTTAGCTATTTTTAAGTACTCAAAAAGGAAGAGAGCTCCATTAGTGCTCACCAGCATGAATGCTGACCCAAAAGGATTCACAAATATTAAGCTTTGCTTCTGACAATTGAAGAACCACACTGATTCCAAGTATCATGTCCTAATCCACTAGTATCTCTGTTTCTGATCTCGCAGAGTGCTCCGTAGACCTAACTACCTTTAACATTCACAGTTAACTTCTTAAAAATGAATGGGAAGAGCAGAGTAGGATGGGAGCTTAGACCAACAAAAGAATATTTAATTTGTAACTCAGAGCAAAAAGGTAATGCTCCATTTTCAAATATTTTGAAAATATTTAACGTATTACAAAAGTGATCAATCATATATTTTAACAACACACTATATTTAATAAGCTATACTTATGTAAGGCACCTTTATATAGACGTGATCACATATGCCCTTTCCCATTTCAGAATGAGAAATGAAGATTACCAGTTATACCAACTCATAAACTGTGATCGGGTCAGTTTCTCTGCTGAAATTGCTATAAATAAGACCATCAGGCCCAATATTTCTCTAGTTTCCTCTGAAAAGCAGAATGATACAGGAAAAAATATTATATTCTAAGATAGAAACATTCTTGGTAATTGTTTTTTTCTGACAGACATCAGAAACACCTCTTTGATACACTAGTAGAGACACAAAGTATAGAGACATATTGCCATTTAAAATAATTACTAACATTCTTACACCGACATGGTAACAAGGTACCTCATTATGTCAGTGCTGCCCACATTTCAAGGAAATTTGACAGGAGTGGTTACTATATCTCATCATGCTCAGCGAAAGATGCAAGATCTGTTGTGACACAGGATGTGCTCTTGTAAGCGTATAGATGAAGAGAAGACATGCACTATAATGATTTAGAACAAGGTTTCCTGTTGTTTGCCACTTGGAATAACAAAAGAACAGTTTGAGAAAAGGTACAGTTCTGACATCGTTATTTATGTTAGGCACTGCCTTATGTCAGGAGCGTTCAAATGAGATTCTGAGGTACTATTTGTACTTAAAGCAATATTCAAAACACAGACTCTGTCCCACAGCACTCTGGGGTTTGACTGACAGGAAGGCTAGCTTAAACTATGCAATTATTTCCTAGTCCTGATCAGTGCAAGGATAAACAAACTTGCCGTAGCAGATGTAACATTATGGCACTGGCTTGTGACAGGACCTTTCCTTCCTCAGAAGTTCCCATACAGTGCAAGACCACCGCTTTGCACTCACCCCGAATACAGGACGAAGGGGAACACACACAAGGTGGAGCTCAGCACCACAGCTGCCACTTGGTGCATTACCACAGTTCATGAAGCAGATAAAGCTTTTACCGCACATGGGCTCCAGTTACTGAACCAAGAATAGCCAAAGCCTCCTTCCATTTGTTTTACTTTCAGAGGAAAGATATTAGTAAAATAGTTTCTGTTCTTATTTCTTCATGCCAGCAGGGCATTCAGATACACTGTTTACACAGTAATTACCCTTCAATGACTAGATAGCCTTGCTCAGGTAGAAGCATGCATGATGTACTTTGAAAGTTATACAGCAATCTAGTGATGGTCTCCTCTTATTTCAACGCATCTTATAGAGCTGTTTTTCAAGTAAGTTATGTCAGTTGTCTTCTCCAACAGCAATTTATTCTACCCCTTCATCCCCAGCAAGAAAAAAGTCTTGATTTGAGGTTACCGTGATTTTGTACTTTTTACTAACCGTAGATTTCTGAGGTGTAGATGTAACACCAGTGACAGCATCTCATCCTGGTGCAGCTTAAGATCAAGAGTCTTCTTGTGACAAAGAAATTGAAAATACACCATATTGCTGTGCTCCCACTCAGTATCATCTGAAACTGTAATTAGTCGCTCCACATCATCATCCATATCACTAATTAACATAACATAAAACAGAACCAAAGAAAGAACATCACAGAGCTTCACTTGATATACTCTTTCAGATAGTGAAACAATTTTTCTATGTATTCTTTTTCTCGTCTTGCAGGAGTTTTAAATAGAGTATGGTCATGAAGGTCATGCTGAACTCTGCATACGTAGCATATACTAGGGGTTTTTGTTTGTTTGTTTGTTTTCAAAGCTTTTGCATGGCCTGAAAATACGGTCTTCAACAAATTCTGTTTTCTGATGTTATTCTTGCTACATTCTAGGACTACAGCTCAATTTTGTGATTGCTTCTTCTGGTACTTTATTGGATATTTTAGAGAAGGATTTATAACACCCTAGTTCTTCCCTTTCTCCTCTGCATAAAAAAGGGCAAAATATTTTCCCTTCTTCAATCATTTGATATTTTACTTGTCCTTTGCAAATTCTTGAAAACAACTGCTAACACCTTTGAGATTTCATTAGTTTGTTAAATGTCTGGGCACGATGTTCAACAGGCTCAGCTAACTTGAAAACCTCTAACTTGAACAAGCATTTTCTAAATCCTTTTTCCTTAGTTAAGGATGACACCAGCTTATTGCAACCATTTGTTCTTTCAGACACCAGTAGTCACCCCGTTAGTGAAGACCAGAGCACATCAGCCTTTCTCCCTCATTACCCATGAAAAGAAGTCACGTGCTGCAGTCCCATGCTGTGGCAGTACCTAATACTTGCTGGTTAGTCATCTTACTACTAATGTGCTTTTAGAGTAAATGGGTTGTTTTCTTGAGCTTGGTTCCTAATTTCATTCTGTGCTTTGATCATCTCAAGGATGACCTTGAAATTACAGAAATCAGCAAAGCAGAAGAAAGGTATGATTTACTGTCCCTCATTTACCTTTCTCTCCTGATAACTCTTTCTTTCACATGCAAATGGTGAATAAAATTTTGTTGATGAGATCCCCAACCTTCTTGTCTTAGACAGATCCATTCTCCTGCTGACAACTGGTTTTATACTTTTGCAGTGCTGAAATATATAGATATTTGATAATCATTTATTTGTAGAGAGCAATGAAACTGCAACAGGGAAGTGCCAGATGCCTCGTGGGTTAACATACCTCATGTAATACGCACCACTGCACTTGGCCAGACTGAACATTGGTGAAGTAAATTTTTGAAGATACAAATTTAAATTCTTTTTTTTTTTTTTTGTTGGAAAGAGAGGATTAGCTCTGAGTTTATATAACAGTTGCCTCCAGCATCACTTCTGAAACCCATTCTTTTATAGCATACTATTGCTTCAGGCACAACAGTTGTGTCTAACAAATTATTGTAATTCCCTGAACCCATTATTTATCACAGATTTACTCTCTCTTATCACTGAAACTTAAGCCTCTAGTGTCAAATTAGAGGTAGCCATGGTAGTCATGCCAGATAACGCTGATACCCATTTTGCACCAGCTATGACATCCCCTGTTAGCCTGTCTCAGCAGCGGAGGTACGCTCTTCATAAGATTGCAAAAAAGTTAACTTGGCAGTTTAACACGTAGCACCACAGCTGGTTATTACCATAATTATCTGAACAACCTGATGCTCACTCACACTCTGCTGTCCTCACCAGAAGCCTTTGGTCTGTCTGCAGACAATCTATAGTAAGATCTGTTCCCTCCATGACGTTATTCATCTTGAACACCAGAAGCCACTTATGCCTCCTAAGAAGCACAGATTTTTTTACTTCAGTTTTCCATACTTGACTCTGTTCAGCCTCTTTCTATACAAATCCTGGGTGGTATAAGCACAACACACAATCCATGGTACAGCGTAGATGAGACTACAGGATTGGAAATGCTCCTCTTCAGTGCAGGGTGAGACATGGAACCTTCTCACAACAGGGGCTTGAGGAGATAAACGAGCAACCTGTTATGAACTAGTTCTCATAATGGTTCAAATTAATATAGCACTAATGAGGTACCGTCCCTGTGATATATTCCCAATAATGTTCATGCCAAATATGGGTAGATTAAATGCATTCATGATACAACTATTAATTTACAGCAGTACAGTTTTGCAGACTGGACACTGACTTTTAGGCTATATTTGCCCTGAAGCATAAACAAGGATAGAATATGACCCTAGCATTTTTTCTGTCAGTAACAGTTTTAACGCACAGCTTTCCACAATTTATCTGTATCAATAGATTCCATTGTCATAGCTTTAAATTTCAGAGTAACTGGAAGAAGTTATTAAAATTATTAATATTGTGAAACAATGGGATTGTTAATTCAACTGCTCTGTTGGAGGTCACAGTTACAATTTCTGTATCTATTAATACAATCACCAACTTCAACCTTCCAGTTTCATTAACACTTAATGATTAATGACCTTTTTTACAGGAATGAGCAACCATTTAAAATGTGTGTTGCCGGTATATTACTGTTTCTCGCTTACAGAACTCCAGTTTTCTGATTTAGGAACAAAACCCCATGACTAAGCAGGCAATCACACAGCATTGACAACGAAGAGTTGATCTCCAATAAATTCATATAGATAATAATAAAATTCATATAGAAATAAATATATATATGTGTTTGTGCATTGGTGTATAGGTAGATGCCAGCATTTAGTTATGAAATAGGAAAGGAAAAATTACAAAAATTCTATCAGATTGTTCAAATCTTTCCCTCTACTTAGTATCTGTATAATTGATTTGGCCTAATATTAATTCCATCCTTAACTCTTCCATGTACACGGTGGTTTATTTTGTTCATGTTCTTCTTGAGTCCCTGAATGATTTTTACATGTAATTGTTGAGTCATGAAATGAAGGTTTCACTTCCAACTTCACAGAATTTTTTGCAGTTCACAGAATCACAGAATCACAGAATCTTCATGGCTGGAAAGGACCCTTGAGATCATCAAGTGCAACCAAACAACCTACAATCTCTGCCAATAGAGCATGCCCTGAAGCGCCACATCTAGATGTTTCTTAAATACCTCTAGGGATGGTGACTCAACCACCTCCCTGGGCACACTGTTCCAGTGCCTGACCACTCTTTCAGTAAAGTAATTCTTCCTAATATCTAATCTAAACCTCCCCTGCCGCAGCTTCAGACCATTTCCTCTGGTCCTGTCATTATTCACCTGGGAGAAGAGGCCAACACCTCTCTGCAACCTCCTTTCAGGTAGTTGTAGACGGCAATGAGGTCTCCCCTCAGCCTCCTCTTCTCCAAGCTGAACACGCCCTGCTCCCTCAGCCTCTCCTCATATGACCTGGTCTCCAGACCCCTCACCAGCCTGGTAGCTCTCCTCTGGACACGCTCCAGCACTTCAATGTCCCCCTTGTACAGCGGGGCCCAGAACTGAATACAGTACTCGAGGTGAGGCCTCACCAGTGCTGAGTACAGAGGCACGATCACTTCCCTGCTCCTGCTGGCCACGCTATTCCTGATACAAGCCAGAATGTTGTTGGCCTTCGTGGCCACCTGGGCACACTGCTGGCTCATGTTAAGCTGGCCGTCCACCAGCACCCCCAGGTCCTTTTCTGCTGGGCAGCTTTCCAGCCACTCTTCCTCAAGCCTGTAGTGTTTCTTGGGGTTGTTGTGACCGAAATGCAGGACCCGGCACGTGGCCTTATTAAACCTCATACAGTTGGCCTTGGCCCATCGATCCAGCCTGACCAGGTCCCTCTGTAGAGCCTTCCTACCCTCAAGCAGATCAACACTCCCACCTAGCTTGGTGTCATCTGCAAACTTACTCAGGGTGCACTCAATCCCCTCATCCAGATCATTGATAAAGATATTAAACAAAATTGGCCGCAAAACTGAGCCCTGAGGGACACCACTGGTGACCGACTGCCAAGAAGATTTCACCCCATTAATCACTACTCTCTGGGCATGACCATACGGCCAGTTTTTAACCCAGCGAAGAGTATACTTGTCTATGCCATGATTCTCCATCTTCTCCAGGAGAATGCTGTGGGGGACGGTGTCAAAGGCCTTACCAAAGTCCAGATAGACAACGTCCACAGCCTTCCCCGCATCCAGAAGGCAGGTCACATGGTCATAGAAAGAGATCAGGTTGGTTAAGCAGGACCTCCCTTTCCTAAACCCATGCTGGCTGGCCCTGATCCTTTGGCCGCCCTGCACTTGCCGTGAGAGCTCACTCAAGATGATCCTCTCCATGATCTTTCCTGGTACTGAGGTCAGGCTGACAGGCCTGTAGTTCCCCGGATCCTCCTTCCGACCCTTCTTGTAGATGGGCATCACATTAGCCACCCTCCAGTCATCTGGCACCCGCCCTGTTGACCAGTATTGTTGATAAATGATGGAGAGAGGCTTGGTGAGCTCTCCCGCCAGCTCCCTGAGTACTCTTGGGTCAATCCCATCTGGCCCCATAGACTTATGTGTGTCTAGGTGCAGAAGCAGATCACTGACTATTTCCTCCTGGATTATGGGTGGGTTGTTCTGCTCTCCATCCTTATCTTCCAGCTCAGGAGGCTGGGGGATAGCTGGTCTGACTATTGAAGACAGAGGCAAAGAAGACATTCAGTATCTCAGCCTTCTCCTTGTCCTTGGTTGCAACTTTCCCCCCAGCATCCAGTAAGGGATGGAGATTCTCCCTGGCTTTCTTTTTGTTGATGTATTTATAAAAGCTTTTTTTGTCATCCTTAATGTTAGTGGCCAAGTTGAGCTCCAGCTGGGCTTTTGCCTTCCTAATTTTCTCTCTGTATAACCTATAACCTCTCTGTACTCCTCCTGAGTTGCCTGTCCCTTCTTCCAAACGTGGTAAACCCTCCTTTTATTCCTAAATCCCATGCGAAGTTCCTTGTTCATCCAGACTGGCCATTTTCCACGCCCTTTAGACTTGCAACACTTGGGGACAGCCTGCTCCTGGGCCTTTAAGATTTCCTTCTTGAAGAGCATCCAGCCTTCCTGGACTCCTTTGCCCTTCAGGACTGTCTCCCAAGGGACTCTCTCAACCAGTGTCCTGAACACGTCAAAGTCCGCCCTCCGGAAGTCCAAGGTGGAGGTTTTGCTAACCCCCCTCCTTACATCGCTATGAATTGAAAACTTGACCATTTCATGATCACTAAACCCAAGACGACCTCTGACCACCACATCTCCCACTAGTCCTTCTCTGTTTGTGAACAGTAGGTCCAGCAAGGCACCTCCCCTGGTAGGCTCACCTATCAGTTGTGTCAGGAAGTTATCTTCCATGCACTCGAGGAACCTCCTAGCCTGTCTGCTCTCTGCTGTGTTATATTTCCAGCAGATACCCTGCTGGTTGAAGTCCCCAACCAGAACAAGGGCTGGTGATTGTGAGACTTCAGCCAGACGCTTATAGAATACTTCATCTGTCTCCTCATCCTGGCCAGGTGGTCTGTAGCATACTCCCAGCACAACATCTCCCTTATTTGCCTTCCCCTTCAACCTTACCCATAAACACTCGACTTTATCATCACTGGAATCTAGCTCTATACAATCAAAACACTCCCTAATGTACAGAGCCACACCCCCACCTCTCCTCCCCTGCCTATGCCTTCTGAAGAGCTTATAGCCTTTCATCACAGCATTCCAGTCGTGACAATCATCCCACCACGTTTCCATGATGGCAACTACATCATAGCTGTCCTGCTGCACAATGGCTTCCAGCTCATCCTGTTTGTTGCCCATGCTACCTGCATTCGTGTAGACGCACTTGAGCTGGGCTACGATTTCACCCCCATCCTTGACCCTTTATCCTTAGGCTCATTACTAGTGGGCCTGGTTTTATCCCCAGTTGATCTGAAGCCCCTGTCTCCAGATTTCAAACTTCTCTTTTTAAAGAAAAATTACTTTTTTACAGAAAAATTACTGCTTTTTTAAAAGGTATGAAGTATACAGTTTTTCAGAAACAATTTCTAAAGATACAGCAGTCAAGTGCTCTGGCAAAGAGCTCCTTGACAGGGTGCTCCCTACAACAGTATTGTGTTAAACCATATTCTTCCGCCATCTTCTCATCCTCAAAAGTTTTAAAAATTTCCAGAATTTGAAAAGTATCCACCAAAATCTACCTAAATACAATTACATCAAAAATCTTGAACTACATTAAATACCTTGTTTATTTCTTCTGCACAGTGACAACCTACTCATGGTAATGCAGTTACATTGCTACGCATCTCAGATTCAGCCACAGGAGTAACATATATTTGTACATCGAAACCACACATTTCTCTTAGTCAGCAGACAGCTGTTCTCCCAGCTAAAACTGGTACCAGCTTTCCTGAGTCATCTCAACCTATTCACTTGCCATTACCCATACCCAGAACATAGTATTAGAAAGATGCTGGCACATAACAGTACTGATATGTCCATTAAAAGGCTGAATCTCACAGAATACTGAAGTGGCAACAGTTTCCCTTTGGTTTCACTTCTGAAAAGACAAGACAATTTGGTATCAACGTCTTTGAAAAGAATGCCAATGCTTTGGCTTTGTTTTCCTTATTTTCAAATTTCAGTTCAAGTTGCTAAAATAATACAGAGGAACACCTTATTATCATGACAAGGCATAACACCTCTTACAAAAATATGTTTCTCTTCACTATCATTATGTCTTCAGCTCTTTCTTGAAGTTCAGTAGACATGGTAAGAGATTTGTATTTATTATTGCTAGCTATAGTTAGAGAATACTATATTTGTGATAATACTGCCTGCAGTTTGAGCTACCGTACTAGCAAGAAAGTCTGCAGTTTTAGCCTTTAGTCTAGTTCCTGTGTATGGTACTTTACACTTATGTATTATGCAAGGAAAATAATTGCTAAGAGCCTTCTGTATACAATAATGTGCTCGTGCACATTAAAAATACGGCTCTTTAAAACAGCACAACAATCCAAAATTTTACACATCTACTGCTTAATCAATGCATCAGCATCACAGAATGCTGATGCTGTAAACAAATCATTTGCAATGTTATTAAGTGACAAGTGCCTTTGATTACATGTTCTAAGATATATCTTTTTTGTCCATTTTACTTCTAAGTATTTGCTTAAATGACTTAACGGAGGACTTCTCTTCAAACATTTTTACAAGACTGAAATTACATGCCAAGTTTTTGTAGATTAATAATAGTGAAGTATAACTTCATGAAAAATAAGATTTAGTGTGCATGACAACTATCGTTAAACAACAGCTACTCTCCAAGCTTTTAGTATTCTAATAAATCACCCATAAAAATCACCTTACTGTACAAAGGAATGTACCTATTAATGTTTACAGAAATTACACAGTGCAGGTTTAATATTTTATATCTTAGGAATTTTACAATTTCATCATAAATGGAATTTGGAGTATACAGAGTTTTCTGAAATTCAAGATTGCTTTATGGTTTCTTTAAATATTTTCACCCAAGTACTCCATTTAAAATAGATTAAGCTGTAAAACTACACAGAAGAATAGTGCAGTTTTGAATATCAGCAAATAAAAGTTGACTATGTTCTATAAAACAACAATTTAATTCCTTGCTGCTGCATATCTTCTTATTCAATAACTTTATGACAAATCGTCCCCTGATACATGTACTTGGCAGAAGGCATTACTTTGCTCTAACAGCTGTCCTTTTCATCCTTTTGAGTCATAAGAACTTCTGATTGCAATTATTTCAACAACAAACTATAACAGTGCAAGGAGATTATATAGGTAAAATCTCTTCTGGAACAAACCTGTGGGAAAAGAAGATGGATTGTGGGGATGACATTTAATTAACATTCTTCTGTGGTAATAAGCCACGCTGGGAATAAGCTAGCCATCAAAAAGAAAAGTGCCCCTCAACCTTAACAGGACTTGAAGGTTTAGCTTTAAATAGAAACTTAGTACTGAAAGTTTTAGCAACTACAAATGTAGTGCTGCAAATATATCCTGAGATGTCAGTGTAATTCACAGGTTTAAATACAACTATTTATTTAATCCACTGCTGAATAATGAAGGTATAATATGATTTTTTTTAATTAGTTCTTATAGTAACAACTTATGATTAAAATCCACCTGTGCACTAGTTTATATTCACAAAATAGGGCAACTGTAATTACCTAGATTTTGGCGTACTGAAAAAGGAATGGCTGGAACTACTTTTCTGTCAAATACATTTTTATCATCTATATATAAACTAGAGCAGTTCCCCATATTTAAAATACACTGGAATCCAAGAAGTCCACATCTGTCTCTAAGAGGAGGTGGAACAAAGCGTTCCAGCCGAGATCAGCACCAAAGTTTTACCTCACTTCAGCATTAGGTCTGTAAAAAAGACCTATAATGGGAACTAATTTCTGTTGATATCAATGGGCAATCCAAGCTGTATGCCAGGTGCATGCCACCAGTTTTTGGGGTGAAGGTAGGGGAACAGGCCTTTTACCTTCTACACTCCATATTCCCACATCCATGGAATTTCAAAATTATAACTGTTATGTTATTAGCCACTTCCTTCCTTTACATTACTGGGTGTAAGCCAAAAAGAGTTAGCAAAGCTTTTACAGTTAGAAAACCCAAATGTTCACTAAGTAAAAAGTTCTTATTGCTAAAGAAAACCATCACGACAGATGCACACCTTTATCAGCCTCTTTTTCACACTATGGCTGTATCCAGCCAGGCTGGTACTCCGGATTGCTTCTACAGTCAAGGAATAGACACTTCCTTTTCCAAAGGACATTTCATCAGTCCCTCCATCTTAAAAAATGAGGAATTTCACTGTGTTGTATTGACAGCCTAGATGACTCAGGATACTTAGACTAAAAGGAACATCTCCATCCATTTAATGCAACACTGCACTGAACCCATGCAAAAGCAGCATACAAAAGCCAGTCCAAATCCATTTATGAAATTAAGTTCTGCATTCCTGAGGGGTTTGACTGTAAAATATTAGAAGTAAATTGAGCTAAAGGAATTTCTAAAAAGAACCAGTCAGAAGCATATTAAAACATTGTGGAATAATTTATGGGTAGCAATTGTAATGATGTGAAATATCATTTGTGAATATAAAAATTTTTTTCATTAGCTTTTCAGAGTTAATTTCAACAACTGAATTCATGTTTAAAGCTCACTGTACTGTCCAAGATTGCGCCCTACATCTATGAAGAATATTTGACACCAGTAAGAGTTTCTGGGTTTAGTTGACATTTTATGGCTTAAGGTGAAAGAATTAAACAAATGGGACTTATACTTGTTTGACATTCTAGATACCCTTCAATTTATGTGTTAAAGCTGTCCTAATTTTTCACCAATAAAACTGTGCTGCTTTAAAGCCTGCTATCATAATTACATAGCTCTGAGTGTCTTCACAGCATACCCATAGTTTTTAGTTGTGAGTAGCCGTGTTCTTGCTTATTTTCTCCGATTTTAAATTAGAAAACATTAATGGAAATATTTTCATCAGAATACAGACTTCATTGAGTATTTTTCTGAAACTGAAGTGACTGACAGTTCCAAATGTGATACAAAAATAAGGAACCTGGAGTGTTTAACTTCTAAAGTAGCACAATCTCCCTAAGTCCATTTCTCTGAACATTTTGCTTGACAAGGCAAATACTCCCTTCGGAGTATTAGAACTCACAGGAGCTTTTAATAAATTGGAGTTCAACTCAAAAACATAAGCAGATTTTACCTTTAAGTTTCCAACAGATCTAAACTAAGACCTTACAAACTGGAAGGCTACTTGCTAGTATGATACATTAACAGAGGATAGCATAGTGTCCTAGTTTGAGGTAAAACAGAACCAATTTTCTGTTCAGTAATTTTACTTTTTAGCTAAGCCTTTTCTAACTAAGGTTTATTACATTAAACAAATGCATTCAATTTGAGAATGTCTATATTGAGCCCTTGAATCTGACACATTTCACTTGTGCTCCAACAACATGTAAGCACACATATATTAAATGGAGGTTCATTTCATTTCTCCAGGGGCTCATTTTCCAAGCATAAAAGATGAATAATAGTTCTTCCTCTATTTGCCTGTCTCATGGACTAAGATTATAAAATACTCAGAACAAAAGACATCTTTGAGAATTTTTTGTTAAAATGGATACTCCAGTCTCTAGTCTTTTAGTGTTAACTACAATTCAAATAATCTGCTGCAAAACTCCTAAGAACTACAAATCTGTAGAAAGCAAATACTAAGACATCTTCCTGATGCCTTAAGCACTTTTTCTAAGTTTTCCTGAACTTAAAGGTCTAACCATATTTGAAGAATTTTCATAGTACAGGGATTTCAAATACACACAGATGCATCTGAGCCAAATTCACCCAAATTCAAACTCATTATAGCCTTAAAGCTTAAAGGAAATGATAACTTTTCTTATTATTACTATTTATATTACAGCCAAGAAGGCTGCATGAAAATCTTGATCCTGATGACTCCAATGGGATAGCTCATGTAATCAATGGAGAATAGCTGACACATAAGGTTTTCTGCAATAAGGTTCTTTACATTCAAGACAGCACAACCGACCTGAACTACACTGAACAGCTTTTGTTCTCATTTAGACATAACGGTCCCTCAGACCTGCAGTGTTAGTCACTTGATCAAGATAATGGTTAACCTTACTTTTATCCTTTACTCTTGTCTTTCCAGGTCCTGAGAGTTTCAGTCATAACTAAACACATTTTTGAGCACATAGTTATTTTAAGAAATGAACCACAGGAACCAAAAGCAATAAATAGCTTTCAAAACAGACACAAATCTGTTTTTCATTTGTTTTGACAAATTTTAACCACCTACTCTAGTGAAAATAAGGAGCATGCTGCTAATTTAGTATGCAATGGACCCCGAGCTATACATTTAAAAATCTTGGAAAAAATAGTGTGGTAAAACAGCTTACCTAAAGTGACCAGGGGTTCTTTTGTTTGTTTTTCTGTGTGTTTTGGGGTTTTTCTAAAGGAAACATACTTTTGGTGACAAGAGACTTCTCAGTTAAACTGCAGTTGCCTACTCTAAATTTATTGGGCTTGATGAGAGCAAACACAAAGCCTATGCTACCCCTGGCACCATCAATCAAAGTGCTAGGTAGTAAAACATTACATCTTAAGCTTCTTGATTGAGAATTCCTTGCGTGCTTGCTTACTGAGATGTGCAATGCATGCTGATGAACTTGTGGATGAGGAAAAGTAGTGTGATAAGCCGATGATTTATTTCCTCTGAGATGAACAAAATATTGAAAACTGTGACAAATGAGAAATCTGGTGGGCCTAGAAACCTTTTATTAAAAAGTCAAAGGCCTGATTACCTTATCTTCTTTAATTTATCACTCATTTCTCTCAAGACTTATAATCTTTTCAAGACAATCTCAGAGGTCTAGAAAATTTCTGTAAATTGGCCATCTAAAGCTGAAATAGTAGTTGTACCACATGTGAGGTTATTCCAGAATCACGAGAAGTGAGTGCAAATGTAAAATGCTCATGTTGAAAAGTTTCTTTCTTCTTAGAGGAAATCAACTATCATAAATAACTTTTAGTTGTATAATTTTTACGCAAAACTATGTAAAGCAACATGAATTTGGTTGGGTTTTTTTGTATATATACCATATCACGCAGTAGATATACTTACATTTATGGAAACTGTAGAAGCATCAACATGATCTGGTGGACATAAGAACAGCAGGAAAGCAAAAACTCAAGATATTCCTTGAAGAGAAAAATCTAGTGAGTATTCAATTATGATAATTAGACATAAGGACTTACTGGATGTCCTGGACAGATTATTTTTTTCTCCTCTAGTAGAAAGCCACACAGATGTAAAAAGAATAATACAAAACATACAATGCCCTGTCCCCAAAAATCTGGGTGGTTTTATTGTCTCTGCAGGAATGCTGACTGTACTACAGACTTGAAAACATGGCAGCATTACTTCCCTGCCATGCAGATGTTTGTTTTCATAAATAAAAGGCAGTTATTTGGGGGTTTTGACTGAACTTCTCTAAAACTCATGTTGCCCATGAATTTTAAAAAATATATTTCTGTAACATAAAAAAAAAAAAAAAAACATAAACTTTTTCCTTTTTCAAACTGCAATATGCAAAGGCATAAAAATTAGCTGTCTCTATCCTAAATTATAAAAACGTCAAGAATGCCATCTTCTATGAAAAAGCTTGAAATTACTACCGATACTACTAAAATAATTTCCTTTCATTGATGTAACAAAATGGCCAGACCCATAAAATACATTATTCTCAAAAAACAGTGCAGTATTTGAGCAAGGAGAATGATTAATATTGTATTGATGAGGGTACAGAATTATTCAAATCAACCAAACATTTTTAAGCTATTAACCTAAAAAATATATCTAAGAAACGATCATCTGTAATTTCTCAAAAGGCAGTGCAGAATTAATTAGCAAGTAAAACTATGAGCAGGTTCTTCCCTCATTACTTTATTCAACAGATAACACTACAGAGCAACTTGTAAAGTAATACATTTTTTGGAAAAGTAACTGAACCTTCTCCTGAGAACATCATATTGCTATAAGCTAAGTTAAACATACATTATGAATTTGTAAGATATCAGAGCCTACATTCATATATTTTCAGTGATCATGCTACCAATTATTCTATTTAACTTGAACTTTTGCTTTGACCACACTGTTTTCTATACTGCTGTTATCTTACATCTTGCTATATTATCAGACTGCAAGTTTATCAACCTGTTCACATCCATCAACTGTGCACAGCTACAGAATTTTAAGTGACCAGGCTAGATTACAAGTGTGCATCAATGGCACAGGAGCTGCTCAGAAGCCCTGAAACACAACAAAACATGCCTTTACCATGGTTTTAGAACCAGATAAAAGTAAACAGTTTATAAAAGCTAGAAATGGACTCCCCCACTGGAAATCTTAGAGACAGTTCAACAGTTGTAGCAAAAATTTACGTCTATTCTTTTCAGAAATAAACAGAACATCACAGATGAGTTCTGATTATTCATCCCTTAGGCATTTAGAGCCACGGACTGATTTTGATTTTGATTTTTAAGTTTGTTAAAAAAGTCCTCTCCTCTTTACCAATCAACTCATATTCTTCAGTGTTAGCAACACTTAAAGCATTTCAATTTTGTTATGCTTAATTTATGTTGATATAGAAACATGTATTCATACATCCTGAGTTTCTGCTCAATGTAAATACAACTATCTTGAAAATAGTTAAACAGGCACAGCTTATTAATGCAAGCAAAAAACAAGCACACTGCGCATCTACACTGCTTGCCTGTAAAGTGTGAACATGTACATGAAATATTCCTGTACTATTACACAACTACAATATTTTCAACCATATTTTTAAACTGTATTACATTCCTATTTTTCTCCAAAGTTTTCTGGGGAAAGCATTAGCTTTATTTTTCTAGCATGATCTAAAGTTTCCAGTCCAGACAGCAAGACAAAGCCAGAGATACATTTATTATTTAAAGAACATTCATCCCAGACTACAACATCAAAAGACATTAGTAACCATAATTAAATATCTGAAACCAAGCATTTAGGAGCTAGAAAGGAGTGCAAAACACAAGAAGATAAGTAGATTCTTCTCCAACTTAGAGTAGGAAAAAAAGTAAAGTTCAGAATGTAAGACTTTTTCCCAGACACTGAACAATAAAGCGGCTTGTTAAAGAAGGAAAATCTTCATTCTCTGGTCTGCTAGCTAAAAGCCTGCAATGCAAGATAATGTGATCCCAAGATTCTGCCTAACACCTATTAAAATCCATGGAAATCAGACACCTACTTAGCTTTTAGTATAGCGCTTAAAGAACTGAATATATCTCGGTCCACACAACAGCTGGACAAAAAGTTTAGAAACTGCAATCGGTTTTTTGTGGGAGAGTTCTGCCTTCCTGCATTAGCATAAGAAGCAACCTATTAAAACTAATAATGAAGACTAAGGTCAATAAAATATTCATTATAGTTTAAAAATACACATTTAGTCACAGAAAATCATTATACTACAATTCACTGGTTTTCATATTTCAAAAACAGTACTTAGAAGTTTTGTCATCAAAAACCCAGAAGCAACATAGCACTAATTACAGGTCTCGGTAGTGCCCGTGGGAAGTAATTTCAGATTTTGCAAAAGACAAAAGGATAAGCATATGCATCTTGGTAACACTATGCAAAATTCATGTGGAAAGATTTCTACAATTTGTCAGAAAAAACTGAAAGAGTATTTTCTGAAATTTAAATTGCAAGATTCAATTTTCAGTTATCTGTTTTGTGTCTTCCAAAGTTATGTTCTTTTAATCAACAGTAAAGCAGAACTTCATGCAAATATATTTACTTCCAGCTTTTCCATGTACAGTATACAAAATTAAAATGCAGTAAAAAGCATTTTTCTGCTGCTAAACACAGAGAAAATAAATTAAGATACCCTTTAGTTATGTGGATATCTCTTACCATGACCATTAGTGTTGGTTTCTAAAACTACCAGCATAGCTTTACCACAGTAAGTTTTCTTTGCATTGCTATCAATAGTATACAGTACTCTAGTTTTCCCCCATGGAATATATTCACTCCCATCTTTATACTTTTATAACACTAACGAGTGAAAGATTTTTCTTGTTACAGACTTGATAAAAAAGGAAATTTAAGATTCAACACCGACTATGCTTGACGAAACAATCAGACTTCTTAATAAGCTGCTATAACAGCAGCTATATCTCATCAACTTTAACTCACAATTCCCAGTAGCTTAAGAGGAAGTCTGGCTTTCTTACACAGACTCATAAAAGTCAAAGGTCAGAAATTATTAAATGTAACCCAGGTAGTACACTAGTCTCTTACATGAAGAAAACCTACGTGTGGTTCTAACATAGAAATCTTCCATGGAAGCCTTGCATTGTTTCATACATCCCCTCAATATCGCTTTCTCTCAACAGCCTTATTTTGTTGGGTTTTTTTAAAAATATAAATATACTTTGCTCACCAACAGTTTGTTTATTCTAAATCATTTTTTTGAAACCCTATTTAAGTTCCTGCATTTAAAAATGAGACACAAAAACCTCAGAAGCAACAAAAAGTTTCCCAAAACACTCTCAATTTTAAAAGGATACCAATTTCCATTCTTTTACCTCATTTTAGCTTCACGTGCATAAATGTAAACCTGTGAGTTGCTTAAAAAAGAATCTCGTAAAGATGGAGTACAGTATGTTATACTTGCTTACATGAATTAAACCAAACAGGAGCTATAGAAACACAGGCACAGTGTGCTCAGCATTAGGAGTATTTACTGCTGGAATATATGGAAAATAGTAAGTTACGCATGATGCCATTTGGTTCACCTCATTTTCAGCGGACCTCTTGCAGGTTACAGTAGAGTATGTTTGCATGCATGCTTAACTAAGTGCATTAACATTTTGGTTTAGAACAGAAATACACTTTTGAACCAAACATCTCTTATCACCTTTCACACTGCCTTGGTTTGCATTGCAGAATAGTCTCAGAGGACAAAATTGCATCCCTTTCGAATTAAGGTTGTACTGACAGTGTACTTCAGAAGCATCTAAATCTTCAACTGCTGTTGACAGGACCAGAGTAGAGCGAGTCTGAGGTAAATCCCTTGAAACATGCATGAATACATAAACATGCAGATTTCAGGTCTTTAACAACAAACTGTTTTGTTATAAGTTCAATCCTGTTGTACTAAACTACTTGCTAATGCAGACAGCCTTTACACATCACCAGCAGCCACGGTATCCTCAGTGGAGCTGCTGGCAACGCCAGCACCTTGATGCAGTCTGGGCAGACATTGAGGCAACAACTGCATATAGACTGGCCATCCCTGGTAAATTCAAGATAATCTCTCTTCCTCTCCAACCTTACAAGCTTGCATCTTGCTGTGGAGAAAGTGTCCCAACAGGTCCAGCAACTCAAAAAGAACAAGTCATCTTCTCCCCTACAGGCTGTTGTCTCAAGTTATCACAAGTGTGCTATATAGAGTCAGGGCAAGGGCAAAGGCAAAGGGAACCATGGGTGCCTATCATGTGCCACCTTGTGGTTCTACCTTCATGATCACTGGGAGGGCATGAGGAAGAGCAATGATGCACCTACATGGGCTTCTAGGTTGAAGGCAAGTGAATTGTGAGGAAAATCAGTGGCCAAAAAGGATATATCCAGGAAGGTTACTCCCAAAGACACACCAGAAGGTCTGAGGATACTTTCACTTCTGTTCTGGATGAAGGGACTTTTGGTTTGCAGTTACAAGAATCAGGTAATGAATGCTCTGACCAGCAATAGAGAAGCTCTGCCTCCAGCCAAGCAGAGGAAAGGGACAACTAAGTTTACTGGACTGTATGGAACAGATTGCCTGGCACATCAGACTCAAGAGAATACAATGGTTTGGTGGACACTGGTGCACAATGTAACACAATGCCATCAGGGTACATGGCCGCAGAACACATCTGGATTTATGGAGTGACTCTGTATTTATCAACACATCTGGATTTATGGATCCCAACTGATGTCTTTTTTGGAGACTGAAGTGAGCCTAACAGGGAATAAGTGGCAGAAGCACCCTATTGTGCACCAGCCCAGATGGTCTGGGCAACCTTAGCATAGCCTGCCTCAGAACAGGATACTTCGAAGACCCAAAAGTGTACCAGTGGGCCTTTGGTGTAGCCACTGTGAATACAGAGAAGATTAAACAGCTTTTTACCTTGCCTGGCCTCTCAGGTGATCCTTCTGTTGTGGGGTTGCTGTGTGTCAAAGAAGACCAGGTGCTCACTGTTACCATGATGGTCCACTGTTGACAATACTGCACCATCCAAGACCCCCTAGTTCCCATCCATGAGCTGATAATGGAGAATGAAGAAGTCATCAGCAAGACTTAATCATTCTTTAATAGTCCCATACAGCCGGTGCAAAAGCCTGATGGAGGGTGGAGGCTAACAGTAGACTATCATAGCTTGAACAAAAACACTCTACCTCTGAGTGCTGCTGTACTGGACTCTCTAGAACTCCAATAGGAACTGGAGTTAAAGGCAGGCAGGTGATATGCCACAATTGATGTGGTCAACGTTTTTTGCTCTATTCCTCTGGCAGCAAACTGTAGGCCACAATTTGCTTCCATGTGGAGGGGTGTCCAATACCTGGAATTGGCTCCCCCATGGGTAGAAGCACAGCGCTACCACTTGCTATGAATTGATACAGACTGCATTGAACAGTGTGAAGCCCCTCAACACTTGCAATACATTGACGACATCACGATGTGGGACAACGCAATGAAGGAAGTGTTTGAGAAAGAATTATTTGGATTATTATTTTCCCTAAAACTGATTTTGTCCAAAATAAAACAAGGTCAAAAGACCTGCACAATAGACCTAGCTTTAGGAAATAAATACAGTAAGAGCCATGTCCCCCATCAGAAAGAAAACACAGGCATGGTGGGTTTCTGGATAACGCATATCCTTGGTTACACTCAGATTGGGAGTCCTCTCCACTGAGTGACACAAAATAAGTATTTCAACCAGGACCCTGAGAAGCAAAAAAGCTTTAAAGAGATCAAAGAGGAGATAGTCTATGCAGTAGCTCTTAGGCCAGTTGGACAGGACCAGATGTAAGAAGCATGATCTACACTGCAGCCAGGAAGCTTTGCTGCAACTAGAGGCTGTGGCAGAGAATACCTGGAGACACTCAAGGTCAGCTTCTAGGTTCTGGAGCTGGCATATAGAGGATCTGAGGCCTACTACACCCTAAACAAAAAAAGAGATACTGAGAAGACGCTTCAGAAGTTGGTACAGAAGCACAGCTCTTCTTGGCACCACAAATGTCTGCGCTATACGTGACGTTCAAATGAAGGGTCCCCTCTACACACCATGCAACTAACACTACATGGAATAAGCAGTTAGCATTGATCATGCAATGGGCTCCAATGGGGAACCCCAACTACCCAGGAATCCTGGCAGACATCATGAACTGTCCAGAAGGCAGAGATCTCAGATTATTGCCCGAAGAGGTGACTCACATCGAAAAGGTCACAGTGTATAATATGTTACTGGAAAGTGAGAAGCAATATGCTCTGTTTACAAAAGATTCCCACTACATTGTGGGAATACACAGAAGTGGAAAGCTGCTGTATGGAGTCCCACATGAGTAGAGAAACCAAAAAAAAAAGGCAAATCAAGTCAGTTTGCAGAGGTGAAAGCTATCCAGTTGCTTTTAAATATCACTGAATGAGAAATGTTGCCAGAGCTCTTCCTCTGCACAAACTCATGGATCCAACTGGAAGCACGGGCTAAACATGTCTGTGCTTCTATGTTGTTGCAGGACATTGCTGCCTGAGTAGAGAACTTTGTTGTAAAGGTCTGTCACAGTGATACTCACATGCCTGAGAACTGCTCCACTGCTGAACATCAGAACAAGCAACAGGCAGACCAGGCTGCTAGAATTTAACTGGCTCATGTGGACCTGGACTGGGATTTTAAGGGTGAACTATTCATAGCTCAATGGGCTCAAAAAAACATCAGGATGTCTAGGAAAAGACATAACATACAGGTGGTCTCATGATCAAGGGATGGACTCAACTACATAGGATATCTATGAATGCAAAACATGTTGCCATAATCAAGCACGCCAAACAGGTAACACCTCTCTGACACAGAGGGCAGTGGCTGAGATACCAAAACAGGAAGGCCTGACAGATAAAGTATATCACAATACCATGAACATGCCGATGCAAATGTCACATACTTGCTGTGGTGGAAGTGACTACTGGATAGTTAAAACGTACCCTGTAAACAATACCACCACCCACACCACCCTGAGCTTTGAAAAACTAGTTTTATGATGACGTAACACTCTAGAAAGAACTGAAGCAGACAATGGGACTCATTTCTGAAACCAATTCATAGACATCCAGGCCAAGAAACACAGCATTGACTGGATATATCACGTCCCCTATCATGCACCAGCTGCCAGGAAGACTGAACAATGCAATGAACTGTTACAAGACTGCACTGAGAGCAATGGGTACTGGGGCATTCGAGCAATGTGATGCACGTTTACTAGAAGCCACATGTCTGGTAAACACTAGAGGATCTGCTAACACACCTAATCCTGCCCAAACAAAACCCCTGTGTACCGTGGAAGGAGATACAGCTCCCATGGCACACATGGGGAACTGGCTGTCAAAGGGTGGATTACTCCTTCCTTAGGAAAAAGCAAAGACATTCATGGGATTGATTTTGCTCAAGGATGCAGGTGCATTCAGTGGTTAATGCAGAAGGATAGAGAAATCTGATGTGTACCTCCAGGAGAAATGACCTTGGAGGAAAAATAACCCACGTTTTGAGTTGTCACCATAGGTGTATTTCATTGAAAAGTACCACAGCAGGAACCATCCAAAACAGTAAAGGATGAGCCTTGTAAGGAACCTGTTAAGTGCAGTAGTGATCCAATCTGAGCACCCAACCAATCTGCACCCAACAATTCAACACAACGCATCATCCCTCCCCTCTCAAATTACCACCACAACAGACAGAGCCCAAGTCACAGACTTCTTTCTTCCCCATCCCACTGGAGTTGTGGGAGAGTGGTGGCACGAGCAAGAGACTGGTGACTACTTAGCAGCTGTCTGTGTTCAAACCACAATAGCTAATTATTTTTCCAAGAAAGAGTCAGGTTCCTGATATCTTCATTCAAAGTTTATCTGGACGGGGCATGCTGGAATAATTTTTGTTTGTTCTGAAAATCGTGATTTTGGCCAAATTGAAAGTGGCATGCCTTAAAATACCAGTTATTTTGTACATTTACTCTTTAGTGCTAACTTACTATAACGGGTCACATATATACACATGCATAATTTCTATCTAATCAAACAATTTTTGGTTCTTATAACTCACATCTCCCTGCTGAGTTTAACAAATGAGAAAAAAAAAAGCAGTTGGATATAAAAATCATTATGCTACCAATACAGCTGAAACCTAACTTAATCTTAAACTCCCTTGTAAACATCTGTTCCTAAAAAACATCAAGGAGCAAATAAACATCTAAATAATCTTTATTTAATTTCACTTCCCACTGAAAGTCTCTGGGATATGTATTTCCTTCTCACTTTCTCATCTTCTTTTCTACCCCCTTCTGTCTCTTCAAAATTATTTTTATCCTGCATGTATGCCTCAAAGCATGAGCTTTTTGCCAGAAAACATGCCCTAACTTCAAAACTTGACCAAAGTTATAACAGTTATTCCTGTAACTCCCATCAACAAACCCTGTAATTAACCATCTGCTTCCTTGAGGGCTGGTGTCACTCAGCGTAAATCAGAGAATGTGTTTTCTTCTTATTAAAGTAAACGTTTCTTTTTCTCCTTATGAAAGAAAACACTTGGGATTTTTTCCTTCTAAGATAATGCAGTACACAAACTAATGACACTTGAAAGTACCATAATTTCATCCTCATAGCTGAGCATCCCCTACCAATTTTTGTTTTTCTACGCTAATATTTAAAAATCTGGTTTTAGTAAGTACACATTCCTGTAGTAATATAGCTGGTTAGGAGATTGAAAGTTTCATGCCATAGGACAGGAAACATTTGGAGATTGTTCCACTTTGGCTCAGAACAAAAGACAAAATATTTTTCCCCAACAGGGAAGATTTTTTTTCTCCCCTCTCTCCAAAAAGCTTTTGCCCTGACTCCTAAAGACTGTCCCATTTTCTACAAGGATGAAAGATCTCTCAGGGTTGACAATAGTTAGCAGGGCCTGGATCACAAGCACTGAAGGGGCACTGGATTTAACAGCACCCCTCCAAGCTGGCTGGGAGGAAATTAGGTAGGTTTCCTATAAACAATTCTCTTTCTTTCAAGCACTTGGTACCTTATTCCTTCAGGAGCTCTGCTGACTTTTACTGTATATTTAATTGATTCTGACCTGAATGGAGCACATAGACATAGGACATAGACATAGACATAGCACAGGACTTTGGGTTCTTTGATTATGGGCTGCTTTTCAGGACGCCAGCCCTGCTGGCAACAGACAGCAAAAGCCTGTCTCAGAGGGGGAAAAGGGTTTTAGGGCAGGAGTTGGCGGGGCTCATTGACAGGGCTTTAAAATAGATTCGAAGGGGGATGGGGATAGATCCAAGCTTGCTAGCAAAAAGCCTGAAGGTGGCATGCTGGCACTAGACTTGGAAAAGATAGGGGGCGTAACCAGGCTCCTTAGGAATAAGTCTGGGGGTGGCAGAATTTCGGCTCCCGCCAGTAAAAAGGAGAAAGGACCTATAGCCCAGCTCAAGTGCTTATACACTAATGCACGTAGCATGGGCAACAAACAGGAGGAGCTGGAAGCCATTGTGCAGCAGGATAATTATGATGTAGTCGCCATCACAGAAAGGTGGTGGGATGACTCACATAGCTATAGTGCTGCCATGGATGCCTATAGGCTCTTCAGGAAGGACAGGCAAGCAAGGAGGGGCGGGGGTGTGGCCCTGTATGTTAAGGAGTGTTACGAATGCTTTGAACTAAATGATGGCGATAATGAGACTGAGTGTTTATGGGTAAGAATCAGGGGCAGGGCTAACAAGGCGGATATCGTAGTAGGAGTGTGTTATAGACCGACCAATCAGGATGAGGAGGCAGATGAAATATTCTATAAACGGCTGGGAGAAGTCTCAAGATCACGAGCTCTTGTCCTCGTGGGGGACTTCAATTTGCCGGACATCTGCTGGGAATACAATACAGCAGGGAGGGAACAGTCTAGAAGGTTCCTGGAACGTACTGGGGATAACTTCCTGACACAGCTACTGAGAGAGCCAACTAGGGAAGGTGCCCTGCTGGATCTGTTGTTTGTAAACAAGGAAGGTCTTGTGGGGGATGTGAAGGTTGGAGGCTGACTTGGGAACAGTGACCGTGAAATGATAGAGTTTTCGATTCTGCGAGAAGCAAGGAGGGGGGTCAGCAGAACTGCTACCTTGGACTTCCGGAGGGCGGACTTTGGGCTTTTCAGGAGCCTGGTTGACAAAGTCCCCTGGGATGCAGTCCTCCAGCGCAAAGGAGCCCAGGAAGCCTGGATGATTTTCAAGAAGGAAGTCTTAAAGGCACAGGAGCAGGCTGTCCCCATGTGCCAGAAGACAAGCCCGTCGGGGAAAAAGACCGGCCTGGCTAAACAGGGACCTAGTGTTGCAACTTAGGGAAAAAAAGAGGATCTATGGACTCTGGAAGGAAGGGCAGGCCACTCAAGACGACTACAAAGAGGTAGTGAAGCTATGTAGGGAAAAAATCAGGAGCGCCAAAGCCCAGCTAGAACTAAACCTGCCTTCTGTTGTCAAGGACAACAAAAAAAGTTTCTATAAATATATTAGCAATAGGAAGAGGACTAAGGATTATCTCTGTCCTCTAGTAGATGGGGCCAGCAACATAGTGACCAAGGATGAGGAAAAGGCTGAGGTACTTAATGAAGTCTTTGCCTCAGTCTTCAGCAGTAGGACCAGTTGTTCCCTGAGTACCCAGACCCCTGAGCTAGAAGACAGGGATGGGGAGCAGAATGAAGCCCCTGTAATCCAAAGGGGAACGGTGAGGGACCTGCTTCAGCACCTGGAGGTGCACAAATCTATGGGGCCGAATGGGATCCACCGAAGGGCATTGAAAGAGCTGGCGGAGGTGCTCGCCAGGCCACTTTGCATCATTTATGAGCAGTCCTGGACAACCAGGGAGGTCCCAGCTGACTGGAGGTTAGCAAATGTGACACCCATCCACAAGAAGGGCCGGAAGAAGGATCTGGGGAACTACAGGCCAGTCAGTCTGACCTTGGTGCCTGGGAAGGTCATGGAACAGATCCTCCTCAGTGCCATTACATGGCACATGCAGGAGAACAGGGTGATCAGGCCCAGTCAGCATGGGTTCGTGAAGGGCAGGTCATGCCTATCAAACCTAATATCCTTCTATGATAAGGTGACACACTTAGTGGATGAGGGAAAAGCTGTGGATGTTATCTACTTGGATTTTTGCAAAGCTTTTGACACCATTTCCCACAGCATTCTCCTGGAGAAACTGGCTGCTCATGGCCTGGACAGGTGTACTCTTCGCTGGGTAAAAAACTGGCTGGATGGCCATGCCCAGAGAGTGGTGGTAAATGGAGTTAAATCCAGTTGGTGTCCAGTCACAAGTGGTGTCCCCCAGGGCTCGGTGCTGGGGCCGGTTCTCTTTAATATCTTTATCAATGATCTGGATGAAGGGATCGAATGCACCCTCAGTAAGTTCGCAGATGACACTAAACTGGGCGGGCGTGTTGATCTGCTTGAGGGTAGGTTGGCTCTGCAGAGGGATCTGGACAGGCTGGACCGATGGGCTGAGACCAATGGTATGAGGTTCAACAAGGCCAAATGCCGGGTCCTGCACTTGGGTCACAACAACCCCATGCAGCGCTACAGGATTGGGGCAGAGTGGCTCGAAAGCAGCCCGGCAGAAAAGGACCTGGGGGTGTTGGTTGACAGCCGGCTGAATATGAGCCAGCAGTGTGCCCAGGTGGCCAAGAAGGCCAACAGCATCCTAGCCTGTATCAGGAATAGTGTGGTGAGCCGGACTAGGGAAGTGATCATCCCCTTGTATTTGGCACTGGTGAGGCCCCACCTCGAGTACTGCGTTCAGTTTTGGGCCCCTCGCTACAAGAGGGACATTGAGGTGTTGGCGCGTGTCCAGAGAAGGGCTACAAAGCTGGTGAGGGGTCTGGAGGACAAACCTTATGAAGAACGACTGAGGGAGCTGAGGTTGTTTAGCCTGGAGAAGAGGAGGCTGAAGGGAGACCTTATCACCCTCTACAACTACCTGAAAGGAGGTTGTAGAGAGATGGGGGCTGACCTCTTCTCCCTGGTGACAAGTGATAGGACGAGAGGAAACGGGTTCAAGTTATGTCAGGGGAGGTTTAGATTGGATATTAGTAAACATTTTTTCACTGAAAGGGTTATTAAACATTGGAATAGGCTGCCCAGGGAGGTGGTGGATTCACCATCCCTGGAGGTGTTTAAAAAAAGGGTAGATGGGGCACTTAGGGACATGGTTTAGAAGTGGCTTTTGTCAGGGTAGGCTAAAGGTTGGACTCGATGATCTTAAAGGTCCCTTCCAACCTCAACAATTCTATGATTCTGTGATTCTATATACAGACTAAACTTAAGCCAAATTAAAGTAGACTGATCTATTATCCTGGAGATGCAGCAGTAGTAGCAGGATCATATATGGTGAGATTTTTCTGAGGAATATACAGAGTTTTAATCATTAATCAGGTCATGCAAAATGTAAAGCATAAAATCCAAAAAAATATTGTAAAACCACAACAAACTAGTTCCAAGGGAATCCTAAAAGAGCCTGGGTCAAATAAGAATGATGACCCCTTCGTATTCTCCCATAGTAACATCCTGCATGCTTAATCTGCTACTCTTTAATAGCACACCAACATCCTATTTCAATAGTAATATTGAAATAGTAAGGAGAAACGAAGTGATTCTTGGGAGTCTCACTCTAAACTTCAGTTGTCCACATGATATATCCATCTCACACGTGAGGTGATGACACATCTCAAAGCACAAGTTTGCCACAGACTGAAGTGTCACAAGTGCATTGGCAGAAATATATGAAGAAATAATTAATTCCACCCATGAAGGTTATAGGTCATGACTAGAAGTACAATATAGGCCTGAGAAGCCTAACAATGCTTACTCAGCAGGACATCTTTCAGTACAGCTGGTGTTACCTATCCTTATACAATTTTGCCTCAGAGAAGAAACTTCCAGCATTTTCTGAGAATTTTCACTCATGAAAATATACCCCTCAAGAAAAGGCAAGTCAGCAGGAAGATAATGTACATAAAACTGCATATTTTCTTTTCAGTGCAGGATATGTAGCTTCTTAAGTCTATGAAAGGGATTGCGTGGCATAGTAGCTGCAACAGGAAGTAACGTCACCTGATGACCTGGAAATTTCCTTCCTACTGTGTAATCACAGCCCAATTAGACTTCAAATTAGTAGGCAGCTCTCAAAGTAGACATTGTAATACGCAAACACTAGTGTGGATACTAAATATCCAGTATTGTCCCAAAATCCAGATGTTTGGGTTTTGTCATTGAATAAACAATATAAATAAGCAAAGCCTTAAACAAATAATTATCCCCAATTTTTACATTAACCTTTAAGAACAAATTCAGTAATACATATGATTTACATTATAAAAAAATTCTTTAGTGACAGAAATGGACATACACATGGCCTACAACAGATTCACCTGACTTGCTTTCCCTGTTATACCATGGGGTTTACACCAATATTTCATACCAATGCTAATAAATCCTCCTTTGAGAACTGCTTTAAATGATCAAAATTCTGTAGCTACAGAATTAAATAATTGTCACAGACTGGCTACTAAACCTGATTTACCATTTTCTGTGCAGAACCTGGAAACAGAAGGGCAGGCATGTAAAGCAGATTGCAAAGTCTCCTATAGTCCATATTCTTGTAGCAAAGGTTACTCAGCAAAGTCTGTTTACAGTAAAGTAATTCCTTATTCTCAATGTCATGTTTATTTTGCCAGATGATGAGAAAACATTAAATGCAGATAATTCAACTTTCCAGAATTTTACATTCTTACCATAGCCTTCACCAGCCCTCTTCAGTTATAAAAATCATGTCAATTTTCAACTTGTGATTTTGTACAAAATAACACAGTATAAAGCACCGAGCATTTCAGTCTAATAATTCACTCTTAAATTACCATGTTTTACTAAACAAAGATGCATTTACGGTGATGTTCTATTTATTGGCTGTAACCAAGAAGGCAAAAAATAAAATAGATCATTAAAACAAACATTCCTAGGGCAAGATATTAACAAAAGATCTTGTAATTCTTTTGAAGAAATAACTCTTCTTCTACTATCAACATATCAACTATTAACATATGTTCAACTTTAACCCAAGTAATTACACCATAATCAACAAAACTACTTGCATACTTAAATCAGACCTGTATATGTAGTTATATATTTAGTTGTACAAATAAACCAGGATTTCATTAAAATTCAATTATCTGTTTCTGGTTTTAGTTGTGTATTGTTGTTTTGGGTTTTTTTACTGTGATTCATCTTTCATTTAATCACTCAAAATAAAAAAAATAGGGACTAGTTTTCCTACCCTAACATGAATCACTGAAGACCCGAGCACCTTTACATACCTCTCCACAATCCCCTCCCTCTCACCATCACAGCAAAACACAAGGCAACACAACTATTTGTGACAATGCCACATCTTTCCACCTGCTGAAAAGTTTTAGAGGAATTACCCTCCTCAGCCAGTTTAGTGGGATCTCAAAGGTTGTTGCACAACAAAAAGCCTCTGCAATTTTGCTGCCTGCTTAACAGCTGAATACATTTAACTTACTTTGGAGAAAGACCTAATAGACATTATTCTGAAAATAAAGTGCACCTGTTAAGAGTCACCCACAGAATATCTTTGCTCTTATCCACACAGGGAGTCATGGATTCCCTAACATACTGACAATTACAGTGCCTGGAGCAGCCACTAGTGGTATCTCAACAATGGTATTCCTATTGCAGCTACCACTAATCAATTGTCATGATAATAGCAACAGACAGGGCAAAGAAAAACAACAGGGGACTACTGTAGGCTGTAAGAGTTTCTTAAAAGAAGTGCAAATATTATCAGAGTCATTAAAAATACCCTCAATTAAGGAAAATATATTTTCCATATATTATGAAGGACTATTCTACTTAGGTTTTTCTTTTGATGACCCTTACAGGTCTAATTTAAAAGATGATGTTTATTTTATGGGCCTATGGTACAAATATTAATATTTATACATCACAAAAGACCACTACTAGACATATAATATAAATCTTCAGAAAATCAAAGCCACTATTGAACTATTCTGTTTTCAAATCTAATACATAATTTTATAAAGCATTAAAGTAATCATAGTTACAGCTATTCAACTACAAAAGCAATACATCATACCACTTGCATAATCCTGGATTAAGGATCAGCATCCAGAGAGTAACTACTTTATAAACTGGCGGAAATAAACATCAGCAGAGAATAATTTAACTCATGAAGAATTTTCCAAAGTACCTAGGTAATAAGCAACTCTGTTTAACAAATTTTATTTTTTACTAATTGTAAGACATATTTTGATTCTAGAAAAGACTTTCACTGCAGATAGATTTCAAAAGGAGGAATTCTCAAGAGGAAGAGGGAGACTACAACCCACAATTCGGAGAGGCAGTGGAGCTAAACAGTCAAAAGCAAATGGTGTGGGGCAACAGGTAAAAGAAAGACCTCACTAATGATAAAACAAGACAAAAGTCTGCCTTCCTCAAACTTACGTACACAAGTGCCCACAGTCTGGGAAATAAGCAGAAGGAACTACAGCTCCAACTATGGTCACAAAATTATGACTGTGGGAATAACTGAGATATGTTGGGAGAGTTTGCATGATGGTGATGGACAGACTCCAGCTCTTCAGGAGAGAAAGGCCAGGAAGACCAAGAAGTCGCCCTCTGTGCAAAAAAGCACCTCAGATTCAGGGAGCTTTTCTATAGGATGCGAGACAATCTCATCGAGAGGTCATGGGTTAGAATCATAGAATTGCCTAAGTTGGAAGGGACCTTTCAGATCATCTAGTCCAGCCATCAACCTAACTCTCACAAAAACCATCATTAAACCATATTGCTAAGCACTACGTCTACTCATCTTTTAAATACCTCCAGGGATGGTGCCTCAACCACTTCCCTGGGCAGCCTGTTCCAATGCTTAATAACCCTTTCAGTGTAAAAAATTTTTCCTAATATCCAATCTAAACCTCCCCTGGCACAACTTGAGGCCATTTCTTCTTGTCCTATTGCCTGTTACTTGGGAGAAGAGTCCAACCTCCACCTCTCTACAACCTCCTTTCAGGAGGATCAGATAAGGATGACAACCTGGTGGGATTCTGTTACAAACTACCTGATTGAGGTGACAAAGCCAATGAAATCTGTAAAGAACTTGAGGAAATCTCAGTATCACAGACCCTCATTCACATGGGCAGCTTTGACCTCTCTGACATCTGCTGGGAATGCACCATGACAGGACACAAGGTATCAAAAAGGTTTCTGGAGGATGTCAGCGGATCATTGTCATATCCCAGGAATCTATGTACTGGATGGAACTAAATAAGAAAGAAACCAGTAGGGGATCTGGTAATCAGTGGTAATCTTGTAGTACCGTAGCAACTACCCTCACAACTGATGGCACATAGCAAAGCACAGAACTTCGACTTCAAGAGAGCAGGTATCACTCAATTCAGACAGTAAATGGGATCCCATGGTCAGCTTTGAACAGCAAAGGAGCTCAAGAAAGCTGACTGGTGTTTAAGGAACAGTACATCTCATGCTGGAGAAAACAAGCAGACATATCAGGAGACCAGTTTGGCTAAAGCAGGGAATTCATGACAGACATCCTGTGCAAAAAGACAACTACACAGAAAGAATTCAGAAATACCGCTCAGGCATTTGCTGATCCTGTTAGCAAAACTAAAGCTCTTCTCCAGCTAAGACTCACAATGGAATTAAGGGCAACAAGAAGGCCATCTACCGCTACACAAGTACTAAAAGGCTGAACAAGGAAAGTGTGGGCTCATTATGGCATGGGGCAAGGGATTTAACAGCAGGCAGATTAAGGATTAGGTACTCAATGTCTTCTTTGCCTTAGTCCTCAACAACAAGGTCTCTTAGGCCTCTGTGTTTAGTGAAAGTTCAGGGAAGGAAAGTACCAGCAGTGGATGGGGATTTAGTCAGGGATCACTTGAGAAAGCTTGACCTATACTAATCTGTGGGATCAAATGAGCCACATACAAGCATGCTAGAGAAATCACCATTGTCCTTGTAAGGTGACTCTGTCATCTTTCACAGGTTGTGGAGATCAGGGAAGATCCTGATCTTGTGATATAAAACCAAGTGAACCAGTGATACAAATAATTCAACTACAAAACTGTAGCATCTGATTCATTGAGGGCAAAGTCTAGATAACCACTTAAGGAAGACTGGCATTTTGCAGATATTGGAATACAAGAATACGTAAGACTGACTAAACTAGTGAGATAACCATTACCGGTAGGAATTGGCTCTTCTGCTTACTATACTGATAACTGAGAAAAATAGGACAATAAAACTATTGTTAAGACAGCATTTTCAAATCCCTAAAGCATTTAATGATTTTTTTTACAACCCAGGCCAAAAGCTCTAAGTCTTTGACCAGTCTTCCACATCTAATTCACTAGTAACTTCCAATTTCAATTTAATACAAGCAGCTTATATATCAATAATACAAAGAAAAACGGAAGTGACAAACTGCTATTAATATGATGTACAGGCCTAAAACAATAATGACAAATTAATCCAGTCTCTTCTACAGACCATACATTACCAAATTCACAGCTGAAGAATCCCATACCATTTCCATAAACAAAATGCTAATCTTTAGAATAAGACACTAAAGTTAGATGTAAACGTGCATTTACGTTTACAGCTTTGACATTTCAGAGCATGAATTAATAAAAGTAATTTTAAAGGAAAATTATTGATAGAGACACTTTCAGTACTATCTTGCAAATGGAAGGTTTAAGATAAATTTTCTGTAACTGCAAAGAAGCAGAAGCTAACTGTAAAACATCTCACTGTAGGGTATTTAAACATTTCAAGCAAGAAAGTTTCTCTATTTCCCAGAGCTAAATGTAGAAGGCTGACTTTTAGAAAGGTTAATAACACCTAATGGCATGCCCTCACCCTTACATATAAAATATGAGGATGACCAGTAGTGACGGAAAGAACAAGCATCAGCAGCCATACTTTAAGGGCAAAGACCCTTCAGGACTCCGCTTTTCCATCACTGTGATGAAATCTGCTTTTAAATCTGTCTCAAAGGAAAGCTGACAAGATGCATATGTGGCAATGTATGCTATGAATCCTGGCAAAGGCACTGAGTGTCAAGGGATGCTACTGGTGAATTAATCTCTTTTGATAACCGTAGGTTTTTGAGATGATGGAGCTTGTACTTTCCTGCACTAATCACCTCGAGGTCTCGAGACACTTACTTACATCCTTAAGTTCATGTTCTCTCAAGAATTATTCTTCCACTAGCTTACCTTCTTCTACATCCCTCCTGAAATCTTTAAGTAAATGAGTTTTTATGGATTTCAAATTAAAGCATCATATTTTATCACAAATTACAGGCCACAGTAGTTCATTATTTAACTGTAGGAGAGGCACCAGAGATTTCACCAAGTTTTATTTACAACTTCACTATTCTCACTTAGTCTTCTATTCGGCTAAACAAGTGAGTGGAGATAAATTGAGGGAACCAAAAAATGCAGAAGCTAGCACTGCATTCATACTCCATCAGTTTTAATCAATTTTAGAACACAAAACACAGTCCAAATGACAGCAAAAAAATCATTATCTGAATTGTTAGCCATACAGTTTCCACAAAAGTGTCTTACTTACAGTCTAGCATAGTAAATCAAACAAGCTGTAGCTTATATTTCCTATATGTAACTAGCAACTATAATACAAGTAACAATAATTACTCTCAAAATGCCAGGGCTTTTTTTTTTTCTCCTAAAAATTGCCTGAATTCCAGACTTAGTCAAAATGCTTCTTTAAAGCAAGGGTAGTCCTGACCCGACATTTGAAAATGACCGAGCATCTTCATATCACTAACAGGACATGCATTACATATTTCAGAGAACTGAGGGATGACAGCATCTTTGAACTGACTCCCAGGCAGAAGATTAGTTACCCAAGAATCCTTCCACACTATCATAGGACATGGCTTGCACTGGTGACAAGTTGTATAAAAAAGTTTATAGCCAAGGGTGGCAATATATTCCACCCACAAGCAAAAAAGAGCAAACAAATCCTTCTTTTCTACTTCTGTATCAAACTTGGCCTTATCTTATCAAAGGAAAAGGAGAAATACTAAACAAAATGTAATGCAAACAAGTTCTGAAATTATTTGGTTTATTTTTCCTCCTCTACTGGTGTCCTGGTTTTAGGTAGAACAGAACAAACTTTCTGTTCAGTAATTTTACTTCTCAGCTAGGCCTCTTCTAACTCTCTGAAATTAGCAGCATATAGTGCAGAAAACTGTTCGTTCTCAGAGTGATAAGACCTATGTTTATAGTTAATGCCAAAGAATGGTATGTAGAGAGGCTCTTGCTTATACTTATTGCTATAACAACCGAGGTCAGCTAAAGTCATTATTTGCCCTGTTGGAGGATCAGAAACAGAAAAGTGTAGGGGGGGTTCACACCTGCAGCGTGGAGCAGACAGTACAGGTGACCCAAAATGGACAAACAGGGTATTCCATCCCATCTGCCTCAAGCTCAGTATAAAAGCTGAGGGATCAAAGGGTCATCCCTCTTTCTTCAATGGTCAGCGTCAAAGGACCCTGTCTGTTTGTCTGCCTTTGATCCCAATCCATGTGTTCCTGACTCCAGATCTGGAATCCAGTTCCCATCCATCACTGAGTCCAGTCTGGGACTGCCTCAGTGCCTGCTGGTGATGTCATCCTGGGAGCTTGATACGGTTTTGTATATATTGTATATATTTCATTATTTTCTTTTTACTTTATTATGAATATTTCATTAAAGTAATTTAGTTCCTAAAAACTCATAAATCTCTTTATCCCTCCTCCTCCTCCTCATCTCCTTTGAGTGAGAGGTGGGGAGAGAGAATCCATCATCTCATCATTGGCTGATTTGGCCTAAACCACAACAACTGGCTATATATGCAAGACCATAGCCTACCTCAAATTGCTTTAATTCTCATGATTATGTCCTTCTTTAAAAGGGAGAACAGGGACCAAAGCTCAGTTACTCATTAAACAGGAGTACTTATGTACTTTGGCATTCCCCTTTGACAAGTTTCCCTTCCAAAAACCTGGAGTAGGACTACCAACTCAGAGCATCTGCCTCCCACTTCTATAAAAAGATAAGCTAAAGTAAAATGAATGCTGGAATACTCATGTCTATATCTTTCTGATTTGGTGTCATAATTCTTCCCATGTCTACCTTTCCTGCTGCCACTTTCTGATGTGCACCTTTTCCTTCCTTTTAAAAGCTGTCCCTCTACCATTATTGTCAATATTTGAGAAACCAAGAGCACTGACAAATAAATAAAACACTGAACACTGTGACTCTCATTACACTACATTTTTAGGTTTTACTATTAAGAGAACTAGTCAAGTGCAGTCTGAAAAGTCTGTAGCATCTTGTTAAGTATTTTGAAAAGACAAAATGCTTTTGTAATTATAGTACACAAAACCAAATTAGAATATCTCAGTTCTTTGGGGTTCTTGGTTATTTTAATATGATGGACTTCAGGTGGTTCAATTTTCTTAGGTGGCATAGTACTTTATAATCTCCAGAAAGTGTTGAGCAAACACTTTTTAAAAAGCAGAGCCACTACAAGTTTTTAGTAAGTATCTATTTCTGAAAATGTAGACCATGGTCATTATTGCTGGAACTGCTATCAATGTGCTTTGACAGTTTCTTGTACATTTTTTAAATTCTTGTTTCCTCACATTCCCGTTTGTAAAATTAGTCTCATTGAATTTATCTTCTTCATATGGTGGTGTGAAAATTAATTAGTGTTTGACAAGAATACTTCTTTATTTTTGTTGTGCTCCCTGACAGCCTGGTGTGAAGACGAACATATCAAGAATCAGTATTTGCTGGTCATTACAAGCTACTTACCATAGAAAAACTATATAATTGGCAAGCACAGTGAGGCACAGGTATTACAAAAAATTTAGTGGCAGTCATTACAGCTGTCATATGACACAAAATACCTTCCTATCAATTCATTAAATGACACAGAAATATTATGGGCTTACCAATCAAATTTGGTCAGTCAAATCTCAATTCTGCAATAAGTTTTATGCAGAGAAATCCTTGTGGTCATGTAGGATTAACTGCAGGACTGCAAAGGACTGCATCCTTAAGTACGCTTAAATTCCTCATTTCAAATTTCATGCAAGAAATTCTTATATTTCTCCAACATATCTACATATTGTTTTGTCCAGTTAGTAATTTTACTGCAATCCATCACTGTGTCTTACCTCAATGCAGAGGCCCACCTACAGCAGTGACAGCCTTGTGTTTTGTCTCTCAACTCAACGGATTCCCCAGTCCAGCAGCTATGCAAGTTTTGTACATAGGGTCCTCAAGAATTAATAGTTTTCAAAGTGAACATACTTGTTTTATGTACTAATACCATGTTCTATATAGTTCAAAGATGCTGCAGAGTCCGGTTTTGAGGTGTGTGATATTCCCCCCAGTCGTATAACTTTCATCTAGCGGGGTCAAATCCATTGCCAGTTTAAGTAAAAATTTAGCCTTAGTTGCTTAAACCTCCCAAAAGGGCAATCTCGGGCATAGCATCATATCTCTATTTTCTGTTCTATTTTGTTCAAAAAATCATCATATCACAGTATTTGAGTCAGATATCTGCATTCAAAGTATACGAATGGACAAGTACTTCTGGTTCCCACTGAAGATACAGCAAACAGCCAACTCAGGATTGGGTGCAAAACACCCCAGGCATCTCTGTAGCAGGGTCTTGCTTCTCTGGAAAACTATGGTACTTATTGCTTGGGCTGCAAGGCCATCAGATGAGGAAGACGACGTCTTACGGAAGCAAAGTTGCAGATAGGATCTTAAGGTCTGAGATACAGCCACTCCAGCAACTCCCAAATATCAGTCTTCTTCAGTACAGAACCATAACCCCCTTTTTTTTCCTTGCAAAGGTAGAAAACTAATAATTTACAAAAGCAGACATATTGTCTGCTTCAGTAGAGGTGCACCACTACCTGTTTGTCATTCTGTTTGTTTGTTTATGTTTAAGACTAATGTTAAATCTGTTTAAACTGATGAATTTATCTTTTTTTTTTTTTCTCCTACTTGACTGAACATAGGAACTGCATATGCACTGCAAGGGAAGATCCTTTTCCAGTCTCATTTCTAACCTATGACCTTTCCCCAATTACTGTTTCAATTAAATATGATGTACTCAAGTTGGGCATTCCAATAAACGTAAAATAATGAAATGCTGGGTTACTCATTATGTTAACCTCATTAGCATGAGATTAATGTAGTGATAAATAGATTGAACGATTGAACCGTCTTTAACTGATGACAAACTGAAAATGGAACACTAAAGAACTCCCATTACTAATTCAAATAATAAACCAATTTAAGTTTTCTAATGAATTAAATGTGATATGAAAGCTGTATCTAGCTTTCAGTTAAACCAAACTGCATTTCTCTTAGCTCATTTTAAATACAATTATACGTTTTCTTATTATCAAGTGAATGCTGTTACATTTAGCTCTTATCTACAGTCATTAATCACCTTGTTTTCTCGTATAAACTACACACAATGAATCAGTTTTCTGAAATGGTGTAGTGCATTATGAAGGAGGGTTATTATCCACAACTTCTCTTTCAGACAGAAGAGAAACCTGGAATGCTGATCAACAAGGACTAGAAAGAAGAAAAGACTCCTGCAATCAAGACAGAAGGAGAGTTCACGGTGAAATCCACATACATTCTCCTAAATCCAATGATAAATACCACGGTTAAATATTAATTTACACTAAAATACTGACTGGCAATACCAGTGAAGTGGATGAAGTTTTTCTGCTATGGAGACAGAGATGGACACTACTAGAGGCAGAGCACAACTGCAAAACCTTTTCCTTCAGGTAAATTCCCCAGGTAGGTACCTTTTCATACCAACTATATTTGACAGTCACATCTTCAAATGGTTTAGTCCCATTGCATGTTTCTTGCATATCACCAGTTGTTTTGGTCTTCACTGTTTATTTCTTATTTCTTTACAAGTTTTCCTGTGTCCAGTTTAATGAATATCTGTTCCTATTTGTATTGTGGGATGGCAAAATGCTTAAAAGCAAATAGAGAAATAACATCTATTGGATGAGATTAAAAATTTTGTTTGGAAGACTTTCAGAAGATTTGTGGAAGTGGGATAATACTTAGATGTACAAATAAATGGCTGCTAATCACCAATAAAGCTGAGATGTTAAGTATATAAAGGTGTTCTCTTTTCTGCTTAAATTCATGTAGATGGGGTTTATGCTAAGACAAATCCTCTGCTTGTACAGGGCCTTTCCTAACATTTTAGCAGGCCCCAAGACGCTACTCACAGCACTCTAAGTGGCAGGGTTAGATGTCCTAATTATCAGTTCCATTAAATCCCATCAAGTTCTGCCAAGAGATCTGAATCCCTGCCAGTAATGCAATCTGCAACTTCAGTCCTACAAGTTCCCAAAGTACAAAGCAGACCTGGACTGACTTTACATCATCAATCAAGCAGCATTTTTTATTTTTTTTTTCATTTTTAAATCCTAGCAGCCTTTACATTTAAAGGCCAAATCTGAGACTATGACAGGTGATTCAGGAGTAAGCAGACTGAGAACATTACTGATTCTGCCAATACATGCATGAACCAAAAAAGCCAGACACCTTTGTAGATATAAAGACTTCTTTAAAGATTTCTGCAGTATGATCCCAGGAAAAAATAATAATAGAAAGCTACTATAATTGAATGTTTCTATTAAACACTATAAGCTGCAAATTGTGAAAAAAACATATAGCCACAGGTGTATCTATTTAACTAAAATGATATAAATCCTCCTTTTTAGAATTTAGTCTGTTAATCCCAGAGTTGAAATGTCAAATTGTTTCATAAAAGAAGACAGTCTAAAATTCACTACAAAGAATATATCATTTCATATTAATTTGCACAGAATTGGAACATTGGAAAATAATTCAATGGCTGACAGCGTGACCCTAATTGATGTCAGCTAAATGGCTAAATGGACCCATTGCAAAGGAGTCTTTAAACTCCAGTTGCATAAAGTATCTGACCCACGAGGATTTAATTGATTAGTCATGATTAAGGCTGACTTGACAATTCTGAATTTAGCCAAAGACCATCATGTTTTTCTGTTCAGTAAACTTCAGAAAGATGTAGGGCTTTTCTCAGGACCATAAAAAAAAAAAAAAAAAAAAAAGAAAGAAAGAAAAAAAAGACTACAATGAAAACCAATCAACAAATTATTCACCTGTGGTGTTGGTTACAGAGGAAGTTACAGTTTCAGGAAGCTGGCTAAACTAGTATGAGGTTACCCTGTCTTACCAGAGAAAACAAAGGATTCCTGCTGGAGTCAATGCTAAGAATTATACACTTGTTTTCCCCAATAATACAAAACACCAGAGACAAACTGTGCTGGCAATTGGAGTTTGGATAATAATTCTGATAGCCTTGCACTTGCTACATGTATCTCACTAATGAAAATAAAGTCTCCATGGATTCAGATGCTAGGAAAAGTAAACATTTTCATTGTTGGACACATTTCTTCCTCTAGAAGAAGAAATGTATCAAAAAGCAGCTGGTAGAGCAACATCCTATTCAATTTTATTGATGTCTGAATGTTTTGATGAAGCTTATGCACCAAATCTAAACCACTGAGTGTATGATGCACTTACTCTTTTGTGCCAGAACTGATCTTAAGCCTCCATAAAAGTGCTACTGCATACCTCATGGAACAGCAAAATACATTAATAACAGCAATTAAAAAGGCTAAATGATATCAGGCTTATGCTCCCCATCAATAAGAAAGTCACCAGAAAGCAGCAAAAGTAGTCTAAATACAAGTGTTACAATTCTATAGATGTATGACATTTGTAAAGGCTTTTACTGTTATGATATTTCTGAAATATGATAATGATAACTCGTGACTGCATAATACACTGTAAGAGATGTTTTCCTGGTCTCAGGTAGTATATTACCTGCAGGAGTTGGGGGCAGTAAAAAAGGGGGTGGAATCTAACTCAATACATCCATAAGGGAGATGTTTTTATTTTCATCCACTGATAAAGAGTGACCACAAATTAGAACACAAATTCATCATTGATATCCTAGAATTTTTTCCCCTCCTTTCTTGGGGTTCCCATGTAAAACCAAAACTGTATCGTTCTATGAATGCTTGCTTTCAATAACCAAAATTTTAATTAGCCAGGGTGAATAATTCTGATTTTGATGAATCATTGAAAACAAGTTATCAAATGTTTTTCTGCATCTGTAAGGCAAAAGAGGATGCCACATTGAATCGCCATAGCAATAAGCATCTTAGCGTTGTAGTTAGAGAAGTAAGTTTTCACTTATGGGACAATGCTTTGACTCATTTTAATTTGAGGTTTTCTTCCCCAGAAAAACCGTTATTGATCACACATACACCCCTGTGTAGCTATATTATGGTCATCTCAGCTGCAAGTGTTGGGAGAATACAGATATAAGACACATTTATATAAACACAGACGTAAGACTTAGAGAAAAACATATGGCATGAAGGCCCCTCTCCTACCAAATGCAATAGAACCCAGACTGCAACACAAGATTTTATTCATTTGTAAAATCTCCCACTAACATGGAACAGGTTTTGTGACTGGGCCTAAGGAAGCACTTACACACACAAGTAGCAGTACCATCCACCGCAAAAATTCCTAATGCTTTTTGTCAATGGTAACTAAGAGAAGAAAATATTTGTCATTCCTTAAATTATTAAATACACTTTAAATAATAGACACGCTCATTAATGTTTACCTGAATTGCTTTAAGCGATTCCACAGTTCTTATTCCAGCAGCCCTACAAGACTATTGTTCAACTCAACCGAGGAACCTCAAAGTCACACAAAAATTTCTGTAAAAATCCACACATTATTTTCTCAGAGATCACATACTCTGAGAAATAAATTAAAACTTCTCTGTAATTTATCCAATCCCATTATTAAATCACAAAAGTCAATTAAATTAGAACCAATAAGGATTTCTCATTTGGAAAATTCACCTTATTGTTGTTTGGTTTCATTTTCTCAATTTTCTCTATAAACTGACACAGTTTTTATGGGAGTCCTGCTATGCACAGAAATGTAAGTCGTTCAGATGCACAACAAAAAATAGTAGAAACTCCTACTTCAGAACTTAGCTTTACTTCTTTCTTACAGTGCTTCTGAACAATCAAAGTAGGTACATTTTGTAGTAAGAGTTCAGAATAAGAGCGGCCTTTATATTGTCCTCATTCTAGTAGAACCCGTTCTCAGAACCAGATGACTACCCTCCTGGGCACGTGAAAACTGCAAAAGACTACTACAGAAGCAGCAGAAATTTGAAAAGAGAAATAAAATAAATGCTGCTATGTTAGACTATATGGTCCTTAGTCACATAACTTCTTTCCACAAAGTGAAAATGCCACTATTTTGTGTAAGCAAGGATAAATACAGAACATTTGTATGTCGTTTTTAAGTGCTTGGTTCTACTTAGCACTGCAATAAAATCAAAATATTGAAAACAGAAGAGACAGTTGTGCTTTACTAACAAGTACATTTAAACAACACATTTCATATTCATATTTTTTTCCTGAATAGGGATAAAATAGTGCTGGCAAATAACTAAAAGAAACCTAATTTAATTACATCTGAATTACATTGAAGTAAAATCTTTAAACTTAAATGGATTCATTTAGGTTACGCATCAGGAAGTTTTTAAGTACTGTTGAACTAGTTAAAGATAGTTTGAACAAGAATGCGTAACTTCACAGACATGATAATAGTATTAACTGCGTAACTTTTTGTTAATGGGATTGTTAAAATCCAAGTAGCTGTAGACCAGTAATTTCCCCTTGGAAGATTTTAGTAAAGAACAATGCAATCATCAAAACTGCAGTACTTGAAACTATACACAGTCAGAGCTCAAAAATTCCAGGCACTGGAAGAACCCAAGGTAACAGCAGTAACTCTCCCTTTTCAAATACTGGTACTTCAAACACTGTTCAAGACTTCCCTCTATTTTCAGACTGTAATGGAGTCACACCTCACTATAGTTGCGACTTAACCTTTGTGGCTGTTCCTCTCTGTTAGGAGGAAACCACCACTTCACAGACATAGCTGCCTGTAAGGCAATCGCTCATCACCATCTTCACCTTGGACAAGCCAAGTTTACACTTCTGACACCTAATCTGGGCTTCTATGGTAAATAGTTTTCCATAGTTCTGTTTTTCTAAAAATATGTATATATTTAATATTATTCCATTTGAATAGCCAAATAAATTTGTTGACTCGGGGAAATAAGCGTGCCAGTAAACCTATGTAAATTTGCCTTAGATTGAAGAGCAGAAAATCCTCCTTACAATATTCTCTGCTTATTGAAACAGATTTTGTACCCTGTAGTATACTAAGACACAATGTTGTTTTTAGGGAAGAAGGGATATTTTAAATTAATCACTGATGGTGAAAGCACATGAATTATTGTTTGTCCAGCATGATTCCAGACCTCATTAGGGTACCACATGGAAACTGTATTATTTGTGCATAAATATTTGCATGAGTTTTGTTGCAACTCTTTCCTAATTCTGGCTGATGAGAAAGCTATGTTTATAGCCCTTCTGTTGTTTGCTTGCTTTCCAAACTGCATATTCCCTATATCATAGCTGTGGTACCCATTTAATCTTTAAATAGCATGCTTTTTCAAATGCTCACTGATGAACATTGTCACGAATCACCAGATCTTAGCTTGCTAAGAACTGCCTACTAAAATGTTTGTATAATTAAAGTAATATTTTTTAAATCTTGCTAAGTGAAATCAACATTTAAATATTGAGCATTTTTGGGCCACTACTCCAAAAGTGTTTAGAACGCTAGTTATCACAGAAAAAACCAAATAAGTTATTAAACAAAAAGTGCCCATCACCAAACCTTTCGGGATACTCAGGAAAGAACATCTGTCATCCTCTAAATACTGCTATTATTCCTAATTTGAAAGCAATTGATATTTGTAGCTTTCCTTCCTCATCCACAGAGAACAGGCTGATGACCTGAAAGCACCACACTGGCCTTGTTTTAGAAGTACCTGCTCTATCTCCCAAACGTATCAATACATTTCCACTGTTACACATTTTATAACCAAACAGTAGGTTCAGTTAAAAGCCCTCCAGGCTCTTCAATCTTGTTTCTAGGTAACTCTTCAAAAAAAAGTACTGAAGTGTGAAAGTAATGTCAGTGAAAGTAGATTAATGCAATACAACCATACAAGTCAGGAGAAAATGCATAGTTTGCAAAGGTTTGAGGGCTCTGTAGAAGTTTGCCTATCTAACACTGAATGCTAACAGAGGAGTACATTGAGACACGGATTTATTCCATTTCCTGAACTTTGCAAGAATTATATGTAATTAAAGGAATTTATTCAATCATCACTGACAACCCCCAAATAAGTCTCGATCCCCAGACTTTATGCCAAATAGCTAGTTTGTACTTGGATTAGCCCAGATTAAAGCCCAGTCATTACATCCCCTTACAACACAACTACTTAATAATTGAGTTAGTTCGATTTCTTTGTATGCACTCTTACATTTACCATGCCAGTTTAGCTTGCCTTATGAAACAACCATTAAAAGGAGATTAATTCTTGTACATTCTCATGAGGCCGAGAGAATTTATACAAGCACATATTAGCAATCTTGGGGGAAAAACATTTTCAGATTATTCTTAAGAAAAAGCAGTAGCAGATTTAATGATGTTCTGCCTTCCTCCATTTAACTGAAATATTATATAGGACATGATGTCAGCAGGTATATTATTACTATATTATAAAAATATACCAAGTTCACTGTTGGTTTTTTTTAAAGGATTACTGAAATGGCTGACACAAAACCCATTCCCATTTAAAAAAATGTATTTAATTAATGTTTTTTTCTCCTTGTATTTAGATAGCTTTATACTGCACTAAGTCTTGCTCATTTCAAAATGGCCACTGTAAGTGCTGTGAACAGACTGTGTACTGCAAGGGAAGGAGGCAAGAGGACAGGCAAGTTAGGAAACCCAGGGCTCAGTTAGGCATGAACACCACTGGGACATCTATAGAAGCCCAGGTATTTTGAATGATACTCTGCCCAGAAACTAATCAGGGGGCACCCCTCCAGCTGCACACCTGGCAATTAACAGTAGTTTTCCAGAAATGAGAAGAAAATAAAATAAAATAAATTAAATTAAATTAAAAAAACTCCAGTCATAGAAAAGGGATGTAAATCCAAAGGTTTTCCTTGTTTTAGGTCCAGCCTAGCCACATAGCTGTCAGAGTTGATCTTTTGGGGGACAGCTGTAAAAAACTTGATTATGCACATTTCAAATAAAGCAGTGTAATTTACCCTAACACCAGTGCTTCTGAGTACATATCAAAACGGAAATGATGATGTTGAAGAAGGACTGGTGTCTGAAAATAAGAAAGACAACATGACTTTTTTCCAGCTACTTATAGTCATATGGTTCTGCTGAAAGTGACCACAGATGCATTATTTTCTTTCCTGTATCTAGGCATAGGTAAGTAAACAGTGTAGGATACTTGGGCCTGGACACCTAATTCTTGTTGATTTCAATGAAGGACAGCAATCTAAGCCCTGAAAAGTGTATTAATTGCTTTTTGGTTTTGGGGTTTTTTTCATATCTCCACATGATGTAATACTTGTAAAATCTAGCTACCTATCCTCACAAAGTTGCAGCATCAGCAATCAAATTTAACATTCCTCTTTAAGAATTCTTACTCTCACTTTTTTATGATGCAGAACTTTTTAGGAGTTCAGAAAGATAAACTCATCATAGAGCCACTTGTTAAAGTGTATTTGTTTAATCATATCTAATTTCAAACACACTATGAACACAGTGAAATATGTGATACAGCATAAATGTATACCTGAACTCCCAGCAAGCCAGGTTACTCAACCTACGGCTTCAAATTTTAACTCAGCTGGGTTTGGTTTTTTTTTTTTCCTGTGGGGTTAGTTTGTTTTGGGTTCTTTTGTTGATGGATTTTTTTTGTTTGTTTGTTTGTTTTTTTCTCTCAAGAGAAACTCAAAAGCAGATGAAACAGTCCTTTACTTTGTACCAGCACCCGAAGTTAATTGAGAACCTCATAACCCAACATAAATAATTTACCTGTTATTCTCTTGCATAATTTCTTTAAAAGGACTAATTTTTAATATCTAATTCACTGAGTAACATTCAAGATGTTGCATTTAATCCTTTTCATTTTTTAATGTATTCTAATATCCTTTATTCCTACCCATCAAAATTTTTTTCAGAAGATCGAAGATGGTTGTTCAGTAACTTTTTTAACATAATGAACCAGGAAGCACTTGCAATGAAAAGAACATTTAATATTACCACTAGTTTTCAGGATATATATTCAGAACCTTCTCTTTTTTAATGTAAAGAAAAGTCCTGAAAGCTCCCTATCACAAATCAGATGTACTCCACATGCAGCAGATTTGTCACTTTGGTTCCATGCCCAAAAGAAAATTCAAAGGCAGAGTGACAGCACAGCTTTGCTTCTGTCTCTTTTCACCATATTTATGTATTTATTTTATGACACAAAATATCGCTCATTCACAACTTTTAAAAATTTGACTTAATGTACGTATAAGACTCACAAGAGTTGCAGACTGAACTCTGCTTGCTTGCACTTGATAGTAACCCTGGATTACGCAAAATTTTTTACAATTAACATAATATTGTCAAAAAAGTAAATACAGAACTGAACTGTCCTGTTTGGCTGACCAACCTAGTGATCTTCCATGATGGAGTGACTACATCAACAGACAAGGGAAGAGCTACAGATGCTATTTACCTGGACTTCTGTAAGGCCTTTGATACAGGCCCCCACAACATTCTTACCTCTAAATGGGAGAAATGTGCGTTTGACGGGTAGGCTGCTAGGTGTATAAGGAATTGACTGGATAACTGACAGCAAAGAGTTACTCTCAATGGCTCAATGTCCAAGTGGAAATCGTAATGAGTGGTGTCCCTCAAGGGTATGTAATGGGACCAATAATATTTAACATTGTCATCAACAACATAGTGGGATTGAGTGTACCCTCAGCAAGTTTACAGATTATACCGAGATGAGTGATGCAGTTGGTTCGCATGAGGGAAGGGATCCCATCCAGAGGGACCTTGACAGACTTGAGAGTGGGCCCATATGGAACTCATGAAGTTCAACAAGGCCAAGTGCAAGGTCCTGCACTTGGGTCAGGGCAATTCCCAATATCAGCACAGACTGGAGCACAAGAAGGACCACAAAAATGATCAACAGGATGGAACACTTCTCTATGAGGACAGGCTGAGAGAGTTGGGGTTGTTCAGCGTGAAGAAAAGAAGGCCCTGGGAGACCTTATTGCAGCCTTTCAGTACTTAAAGGGGGCTTATAAGAAACATGGGGACAAACATTTTTAGCAAGGCCTGTTGCGATAGGACAAGAGGTAATGGCTTTAAACTAAAAGAGGGTGGATTTAGACTAGATATAAGGAAGAAATTTTTTGTAATGAAGGTAGTGAAACAGTGGAACAGATTGCCCAGAGAGGTGGTAGATGCCCCAAAACTGGAAACATTCAAGGTCAGGTTGGATGGGGCTCTGAGCAACCTGATCTAGTTGAAGGTGTCCCTGCTTATTGCGGGGGGGTTGGACTAGATGACCGTTAAAGGTCCCATCCAACAAAAAACAGTGCTATGATTCTATAAAAGATGAAACAAAACCAAGTGTGTTTCAGATATATATATATATGTAAAAAATATTATATATATAGTATTGTATATATAGTTATATATATTGTAATAGTGATACATGGTATTACGTAATATTAATTATAATAACTACACCTTTCCCTATCTTACCTATCAATAAAACCATGCTCTTGGAAAGAGACAAATTAATAAAATTTGAACATGGCATAGCAGATTGCAATTTTGTTCTAAATGGGCAGATAAAAAATAATTCCAAAAACTAAGACCCTAATGTCCTTTTTGTTTAAAAAAAAATAAAAATCAGTCATCCAAAACTTTTTTTAAAGATTAGACTATCAGAGTATTACAAAGAATTTAAAATGTCCTATTCTGATTCCAATTCTGAGGATGAAAATCTGAAGTTAGGAAGAGAACTCTAGCTTCAAAGAGGGCATGATTTACTCCAGATACAGCAAATCTGGGAGGGTACTTCAGTGGGTTAAATTAAGCTGCAATTAAATATCTAACAAAGACAAGCAACACCATTAACATTATTGAACAGTCTCATAATAAAGGTTTTAAAAAATTACTTCTTGCAATCCTTAGTACTATTTTGACTATGACCCTTTAAAAATATTTTGTGAAACAAACATCAATATCTTGGAAACAAACGTTTTTCCAATTTGTCACAAGTGAAAAAGCATGGCTTTGCTGAGCCCACCTACCTTAGCTCCTGGCTACAGACGAGACTTGCATCATTTTGTGACCGAAAGTGCTATGTGCGGTGCAATTTCTTCTGCACATTGACCCCAGGCATCGTGGTTTGAGAAAAGCCAAGACCTTTTCCCTTCTACTCCTACCGAGCCCTGGCATGCACAGATCATAAGATGTATGTTCTGAATGTTTTTCACCTAAGTTTTATGAAAAGCTCCGTCATGAGTCTTAGTTAACCAAACATCGATCCACGTAATTAGTTCAAAATGAAAAGAAAAGATAGATAATACAGCTTTTATTCACATAACTACAGTAAGATTTGACTTGATAGGTTAACACATCTGGGAATTAAATCCATCTTCTCACTATTCATTGTTATGCAAGCCCTTGATACTACCAAAATATGCATCTCTAGCAGTAAGTCACCATCAAGATTGCCATTATTGATCTTTAGAGTCAGTAGCTGAATCCATCTGTGGGTTTCTGTACCATCTATCTTGATTTTCCACAGCCTCATCCTCCTACCTAAACCCATTAAACTGTCATCTGTGGGTTTATATCATTTTTACTTCAGGGGCACAAAGAAACTTTGCAGTTCTTGTTTTTAAAATGCATCCAAAACTATGCTGTTGCATCCTTAAAACTCCATTTCGTTTCATATTTTGTCTCCTTTTATCTTGGCCATGAAGGATAGCAGATTTAATAACTTTTAAGCAGCAGGATATCAGAAATACCAGCATTAGAAATATTTAAATTAGACATTTGATATGCAATTCTTCACTTCCCGTCAAATGTCTTCAAGCTTTTGTTGCCCACTTCAGCAAACAGGGTTATTCTAGTCACATTTTTAAGGTGTTTTCTTTGATGTGCAAATAAATGAAAAAGTTCAGATAAGAAAATTCAATATATTTTGTGTACTTCACATCAACAAATCAAATGGATGAAGTGAGGTTATTTAGTAGTGAAGGCATAAAATGTCAGAAGGCATATTTAAAATTAAATGTAGTAATTGCAGGAAAATGTGTGTTAATACGCTATTATAATAACAACAGGAGTCTACAGATAAAAGGGTAGAACTAAATTTAAAATATCTCTGCTAGTTATAACCAAGCACATCACACCAAAGCAATATACTTTTTAAAGGTACAGAACCACTAGACATACTTTGAATAATGCAATCTGATGTTTTTCTTGAGTACTGTAAAAACTGAGGTAATTTTGTCTAACTTACAATGTCTATAAAGATAATTATGTCTACTTACAATGATCAATTAGTAGTAGATTTGAGCTTTGAGCAGCCTAAACTGGGCTAAAAATAAAGTTTCTGTTGACCTATAGAAGTTACTTATTTGTCTACAGTTCAGCTATTCAGTTGGGCTATATTTAAGTTACAGAAACTACTTACAGATCTTCTTCGTTCCTCACAAGGTCACAAAGTTGCTGTCAAGATGGGGGAAAAGTGCCAAAAACAAGTGGGTAAACAATAACACCAGTCACAACAGAATCATGAGATTCTCTTGGACACTTTCTGGAAAGTTACCCTGCAATTAGTTTAAACAGATTTCTGAAATGAATGGTTTAAGAATAAAAGTCTCACCATCACAGCTAATGTTTTCCCTTATAACTTGTTCAGGATGCAGGATTTAGCTTAGTTTGGAGCCTTTATTGTTCTAGACAAGACTGTACAATCTCTATAAAGCCATCTATCCAAATCCTGGGCAGAACTGGGAATCTTGTCATGGTGTTTCTCCAATCCACCCTCTTCGTAATGTCAAAATCATGTGCCAGTTTTTTGGGGGGTGTTGTTTGTTTGTTTTGTTGTTTTGTTTTTTTTTTTTTAAGCAGATGATAGGGAGCAGCACAACTTCACAGAAGGCTGGGGCACCCACATCTCCTATACCTGTCTGAGACCACAGCCCCAGAAAGGGTGTGCATACTTGTAACACACACCACCCGGGGGACAGGGGTGCCTGTAACTGCAAGGATTAGTTGCAAAAGGATGTTTTGAATGTGTCATTTATTAATGCTTTAGAAGTCTTTAGTATTCTGTTTCATCTGTTGTATTAGTCATACTGGTCCCAAATGTGTATTTCATTGATTGCTGGCTAATTATGTATCATTAATAAATCACTAAATTAATTAAACCCCTTTGATACTGATTTGGTTAGCTATATTAACCAAGCACTGCTTGCCTGCAACATGTGCCAGCTCAGCAAATGCAGAAGTGATTCCTAGAAATCAGATTGCATGCAGGTAAATTTTATTTTCTCCTTGTTTTCATTTGTATGCAACTCCAGCTTGAATGTGCAGCTGCCACACAAGACCTGCCACTGAAATTTTATGTTGGCTTTTCTCTAGCTGTACAGAATTTTTAAAGGGGAAAAAAACCCTTTCCTTTCTGGATTGTTAAATATGAAAAAATTGAAAGACAAAAAAAGAGTGGAGAATATTTTTAAGTAAAATAAATGCAAGAAAGGTTAAATAAACTTTTTTTGCAACTGCTCCAAGACAGTATTTATGTGAATTTCCCAACAAGGTGACACACAGGTAAGTAGGTAGATACCTAGATATATTCTGAGTATCAGGTGATAGGTATCACAGATTAGCTAGTAGAAACTTAAATCCTGAGTACACCAAAAGAAAGCAGGTAAACATATCTCCACAAGGGTCTCACACAGTACTTCTGTACAGCTACAGTGATGCACTGTACCACTACTGCATATATGTAGATGTGGCAGATGCACCTGCCCTGACAAAGCCCTGATAAAAGCCCACGAACACTTTCCACCACAGCTCGTGCCATGCCCACATGGTCAGCATGTATGCATTTCTGTTGAAAGGTGAGGAAGTTGTGGTCCTCAGCCAATGGGAGGGCTACATGACCATATCTGACCACAGATCAGATTCAAATAGGGTATAATTGGAGCCCTGCAGGAAGAAAAGTTTGAATTGTCTCCTCAGAGCAGCGAGTCTGTGGTCAGGAACTCTCCCCATGGGCTGGGATGCTACTCCATGGTTCATTTCCTGTACAGGTTGAGACCACTCGTCTTATAGGCGAGTGGTTGTTAACATTTTGACTCATCATTTCTAATGCTTAAGAATTCTTGAGTCGTGCAGTTTTAATTTCTTCATATGTTCTGAACCTGTGGTTTACTAATGTTGTCAGAGCGTTAAACAATTTTGATATATCTCATTTCCAGTTGGTTGTCTGCTAAACAATTTTTGGTTAGAATAAAGTTTATTGAGTTTGTCACCTATCTAAATTTGATTTTGCGAGCCTCCATGATAGTAGGTTTCTCAGACTCCTCTGTCTTAAGTCTTCCTGTGATTAAACAGTTGCTCTTTAGAAAACTGCTCTGGATTTTCCTCCTCACTGCCAAGATGAGGAACTGATGAAATAACTTGTATAAGATGAAATTGAGATTGATCCATTGGATTTCTATTTCTGGAAATTTTCGTATGAGCTCATAGCTCTTACTGTGATTCTGCACGGTTTCTATGTAGAATGTGCATTTGTGACATTTAGGACCAGAGCACTGAAACAGAAACATCAATTTCCCAACATAAGGTCTCTCTCTGAATTCCTTCAGGCATAGAAGCAACTTGTTAAAGGACTTAAAAATCAACATCTGTCTCACAAAGCTGTATGGAAAACACTGAAGATAAAACATGCTAAATACTGCTTGAGACAAATGTTTGTTCGTAGAATTACTGTTCTGAATTTCGTGTATTTATGCTTAAATAGCAGTTAATCAAAACTTTTATGGAAGGAAAAACGTAAACTAAGAAAAGGAAGCTAGAGTCTGTAACTGCAAAAATGTGTTTAAGGTTTTGTGAATATAAACCTCAAATTTCTTCCCAAAGTATGTTAAAAACTGTCCATGAAAATCAACAAAAATATGACAAAGATTGTATATCATCAACTGGTTTTAATGACTTGCCTTCTTTTCATCCTTTAGGCTGAAATTGCATCAGTAATACATCTTTTTCTGGTTTTCCTAGCTGTTCTGAGTGTTTGTTGTATCTAATGGTCCTTATATGGCTCATTCAGTTCTTCCAAATCTTCTACCTTAGAGAAGAAAAGCACTAATTCCAGAGGCTTACTAGTTTTTCTCTAGACCATCATCTGCAGTACTCAAAGTTCCTAGGCATATTTAAATTGTTAATGGAAACAGCAGTGATCCAGAGTGTGGTATGTTCCAGCAGCTTCTAGATGCATTGATATAGTTGTACACCTGTCTAATGCTCTTGGCCTCACTCCATTCAGTTGTACTGACATGAACATTTGCCTCAAAGATTTGGGCATGAAATATCAACTTAATCTACTGATAGATCAACTCATAAAAGCAACAGGAAAGTTGAAAAGTGACTTTAAGAGGTTTTAAATACTTCAAAAGCAGGTAGACAGGATCTCTTGGGACTACCTATGACAAAAGTATAGAAGGTGCACCCAGGAATGTTAAGGACATAAGCAAAGAAGTTATGCATTACTCCTAACAGCTCAAGATGATGTGGAGATTCCCCACACATTCATTGAGGAAGACAGCACAGAGGAACTATATCAGTTTGTAGTTGTTCTATAAGGAAAAGAAGTTATTAAATCAGATGCATAAATTAGTCGTAGAATAGCAGCATTCACGCAAGAGCTCTGAGGGAACTCACACAGCAGTTGCAGGACTGCAGACTAAGGTGTGTAAGCTACTGACATGCCAGGGGATTACTAAGCTTGCCAGGGTAACCTTTGTCTACCAAAAGGGATTTACAGGGGATTCCAGGAATTGCCAAGTGATGAGTCTAATTTCCATCTTTGGTAACGCAGAGAGTCTACAGTAAGACATACAGTAACTGACCCTGTTTGGAAAGGGACAGTCTGGCTTTCTGAAGGGAAATCCTGTCCCAGTAGCCTGCCAGAGCTCTTGAAGGGCATCAATAACCATGTGGACATCCAGCAGATATAACATATCTGGATTTTCAAGAAGCATTTAACAAGGTTTCACAACACAAATTGGTACAGAAACTGAGCTGCCATATAATAGGGGCCCTTCCATAAACTAAAAAGCTGATGAAGAGAGAGGAAGCAAAGAAAGAGCTTAATGATCCCTTTTCAGGGCAGAGAAAACTCGGTCCTGGGGCCCTCCAGGCAGCAGCTCTGTGATTGACTCATTTATTCACCACCCATGACATAAAAGGAAGTACACTGTCAGATCTCCAAGTCTACTGACAATACCAAGCTTTTCCAGGTAGACAGATGCCATAACAATGGTGAGGACCTCATTAAACTGAGTGTGTGAGCATCAGATGGCAGATGAGCTTCAGGGTAGACAGATGCAAGGTTGTAAACACAAGGAAAAAAACGATCTGAAGCATGCCTATGTGATGCTGAAGTCAGAGCCACCAGACAAGTCTGGATCCACCACCAGCAGTTCTCTGGAATCTTTCAATCAAGGTGTCATGGCAGACAAAAAAAAGCCAACAACACATTGGGCATCACTAGAAAGGATACGGGGAAAACAAAACAGAAGCCCACATTGCAGGTTGTTCTGATCGCCGTGTCAAAATGCAGTTTGAGCAGCTGCCTCGTGAGGAAGAGCTAGAAAGGCCTTGAACCTTTTATTTTGAAGACAAAAATGCTAAAGGGGGATATGGTCATGTTTCAAAACCCATGAAGATGGTATATAGTGTAAAAGCAAAACTGTTACAACCAGATCCTGAAATACTGAATTTAGGGGGCACTTAATAGCAGATTTAAGAAGTATTACACAGTGGGCTGTGAAAATCTGTGACTTGCTTCTGTCAGGTTGTGAAGACAAGCTCTAATGGCAGGTTCAGAAGGTGTTTAGACAAATTTAAGGACCACGGATTCATTAATGGATATTAAATAGGACTCGGCAGGGAAGTAGCCTCTGGTGCCCGTAACATCATCCTGAATGATAAGCAAATTGAGGGAATGGAAGGCAGACAGTGGGCAGGATCTCAGCAACTTCTCCTTTTGTCACTGGGCAAGGGAAAATAGGCCAGACAGACCACAAGTCTGACTAGGCCATAGCTTAGGTTCTTGTTTGTATGGAGCAGGAATCAAATCACTGCTGTAAAAAGGCCCCTCTCCCTTTTCACTTTAGTTATATACAGCTGCACCTATTTAGCTTAGACGTGAAATGGCATGCTTCAATTCCAGCCTCTGGCATGTGATCCTTACCTGACCATGCAATTAGTTTGTATGATAAGAAAGCAAAGCTCAGTTCTTAATGCATGTTCATGTTTACGTTACTCCCAAGTTTTAGCAATAAGCTTATAGATTTTTAAATCCACTGTATTTTTACAAACCTTGCCTCTCTTGGCAATTTTTTCTAGAAATGCTGGCTCTGCTATTGTTAGATAGGGAACACTGACTTGAATAATCAAACCTGCCATCAAACATTAAGCTACTATTCAAAAACCAAAAAGAACTTAAATGATTTAAGTTCCTAGATATAAAACCGAGTAGCTTGATTTCTGAAAATGCCTAATCAGCAGTCAGTAAATTTCCAAATATTCATTTTGTATTTTAAATGACCTAAATGATCCTATCCTAAGTGATAATGACAACAGTAAATATTCCTTAGAATGACATTAGTTATTTAATTTAATATTCTAAATAGCAACAACAGGATGTCAGCAAGTCAGTTCAACATCCTGAACACTCCCAGTCTCATGGAGAACTGCTGCACAGTTGCAGAGAAACATCTGCCACAATAGTTTTCAGCGAATAAACCTCAGATGAACATAAGCTAGCAAAAAAGCAATAAAACAGCCCAATACTTTTGTTAAATCTTTTCTGACTTGTTATTAGGGACAGGAAGACTGAGAATCGAGGCGAGCAACCAATCTCGTTAATGCCTATTGATATAGGATCTTGTCAGTGCAAAAGTTTGGTTCAAATAGTGTTTTGGGAATCCAGTGGCAAATTTTGGGACTACTACCACAAGGCATAAGATTTAGCCAAAATGCTGGTTAAGGCCTTTCAGAAAGCAGAATGCTAACGCACCTCTGGACACATACCTCAAGTTCATTCATTTGCAGTGCTTTTTTCTTGACTTCTGTATTTTGCATTTGAGAAGGCATGAGAAATGTTAACTAGCTGTCAGCAGTAATGCCTTGTAAACCACAACTAATAAGAAAATTTTGTTTCTAGGGATAACAGTACTATTAGCTACAAATAGTTTTTAAAACACCCCACAGTTGCAAAGAGTTTTGCTAGACATGTCACAGACCTTACAAAAGCACCTACAAACATCTTTCCATCCAAACACTCATTTTGTAGAAAAGGTTAATAGGTTTAACTAGCTGAAGGGCTATTTTATATTAAGGCTGTTAAAAAAAAAAAAAAAAAAAAAAAAAAAGGAAAGCATGCTGCTGAAATACATCCAATATTTCCTACCACAGCCTTGGACATATGATTTAGAGGTAGAGGACTACTGAGGTAAATTTAGCAACCTAGCAACACATTCACAGATGAGAGAAACTATTTTTTTTTAATTCTTTTTAAATACTAATATGAAAAGTTCATTACATTCTACAGCTAAGCTCTCTGAAAGGACTTCAGCATCCGTTAAGCCAATACATCCCAGTAAAGCATCTAAATAAATATGGTTATCATAACATTCAAACTCTAGTGTAAAAAAAACCCCAAGAGAGTGTTTGTTCTGAAGCCTGGCCAAGTACTTAGGTGCCTTAATCAGAACTGCCGACTGAAGAATCCAGGATTATGAGAAAATTAAATTTATCAATTCTTACAAAGATTTTCCATTACTTCTAGTATTTTCCATACTTTTTCCACTTCTAATTTACCTTACACTTGACATGCTTTTCTGTTAACATGATCACATACAGTATCTTTCTTTTCTGAACAGTATTCAAGTAAGTTACACTAGTTTCTAGAAATTCTCATCAATGAAATAATTACCATTTTTTTCCCTAACATTTGTGTCGTTTATCAAACTCACATGCTGCAAATTTATTGAGGAAAAAATACACTTAAAAAGACATCACAAGCATCGTTAGAAAATTTCGAAAGCTCGTTTGAAAGTAGATGCGATTTTCAATGACTAAAACATTTATTGTAAACAGAGTTTGTCTAAAAAAGCAATTTTCAATGGTTGAAAGACTTGATAATATTACGTTTGTATGTGAAATCTTTCTAAGGGTATTTTATTGTTATTGTTGTTGTTGTTAAAAAGGCAAACGTGCCCAATAGGTGTGGTCAAAATACAAGGAACAGGAGAACTTAGCTTTCCTTGTCTTATATGTGCTTGTCCTCATCTCCCACAATGCATCCTGACAACTCATTACTGCAAAAAAGGATATGGAGCTCATAAGGGAATCCAGCTGGTGCAGAAAACTTATCACTCTCTGAACTGTAGCTCCATAAGAAAAAACTGTAAAATTTCAGGATGCAAGTTTTCTTAAACTTTCATTTCTTTATAATTTTCATCCATTATTAAAGATCATGCAAGGGAACCAAATTTCAGTACCAGAGTGAAAATTTCAACATAGAAATGACACTGATTTCTTATATGTTGGCACATACATCAGGGTCAGAATTCAGGCTCATTTCCTGCAGTCTTCTCTAAGAGTGATCTTAAAGTATAAGGATATGTTACAAGGCAGTTCTTTATATGGATGTTCTGAATGTGCAAATACTACTGCATATATAAAAGAAATGCCAGCATGAGATACTAGATGTTTAAAAGAGCTGAAATTATATATGTGTATATATATTATTTTGATGAAAACAGAAATTTTAATTGAAAATTAAATACCATATCCTGTAGCATGATACTAACTCTAACATGAAATTACTTTTTTTACTTCTTTTCCTATCAGGCTGGTTGTCTACTAATTTCTGTGTAGAAGCAGTATTAAGTGAGCTTCTGATCACTACTTTGTTCTTTCCAGAATGATGTATAATTAACTCAAACTATACAAAAGCTAAAGAGCAGTAACTAAGGAGGTACAAAGAAATCAATTTGAGAACAGCATAGATTGTTAAAAAAACAAATGACATTTCAAATTCTGTCTGAAAATGCACTTCATGATCAGGTCTATCATACTGCAAGTTCTGGGTTTCAGTGAGTTTTTTGTTAGCACAGTAGTGCTGACACAATCTGATAAATATAGACTGTCCACTGCCAATAGGGGCAGTGATTTTTAGCGACCAGCTTTTTACATAAAAACTGTGTCAGAGGCTGACCCGTGACATTCCACTAGAGTCTTTTTGAGAACAGATGTATAACAATAGTGCAAAATTTTCCATTAACATGAATGACTACATTCCATAATCCAGTCATATCAGTTGTATGTAAGGCAACAGAACAATCTTTAATGGAAAAAGGATGGACCATATTTAAAAATACAATGAAATGAAAGAAATAAACTTTATGAAGGTTTAAGTCTGTTACCAATTTTGCTAGAAAATTTCACTGAATAAAAGACTAACCATGACTGGAAGAGAGACATATAGCCTCACACATTGCATATTGACTAATATTTCTATCAGTTACTTGGAAAGCTTAATGAACAGTTTCAAACCAGTTTAGTCAGAAAAGTCTCAGGTCAAAACAGAATATAATTCTGCTTTCAGCTTAAGAATATTATATGCACACAACTTGTCAACAATATAGGTAGTATTGGTGTTTACAATCCGATACATGTTCTTTATTGATATACTTATTTACTCATTCCTGGCGCACTGTATACTTAAAAAATGCATTACTCAAATTATTACTCAGCATTTGAGAACAAAGAACTAATCAACACTGTCATTCAGAGAAGGCTAGAGTAATGCAGGCAGTATTGTATGCACATTTAAAATTTAAAAAAAAAAATCTTTCTGCTGTCTGAAGATTTCAAATATCTGTACATAAGTGAACAAAAAAATTACACAATATGTCATGCTATTCCACTTTTAATTCTTTTTACTTAGAAAATAAAAACCAGTTCCTCAACATGCAAATATTGTGTTGAGAAAGATAACAGACGTGTTCTTGGGTTCATGGAGGTTTTTTGCGCTGGCTAAACCACATGCTTAGCAGCCACCTTGCAGTTTGGGCATAGTCTGAGACTCCAGGTCATAGTCTGTGAGCGGCACTTAACAGTAGATTCACAGATCCATAGCATCACATCTAATAGACCTCACTGCTACAGGAAGTGAAAGACGTCTAAATTCTCAAAATTAAAACTTCTTATGAAGAAACTTATGTATCTTATTTTCAATGAAACTTATCCTGCACTTGTTTTCAAGGGCAAGCACTTGCATTTGCATGGTCATATTCTTTTCCTCCAAAACACAAAGCCTCATCAGAAATACAGGTTAAGTTCTTTTTAGGATTACATACCAAAGTAGTTCCTTTTGCAAACAAAAGTGAATTACCATTTTCCCAGATTTTTCTAATCTGAATAAACCCATGTAAGCAATTCCAATAAGTTTTTTAACAATTCTCTTGGCATACTTTCCCTGCTCTGAACCACAACAGTATGTTCTGCTGTTACACCCTCCATTTCCATCTATGCATTCGGCATCCACATTAGTGATTTTTTTAAGACAACAGCAGTTACATAAGACTGCTCTATTCATTAAATTAGACATGTGATACTTCTACTACCATTTTCAAGAAAGAATGTCTCAGGCTTTACCTTTTCCCAGGTATTAAATGTGCAACCCATAATTACAAGGTGAAGCCTGTAGTCCCTATTTTAAGTGAAAATTACTTTAGAAACAATGGGAACAAAATAGGTGGAATCACCTTCTTCCTGGATTGATTATTTAGGGCAGAATTTATACAAAGAATAAGCTCAATGCATATTTATATAAAGCACATGACACTGCCATGACCGGCTTTTATACTGCTCAACTTTTAAGTTTTGCTGATCAACATTTTGTTTTCTGAAACAGATTTTCTAAACCTTCTAATCTTTGCCAAAACAGACTAATGACATATATTTTTTCAGGACATACACTAAGGTTCCTGTATTTGGTATCTGGGTATAGGATGGAAGTCAGAAAACAGATTTGAGAGACACATCTATCCCCAGAAATCTCTGGGAAACAATTATTGGAACTACATGAAGGTTAAGTAGTCTTCAGGGAATGATTTACACTTAAATTACATGCAACGTCAGAGCATCAGCAGCAACAGATGGATTTTCAGGAACCCTACTTTTCTCAGTGTTGGTGTTCTATATATGGGGGTTTTTTTGGTTGGGTTTTTTTTGGTTGTTTTTTTTTTCCCCCCCAGCTCAATTATTTGGGCTTGTGGTTGGTTTTAAAAAGCAGAAAGCTTTCTTATTAAGTAAAGGACGACCTTATTTTCAAAATTTAGTAAAATTTACACATTTTTTAAAAAGTGAATAGTCAAATTTGTGATTTTTCTTCTTTTTCAACTAATGGAAAACCTTTCTGAAGAATACTGAAAAATTAATTTTTGAAGCTTAGAATCCAAATAAAATATACTATACTCCTACATACAGTTTTTCGTTATGGTTTAAAACTATGTTTGACTCCTTAACGGAGATTAACATATGTTGCAGGGTGTATTTTCTTTTATGTCAGCAGACTTGCACTGTTTCACAGGCATAAAACTTCCTTCTTATGCAGAATTTTAGTCATTTTTCTTCTGTCAGGTCCAAGATACAGCTTTCAGACTTATTTCTGCAATTTCAGCATTGTAATGAGAGCTGTTTCAGAAAATTTTATGTTCAAAATGTTTACTCCAAGAATATACCATACCAGGAAGTCTCTTTAGGGAACAAAGATCACTTTGTGTTGAATTAAACTTGTTTTTATTTCACCTTAAACAAGAAATTCAGCTAGATGTGAAAGCTGATACACTAACATTACTAAAGAAATTTTAACTAAAGCATTCAGTGGGGTGCAAAGATTTCCGACACCTACTAGTCTGAAATAACAAATACATTAACTGAAGACTGCTTAGCTCTGGAGCAGCAACACTGAATGCATCTTGGTACTTCCAGACTCTAGTTATGTTTCCTAAGGCAAGCTCACATATTTAGCTTGCAGTTAAAACACATTTCCATCATGTGTGTAATTTACCAAACACTTAAAAGATCAGTAAGAAGACCGCAAACTAAGACCCTGCACTTCGGTTCCATATCCAGAGTAAGAACTTCAATGAAGAAATCTTCATGTTTGCAAATTCTGAAAACATTGCATCATTTCTCAGTATAATGAAATTTTTTATATTGCAATATCATTTTAGATCTACAGAGTTCCATCCTTCCAAGGGAAGGATGTTACAAAGTCAAAATCACATAAGTCAGTTCTAGTTTTAGATCTACACCACAATTCTCTCAGCAAAAATAACAAGAAAAAAAAATATTTATAAATAAGCCGAGAAAGTAACAACATCAAAGAAAGGAAAAAAAAGAAAGGAAAGGGAAAAAAGGAAAGGGGAAGGGGAAGGGGAAGGGGAGGGGGGTGGGAAAGGGAAAGGGAAAGGGAAAGGGAAAGGGAAAGGGAAAGGGAAAGGGAAAGGGAAAGGGAAAGGGAAAGGGAAAGGGAAGGAAAATCAGATCCCAAAAGAAAAAAAAAATAAAATCCTTGCTTGATGGATATCACCAGTCTCTAAATGTCTCACCAACTGAAAAGCATATGAGTTATGCTCTACTTCCCAGACTGACTTGAAAAAACATTGGTATTTCAATGATTTAAAGCCTTACTGGCAGAGCATTAAGAAATAGCTAAATTCTTTGTACTGTAAGCCCAGCACTAGTGAAATTTGTTCTGAATAATTCTTATTCCTCTATCTAAGCAGTTTCTGGAATAATACAAAGCAACAGAGAACCTACGGAAAGCAAATAAATTCAACACCCACAAAATTACAGCCACAGCAGCGTATTATGGAATCACCTTTTGGATATCAATAATAATAATAAAAAAAAAACCTGTCATAACATCTCCTGCATGTTTTATGTCTCTTCATCAGCCAGAAGTGGCCCCTGCCACTACTACAAAAAGAGAAAATTCAAGCTAAGCACGTATTTTCTGTGTATCTTATTTTCCAACTGTCACCTCCTCGCTTGTTTAAAAGGAAGCTAACAGGGTGAAACCACTTTGTATTTGTCACTTGCTTTGACTGAACATATTTATTATACCATGTTTTCATTGTACACTAATTGATCCGACAACTTCCCGGTGTCCACAGAATCTAGACCACAGAACTTTTAAAAACTGGAAGGTGTCTCTGGCGATCACATAATCCAATCTCCTGCTCAGAGAACAGGCACAAGAGGCAGAATGCCCAGGACAATTGCCAGTCAGATTGTGAGCATCTCCAAGGATGAAAATACCTCTTAGGGCAGCCTGTTCAGCTATTCCATCACCATCATAGTAAAAAAGGTGTTTCTTATTTAATTTCTTCTCTTTCTTTTCATGCCCACTGCATCTTCTTTCATGCCATGTAGAACCACTGACAAAAGTCTTTGTCATCTTACTCCTCACCTCATCAGGTGTTCACACACAAATCTTTCACATCCAGTGTCACACAGCTGCAGTATACCAGAGCTGACCTTGTGCACTAGCAGCCAAATCCTAAGGCAGGGTGAGCGGAAAAACGCTTCCAGAGCCCATTGGTGCACTTAAGGGATAAGTAGAGGGAACATGTTTTCAAAGTTTCACGCAGAGGTGTCCCTAACACATCTCTGAAGACACTAATACAAATTAGTTAAACCTGACAAGTTAGAACACTCCATGTCAGCAACAGCCATGAAGATATATGTACTGTTTGGTCAACGGAGACCACACACAAATTTGGTGGAAAAATTGCAAACTCATTTAGTAGTCTCTGAAATAACCGATCTTAATCATAGAATCACAGAATCATAGAATCGTAGATGAATAGAAGAAAAATCAATAGGTCTTCATATGAGTAGATTAGAACCATTCATGTAAGGTGGGCTTTACATAATGTATACGGGCAACAGAAATCCTAAGCAGAAGGACATGTCTTTATGCTGAGCACCTGTCCAAGACTGAATTTCTCAATTCTGGTAATGGCATAAACTGGGAACATCCATTCAGCAGGTGTTACCCATGCTGTACCCTGTTGGCAAAAGAAGCAAAGAACCATTCTTACTGTGTTTTTATAATGGAATGAAATTAGAATATATAGGAAGATGGTGACTAAAAGCATATAAGGACATGTAGGAACCCCAAAACTCACCAGCAATTTTGGAGAAAATTACACATTTAGAAAATGCTTAACTTCTATTTATTATTAATAAAATAAAAATTGAACAAATCTAGCCGCTAGTTTATCACCACTATATGAACAAGGTAGAGCTGGAATGCACTCGCATTACATTCTTTGCAATTTATTTCCTAGACTCCATTCCAATAGTTTCTCCATTACTCTTGAAGACTGACCTTTCATAAGCATGTTAAAGAACTAATAGTTTAAACAGTAAATATAACTTGTGTAGCAACACCATTCCTCATTCCACTGCACTTCTGCTTTACACAATATTACCTCTAGCTGTCAACATTTTTATATTATCTGCTTTCTGCAGGAAAGGTTTATAGCCACACTAACTCTTGACAAGCAGCGTTTTTTGCATTGTTTTTCATTGTTGTTCCAAATTAAGGTGATATGTGACAATTATATCCCAAAGCATAAATTGTAGCATATGATTAAAATTACAGGGGTTCTATGTTATTTTTTCTTTTCTCCCCTTTTCTTCAATTTCTTTGAAGAAGGAACTTTGTCTTTTTGTTTCTTTTGGAGGCACTTTAAGCTTCAACACAATCTAAAAGTCTCAAATGTCTTGCAGAAACAAAAAATAAAGTTAATTTAAATTCTACTACCCACATGCATCTTGTGACATGTCACACAAAATGTGATCTATGTTACACAAATTACTACAATGTAATTTGATAGCATCAAATAAAAGATAAACATAAGTGATGGGTGGTAAACAATTCAGAAGACACAAATGTGTCTATGGGGAGACATTGACCAAAAACATGGGAGAGGTCCTTTACCATACTGTTCAGAGAACAGGATGCAGGATTCGTTTCCTCTCATAAAAGGAATACGGTATCATCGTTTGTTCTCAGAAAGCAGTAAGTGCAACTAACTGAGTAAAAGGAGGTAAATTAACATTTTTGAGACAGGACCACTACAGTGAAATTGCTTAAAACCATGGAGTTGTTTTTCTCTCTCCTACAGTGTTAGGAAATCTTATAAATGAAGCTAAGGCAATGTATGCAATGCAAAGTAAGACATTTAGTTGTTTGATACGTTTTTCACTTTATTATGATTTTTTTTTCAAGAAACATAAGAATTGAGCAGGGAACTTCTGAAAAAGCTCAAGTGGAAGAAGGAAGTTCACAGCACGTGGAAGAAGGGACTGACCACTTGGGAAGAATACAAGAGTGCCATCAGAGTATGCAGGGATGAAATAAGGAAAGTCAAGGCCTCCTTGGAATTAAACCTGTCAAGAGATGTCAAGGTCAACAGGAAGGATTTCTTCAAGTATATCGAAGGCAAAAGGAAAACTAGAGAAAATGTGGGCCCACTGTTGAATGAGACAGGTGCCATGGTGACAGAGGATGCAGACAAGGTGGAGTTACTGAATGCCGCCTTCGCTTCAGTCTTTATGGCTCAGGCCAGCCCTCAGGAGTCCCAGACTTTGGAGAAAGTAACAGGGAAAGCCTGGACAAAGGAAGACTTTCCATTGATTGAGGAGGATCAAGTTAGAGATCAGTTAAGTAAACTGGATGTCCACAAGTCCATGCACCCGAGAGTGCTGAGGGAGCTGGAAGAAGTCATTGTTGGGCCACTCTCCATCACATTTGAAAGGTCCTGGAGAACAGGCGAGGTGCCTGAAGACTGTAGGAAAGCCAATGCCACACCAGTCTTCAAAAAGGACCCAGGAAACTACAGGCCGGTCAGCCTCACCTCCATCCTTGGAAAGACGATGGAACAGCTCATTCTGGGCATCATCTCAAAGCATGTGGAGAAAAAGAAAGCTATCAGAAGTACTCAACATGGATTCACTGAGGGAAGATCATGTCTGGCTACTCTGATAGCCTTCTACAATGGTATGAATAGATGGATAGATGAGGGGAGGGCAGTGGATGTTGTCAACCTTGACTTCAGCAAGGCTTTTGACACCATCTCCCACAGCATCCTCCTCATAGGGAAGTTTAGGAAGTGTGAGTTAGATGAATGGACAGTGGGGTGGGTTGAAAACTGGTTGAAAGACAGAGCTCAGAGGGTAGTGATTAGCGGCACGGAGTCTAGTTGGAGGTACGTGACAAGTGGTATTCCCCAGGGGTCAGTACCAGGCCCAGTCCTGTTCAATATATTCATCAGTGACCTGGATAAAGGGATAGAGCGCACCCTTAACAAGTTTGCTGATGACACACCAGAAGGTGGACCTGGACAGGCTGGAGATTTGGGCAGAGAGGAGCCTTATGAAATTCAACAAGGGCAAGTGTAGGGTGCTGCACCTGGGGAGGAATAACCCCATGCACCAGGACAGGTTGGGGGCTGACCTGCTGGAGAGCAGCTCAGCTGAAAGAGACCTGGGAGTCCTGGGGGACAACAGGATGACCACGAGCCAGCAATGTGCCCTCGTGGCCAAGAAGGCCAATGGCATCCTGGGGTGCATCAAGAATAGTGTGGCAAGCGGGTCAAGGGAGGTCATCCTCCCCCTCTATTCTGCCCTGGTGAGGCCAGTGTCGCGTTAAAAGGACTGTAGTTTCGATATTTGTCTGTCAAGAGTCCCAGGACTTTCACTGATTTACTATCAGAGTTCCACCAAAGGACTTTCACTGAATCAGATTCACAAATAATCAAAATTAGTTATTTTATTGAGAGCGACAGTTGCAATATCAATTGCAAAATTGCCATTGATAAATTCACTAACTACAATAGCGCTAATTACTTAAGGTTAATATTGCTAGCAAAAATAACGATAGTACAACAACCCGGCGTAACATTCACCAGAGGGTGAAAGGCGCAGCGCTTACCCAGAAAGGCGTCCCTGTCTGGGGTGGAGGAAGAGAACACAGCCCATCGACTGGTCCGTCAGGTATCAACTTTCTTCTCTCCCAATTTAAGTCATTTTCTCAATCCTTTTATCCCCAAAATTACAAGGTTTCCCTCCCCTAGATGACATGTAGTATGATTTGGGTGGAGAGATGAGTCCTATAGTCATATATGTTTAGCATGATCTCTAAAATCTTCATTAGCATATACAGGGGTGTCAACTTTAATATGCATTTCACAGGTAATGAGGCAAAGGTCAATTACCCGGCATGGGAGACTCTCAAGGAAACAAAGAGCTACACAAAGTCTCTGTTATCTTGATTTTACTGTCTCTGCTGATGAAAGGCAGGACTGTCCTGGCTCCCCAAGACTACCCTGTTATTTATGTATCCTGTGATAGCCAGACAAGCCTTCACTCCCCTGGGCTGCACAAGAGATAGCAAAGCCAGTCTTAATTGCTCTTTGAGCACAGAGACTTCACCTCATTATCCAAATTCCGAAGCCACATCTGGAGTACTGTGTCCAGTTCTGGGCTCCCCAGTTCAAGAAAGACAGGGAACTGCTGGAGAGGGTGCAGCAAAGGGCCACAAAGATGATTAGGGGATTGGAACACCTCTCTTATGAAGAAAGGCTGAGGGATTTGGATCTCTTCAGTCTGGAAAAAAGAAGACTGAGGGGGGATCTTATCAATGCTTATAAATACTTAAAGGGTGGGTGTCAGGGGGATGGGGCCAGGCTCTTTTCAGTGGTGCCCAGTGACAGGACAAGAGGTAACGAGGACAAACTTGAACACAGGAAGTTCCATCGAAACATGAGGAAGAACTTCTTTACTTTGAGGGTAGCAGAGCACGGGAACAGGCTGCCCAGAGAGGTGGTGGAGTCTCCACCTCTGGAGACATTCAAAACCCTCCTGTACGTGTTCCTGTGCAACCTGCTCTAGGTGGACCTGCTCTGGCAGGGTGGTTGGACTATATGATCTCCAGAGGTCCCTTCCAACTGCTATGATTCTATGAATGCATACTAGATCATCCCTAAAAGCCCACAATAGCTTATGAAGATGGTTACTGATGACAAAAGCATCTTTGCAGCAATGCCAAAGGAATTACATGTCAGGTGGAAAAACACCTTCTGTATATTCCAAGAATCCTTTCCATAAAATGCCATTATCAGAACCACAACAACTGTCATGGGGACACTCGATGCCTGACACCTGCTTTGAAGAGTCTTAAAGCCTTTATATTCAATAACTATTCGAGGAGACTAACTGAAGCAGCAAAAATACTTATGACAGTTCCAGTTCCAGCTAGATGAGAAACTTCTTCAGGTACAAAAAAATAAACACTTTTTTGGTTTGTTTTTTTTTTTTTTACTCTTCCCTGGACTTGCTTTGTATTACAAGAACAAAGATATGATGGCCAATTTTCATAGTCACGGGATTCACTGGGATTGAGAGAAACTGTAGTGGCAAACATTTCCCCTGAACTGCCCATCTCCTTCCTGACTAGATAAAAGGACAACAGTTATCCTGAATCTGGGTGTCTTAACTTCTGACTGCTACCTCTTAACGGGTTATAACAGAAAACTTCCAATAAGTGTAATGAGGAATAATTGAAGTGAATAAAACAGATTACTAAAAACTTCTTGAATTATTTAAAGTTTTCCATTATTGGATCTGAAACATGTCGTGCAAAATGTGTTTATAGCATCTGCATTATTGTATTTTCTTAACTCCACGTGCTTACTCATTCCCTCATGACTTTCCCACCTAAACTCCAATAGCACAGCACAGAAAAGACACTATATGAACCATTTCAAACCAAGTTGGGTAGGTAGGATGAGGGAGAGAATCTCTCTAGAGGAAGTTACTAGTTTACACATATAAACGCAACTGAAGATGTTTAATCCTTTTTTTCTGTTCAAGTATCCATTGCTATAATAAACTGATATTAACAACCCTGTACCACAACAACATTTTCTAGTATAGGCAAAGCTTCTGATAAAACATGTATATCTTAATAGAAAGATAAAGCTGTGGCTGTGATAAATTCACATCAATTTTATTATTAGCACACATATGCAGACAGACAGGCATGTTTGTGATATGCAGGATAACTAATTCTATCACAAAAAGGTAGATAAAATTCTATGCTAGATACAGTCATCCAGTATAAAATAACTGTGCTGGTAGAAATTCCTTCCTGCCCCTCAAGAAAAAAAATTTATCACGTTTAAAGTAACCTTCTGGGTCACTTCTTCAAACAGTAACATCTTGTCATAAAACCAGACCACAGCCATATGAACTAAATCAAGCTTGAGAGATTAGCAGATTCCTCTGTACCTTAACGGTATGACACCATCCCATTTGTGGGAATAAAGAATGAAGCTATTGTCAAGTACTATCATTGATTTTACATGAGAGGAGTTCAAAGACTGCAAGGATGAGAAGCTGCATGTTGCTTACAAGAAAGCTAGATTAGAGGCATGAAACTCCACCACAACTCCTTTTACCACAGCAGTAGATATTAAATGCTTTCTTCCTCTACCGCACTCACCACCTTCATGCTTCCACTGATGACAGAGGAAATCATGTGACAGTTCTCTATTCAACTTCTGATAAATACTTTGGTTTAGCTTAAATCACTGCTTTAAGCCATTTAAGCTAACCTGCCTAAAGGAAATTAAGAGCACACAGAGAAGCAGCTCTACTAGTTGAAGAGTGGCAGTGGTAACTCCGCTAACAAAAGGGCTATATTGAACTGATGAGCAAGAAAATTTTAAATAGCTGTGCCATCGCACAAGTTGACCATCCATCAGGTAACTCATCCTAATGCAAAGCTAAGTGTTCAACACCTTGGAATATATGCATGCTTAAGAGAATATTTTTGAGTTCTGCATATATTTTAAAAGAAAAATAAATCACTAGTGGTTTAGTTTAACCTTGGTAGGCAGCTGAATACCACTGAGACACTTATTCACTCTCCCCTAGCAGGAAGGGGAAGACAATCAGAAGGATAAAAGCTCAAAAACTCATAGGTTGAGATAAAGACAGTTTATTAGGTAAAGCAAATGCTGCACACGCAAGCAAAGCCAATAGAAAAAATCATTCACTACTTCCCATCGTCAGGCAGGTGTTCAGCCATCTCCAGGAAAGCGGGACTCTGTGATGCATAAAGGTTACTTGGGAAGACAGACACCACATAACTCCAAATGTCCCCCTTTCCTTGTTCTTCCCCCAGCTTTTATTGCCAAGCATGATGTCATACAGTATGGGATGTCCCTTTGGTCAACTGGGGTCAGCTGTCCCAGATGCATCCCCTCTCCACTTCTTGTGCACCACCCAGCCTACTTGCTGGCGGGACAGTGTGAGAAGCAGAAAAGGCCTTAACACAGTGTAAGCACTGCTCATCAATGGCTAAAACATCCCTGTGTTATCATCACTGGTTTCACCATGTATCCAAACTATAGCTCCATACAAGGTACTATGGAGAAAATTAACTGTATCCCAGCCAAAACCAGTACAACCAATTTCATACTTCAAGAACCACTTTGATTTTGAGGATTTGACAAAGTGGCACAGTAAAGAGAATGCAAGGCAGTTCTGAGTAAGCTACCTCAGATCCCAGGAAAAGCAACCACAGTAGTACATTATCTGTGCTAAGAACCACTTCAGAGTACAAACATTTATTTGTACTCTTTGGTCATGACTGTAGTGACTAAAATTCAACTATGAACATAGCAATGACCATAGTGAACACGCACCCAAACTAAAGTGTAACTGAAGTGGTACAAACAGATATCAATTAGACCACAAAAAAGATAGTACTCAAATAGATTTGAGTAAGAAATAGCTTTATGGAAGCTATGATCTGCCACAGGATATTTCATAAAAAGAAATTAATTGTCAACTACGTTATTAGCGATTTCCTGAATTATTTTTTTTTAACCACAGTAGATCCTGAGACTGTCAAATGTGAATTACAAAGTTAACTCAATTACAGGAAATTCATCAATAAAATAAAGATAATAGCTATCCGCCTAATGGAAAATTAGCATTATTTCCCATATACTTTTGCCAGTGATGCCTTAAGGAATGTCCATTTCTACAGATTCTTTATTCAGTCTAGCCAATGCAGACTGAATGCTAACTTTCAGAATGCTGAAATCCAGTGACCATCAGTAAACAGTGATAAATAATACTACAGAGAGCTCAGTGGGGGGATAAATATGTAAATGCTGGTTAAGGCTCATTCTGCAGTATGTGCTCCATAAGCATAGGGCCTATTAGAAGCGATCAGAACTGTTTCCCCCAACCATGCACTTTTGCCCAAAAAAAGACAATATCACATATGTATCTCATTATGCCATGGAATTTCAAAATTCTGCCATAGGTCCTGCTGCAAGCCCAATGCCCACAGTTGTGGGATGCTTAATAGAACACAAACTATGAAAATAAACTAAGATCTTACATAAAGCAACCACATAAATGAGGATTACAGTTGTGAAGTGACAAGCTATTAGTTTCAGAGACACTTACTTTTGACTTTTGAGATGTAAGTGTTTAGATTTAGAATGCACTCAATTTGCCTTATTCACTGTTTTCACAAAGAATTACCTCAGCTCCAAGAATAAAGATTACAGTGAAGGTCTGATAAAGGTCAATCAGCCTTTGAATGTGTAGGAAGTAACTTTCACTAGGAACCACATAGCACAGGACAGAACATAGAATCCAAGACTCCAAATCTGGAACTGTTTTATCATAAGGTAACTCACATGCTTAAGTGTTTCCAGAATTACACCCTCTCAGGAAAAGATGTGATACTGAAACATTAGACTTCAAGTCCTTCAGTTCAATAGGTTAAATACAACTTGCTTGTAGTACCCACATTTTACTTCCAGATTTCAGAATGTTTCTTATATAGGGAACCAAAATACTTTTTGTACACTGCTACTCAAGAGATTTTACTACATATTTCATTGACAGTGTTTTAGAAGGTACATAGCTTCCTAGTAAAGCCAATTACCTCCAAGAGAAAAAATCAGGACATGAGGAGTATTTCTAGAAATTCCAATCCCCTCATTCAGCTTGCACTCTCAACAAGTCTCATACTTTTACAGTAAATTCCTATTATTTAAGTGCTACTCTCACAAATTGAGTATTTCCTGCTTTAACAAATACCTACAGACCAGTGGTATCTTGGGGTTTGTGCTTTTCTTTTAACAAATGGCCAGCAAGCATCTTCTGCATTCCAGAAACTTTGTTTTAATAACTGTATGTCCAGGATGGAACTGATTATAAAAAACCTCACCCATCCACAGGACCTATTTTCAGTTTCATACTCAAAATGCTCAGTGGTTCTGGCAAAGTACAAACCAGAAATTAAGAAAACCTAGCCTTCTCTTTAGAGAAAAAAATTGCAAGAAATTAAGAAATGCATCCAAATACCCTAATCTTCCCAACAGTCACTTTGATTAAAGAGTTGCAGGCTACCATTACCTTCTTGTTTTGTGAAATCATGCAGAGGGCTCACTTCTGTTCTCAAGTGGAATTCAAACAGATTTGAAATCATAGAATCTTAGAATAGTTTGGGTTGGAAGGGACTTTTAAAGGTCATCTAGTCCAGCCCCCCTGCAATAAGCAGGGACACCTTCAACTAGATCAGGTTGCTCAGAGCCCCATCCAACCTGACCTTGAATGTTTCCAGTTTGGGGGCATCTACCACCTCTCTAGGCAACCTGTTCCGGTGTTTCACCACTCTCATTACAAAAAATTCTTCCTTATATCTAGTCTAAATCCACCCTCTTTTAGTTTAAAGCCATTACCTCTTGTCCTATCGCAACAGGCCCTGCTAAAAATGTTTGTCCCCATGTTTCTTATAAGCCCCCTTTAAGTATTTAAAGGCCGCAATAAGGTCTCCCCAGAGCCTTCTCCTCTTCAGGCTGGACAACCCCAACTGTCTCAGCCTGTCCTCATCAGAGAGGTGTTCCAGAAATCTGATCATTTTTGTCGCCCTCCTCTGGACCCACTCCAGCAGTTCCATGTCTCTCCTGAACCGAGGACTCCCAAGCTGGACACAGTACTCCAGGCACAAAGCTTTAGTACTCTGACTGGGGAAGAGGGGTTGCTTATTTTTATGAAATGGAATTGTTTTCAAGGCAGCCTTCAACTTAATAAATCCTTGCCTATTGTGTATTAATTACACAATTCTGACATGATAAAAAAAAACAACAGGGTCACACACAAATATCTAGGATAAAATAAACTACACACCTGTATTTGTTTCTAGTAGTACTGTACATTTGTACATGTACAGCATATCCCCAGGTTAGGGTTCCACATCAAATGCAAAGCCTAAAACCCTCATCTTTTTTAGAAGCTACAACAATTCCTGAGATTTCATTAACATTCGATTCCGAACATGAATTACATACTCACTTCAGTGTTGAAACTTTGCTATGTTCAAAATACATTTCAAAGTGCTTCAACAGCTTTCTGGAAGTTGGAAGGAGTATTCTAGGGAAAGTAATATTATATAGCTACTCATAAGTATTGTTCAGTTAAGTGAGAACTTGACAATACACCATCTTAACTCTATTTCAGTAGATGTTTCTGGTATGCTCTGGGAAAATACATAAAGCACAGATAACTGGTATGGGGAGGTTTCATTGATCTTTAAATTCAAGGGGTTTTCATCCTACGGTAGCTGCAGAAGTTAGAGTTGAGTATACTTAATATAGAGCTAGCAATATTATGGGTTGCTATGTGTCCTGCTTTGGGGTGGAGCAGGGCCAACTTTCTGTTCAGTGAGAGAGGCTCTTTCTTATACTTGTTGATGTGGCAACCAGGGTCAGCTGACTTGGTTGTTTACCCCATGGAGGGGTCACACCTGTGAGGAGGAACGGATAGGTCAGGTGACCCAAAACTGACCAGTAGGGTATTCCATCCCATCTGCCATGCTCGGTATAAAAGCTGAGGGATTAAAGGGTCTCTTTGATGACCAGCATCTGAGGAGGATTCTGTCTGTTTTTCTGCCTTTGATCCTGATCTGGGCATTCCTGAATCTAGATCCGGTATCTAGTTCCCATCCATTGCTGAGTCCAATCTGGTACTTCCCCAGTGCCTGCTGGTGAACTTCCTGGGAACTTAATATGGTTATATACATATATAGAGAGTATCTATTTCATTATTTCCCTTTTATGTTGTTATTAATATTTCATTACAGTAGTCTAATTTTTTCAAAATTCATTAATCTCTTTAGCGCTCTCCTTTCTGTCCTTGGATTGAGAGGTGCGGGAGAGCATTTGTTATCTTGTCATTGGCCAGCCCATCCCAAACTGTGACACTATGTCAGCTAACATGACACAGTACTATAATATTTCCAGTTTGCTTATCAATGTTTTCAGGTGGTCTTATGTATACATTAAAGTAAGGAGGGAATTACAGTAGAATTGGGACGTGGATGCTCTGTTTTAGATATGCAGGGTAGACATCGAAAAGAAATAAAGCAACAAAGATGAACTCTACAACTTTACAACCTTATGACATACCTTGGGCAGAATCCTGAAGGTGATTGGTAAACCAAGTTAACAGAGTCAAGTGAGTGCAAAGTTGAAGTCAATGACAATGAGGCCATCGGCAGCTTTTGTCAACCATTTTAGACAGAAAGCCACAAAGCATGAAAACAGCTAATTTAAGTGGGGCAGGTGGAATGTCTGGGTGCAGCATCAAGTTAGGCTACTAGGCAGGATTTGGATACCTTACGGAGATCAAGTAGATCCTCTTCGTCCATGATGTTGGTTATAACTGAATCAGAAGCCTTTACTGGGGAAGAGAGAAATGTGCTACAATAAAACTTGCTATCCATCTGCTTTGCCCATCCCACTTAGTAAGAAGATCTTGGATTCTCTGTCACTAAGAAGCATGATTGTGTCCTGGTGACTCACCTCTGGATTGTCTTGTGGCAATGCTCTATCAATTCTCCTCAAGACTGCCATTTCTGATAAACTCCAAACTTTGATTGCATTCACTATAGCTGCTACATCTTAAACCTAACCTGAACACAGTACCCACAGGGAAGAGAAGTTTTACACTATCATATTGTATCATATACGATACTGCATCTACGATTCCAAAATTCTCATGTGTCCATACACAACTCAAACAATCCATCTTCTAAAAGTATGACTCAGGCAGTACTTACAAACAGGAGATTACAACGTAAAATATTTCAAAAAAAGGTATTTTATAGTGCCTGGGAATTTGCATTTGGTTCAGATGCAATATTTCAAAGGAGACTAATTACTGTGGGGAATACTGACAGGCAGACAGTCGCTCATTTGTTTTTATTGGCAACTAATTAGTAAGACCATCACTCAGTTTATTTTTTAAAATTACTTTGGGAAGAACTGTATTTTATTTCAATTTACAGTCAAAATGCTTATTACTGAACACCTACTGAAAATGTTCACTTATGCATGCAATATTTATATACATGGATAAAGACCTCCACACTTGACAAACAGAACATATCAGAGAAGATAAATATATCTATCTATTATTCTCAATTAGAAAAACAAACCCTGTTTGAAAATTTACTAGAGTTAAGTGACAACTTCTGTTGATGCTTTCTCAAATTTAGTGAAAACAAACTGAACAAAGTTGTGATGTTAGTGAAACACCTAGAAATATTTGCTATTAACCTTTTTGTCTCACTGATCTCTAAAATAAAAGTATAAATATATTCTAGGCTAGCATTACTATCATCAAACAAAGGATATTTTAGATTATGCTAGAAGCTTTTCTCACTCTAAAATATAAAAAGTATATCACATACTTTTCCTTTGTGCTTCTATACACAGTAACTAATGACTGTTCCTCAGAATGACGAGCACTAATTATATACTGTGGCTTTTTGGAGGATACAGGCCTTACAGCTGTCTGTTTTGGCACTGAGAATCTTTCTGTTCCTCCTCCATCTAATGTCTACACATGAAAACATTAAAAATAATGTAAAACTGGAAATAACAGGTGAGAATTTCCTCTTCAAATCTCTCCTTCTTCCACAAAGCCTCAAAAACATACAGCTCTTACTACCCCTTTCAGAGACTGCCTCTGCATTTTGTGACTATTATTCCTTACTTCTTTGTGACAGACAATAGATAGAAATACAGAACGGTATCACACTACGCATGAGCTCAGATCTTCTGTGTACAGGATGACTTATCCCTTCAAAAACATTTAGCCAATATACCAAGCAGCTTAGTAGCTGAAATGTCACTACTCTGTACTTACACAGTTGTATCAGCCATTTACTCTCTAAATTCACATTTGATACCTCATCTCCCAGTGATTTTGTACCTTGCTCCTCAATGATCCATGCATAGAGTTTTGCTATGTCACAGAGCTAAACTAACAAACACAGAATCACTAATCTCTCCCTCTGTTAAACAAAACAGAAAAGCCGTGCTCTCCCCCTCCCACTAAATGCGACAGAGAAAATTTAACTGAGACAAAGAAGCAATATATGGTTTACCCCTGGTTACACTAAAATATTCATGGAAACAAAGTGGTGCAATGCATGATACAGATTATTAAACACACTTGCACAACAAATAACAGCAAAACCAGCTTTTATAATTCATTGCATTATTTTGAAATATTCAAAGACAAAAATAATAATATAGTATGGCAATTATGTAATTATACTGACATATTCAAATTTTTACATATGCTAATAATTCATAACAGATTTTTCCTTCAAGTACTTGAAATCTATGTTGACACTTGATGCAGTAAAACAGAATTTGTAATCAAATAGAGCACATAGCACCATTGTATTTAAAGTACTTCCATGGATACCATTAATACTGCATCTGAATACCCAAAGATGTGAATGTATCTGTCCTCAGAAACAAACTTCCAAAAAAGAAAAATTATTGTTCCAATCTTTGACACAGAAAGCACAGCAACAAGGCTGTAGTTATCAGAAATCATTTAGGAACCGGCTTATCACCAAAATAGAGCTGGTAGCCTGTAGGCTTAAGGACCTTCACAGAATGGTTGAGGTTAGGAGGCATCTCTGAAGGTTGCCTAGTCCAATCCCTGGCTCAAAGAGCTGGCACACAAGACAGGGTGCCCAGGACAACAGCCACTTGGATTGTGAGCATCTCCAAGGATGATAGTACCCCTCTCTGCCACAGGGGTGCATTGGTTGCTCATGGCAACTTGGGATCCACCAGGATATCACCACCATCACCCTGTGCCTCTCACATATCTTCTTGTCCAACCTATCCACCCACAGACCGTTCTTGGGCACTGGGTTATTCCTCCCCATGGACAGGGCTCCATGTTTCCTGTTGTTGAAACCCATAACATTTCCCTCAGCCCATTTTTCCAGCTTATCAAGGCTGCACAACCATCTGGTCGGTCTGTCATCCTCGTTTGGGGTTATCTATAAAGCTTGCTGAGGATGCACTCTCTCCCATCATCCAGCTCAGTAATGAGGATATTAAGCAATATTAGACCCATCATCAATCCCTGGACGACACTGCTAGGGACTGGATTTCCCACTGATCACAACCCTTTCAGTCCAGCAGTTTAGCTATCTTTCAGTTCCACTTCACTGCCCATTAACTTAAGTCCACACTCCATCAGTTTGTCAATTATGATGTGATGGGAGACAGTCCTGCAACCATTACTGAAAACATCAACATCCACAGCTCTCCCCTCATCCACCAAGTCAGTTACCTCATCACATAAACCTATCATCAGCTTCATCAGGCATGATTTCCCTTGCTACTGTTCTTCAAGATCCTGAACTCCACCATCCCATGGTCACTGCAGCAAGACTGCTCACAACATCCACATCCCCAATCAGTCCTTCCTTGGTTTTCAGTACCAGGTCTAGCAGTGAATCTTTCCCCATTGGCTTCTCCATCACCTGTGTCGGGAAGTTATCATCAATGCATTCCAGAAACACCTTTCATAGCTTGTGCCACTGTGCTACCCCCTCCAACGATACCAGGAGGGTTCAAAACATACCTTTGCCAACAGAAAACAAAACAAAGACCATCAGCCCTTTCAGAGTTACTAGTTAAGTTACTTTCAAACTCAAGTGTCTTGCCACATTGTACCCTAGTTATTACTTAGACCATTAAATATTACAAAAAAAAATCCCACACCATAACTTTGGTCATTAATTCATGTAATTAGGACAAATGTGTATGCATGGTAGAAGATTTTTGCATTCAATGTATAATGCTGTATAAAAGGATAAAGCAATAAATGATTAAAAATGCTGAAAAAAACATTTTTAATGTAGTAGCCAAAGAGAATTGATTGAGGGTTAAACAAACTATATTCAACCTACTGCCTAGCAAAAAATACAGCACACTGGATGAGTCAAGACTGTTAATATGATTTATGAATAGCAACTTAGAATACTCTTCCTATGAGAATAATAATGATATAGAAACACAAAGCTCAAGCATTTACAAAATGAATGCTTGTATATTTGTATCCTCAGATGAGCACTGTGTGTCTGAATCTAATTTCTATGCAACTGTTTCAAGCCAATTTGTACCAAAATCCATTTAAAAAACATATATCATTTTGCTAGTAGTTTTTCCATACTTCGGCTTAAGTGTGTACATATTTATGTTACATGTTGCATACACATACTTTTATATACACATGCAGAAATCTTTCAGTTAGTTCAGCAGTTCAACTCTATATAGTATGTATATAAACTATATACAAAGCATATATAAGATATATAAATCATACATTTGTGTGTATACATCATTAACAAGAGCTACTTGATTACCTGTTAGAATTTAATTACACACTCTATCACCAAATCTTGCATTTAGAAATTGCAGAGAAGTATCATTAAAAAAGCCATTATGCATTTCCTCAATTAACCATTATCTACTGCACCCCCTCTCCACCCTTCAAAAAAACCACCCCAATGCAACAAAACTGTCAAAAGCTATTAGACACAGCTATTTGTAAATTGATGTTGTGTGTGATTTACTTGAAGGCAAAGATTAACATAAAGTAGAAATATTCTACTTTTTCTTTTCTTTTTTTTTTTTCATGGAAGCATAATTTATTACATGTGCTCCTAGGCTCATAGGTTACATATGAAGTTTCAATTAGAAATAATTTTTACAAATAAGTTGTAAGTCCCTTGTGAAGCTGAGTTTCTAACAGAAAAAATGAACACTTAATCAGAGACTCTTCTACCACCACACCCACAACTAATCCAAGTATCATGTATTTCCCTTTCAGATTACAGAAAGTTTCTCTTAATACAAAGAGTAAGGCTTATGTATAACATGGTATCAAAATTGCAAGTTTTTCTCTAGGCAGTAGATAATTTGAGCTATTACATCCGATTGTTATTATGCAATGGTTTTTAATTTGATTTCTTTAGTGAATACAATAATTTATGCTCATTTTGTAATGCTGTTACACATGTAATGTCATTTATAGGGTTTGCCCAACACCAACGCCAGATCAGCCCAGAAAATCTATTGCCATATACCATTTACATCAATATTGCAATTTAGAGTGTGTAGAATTTTAGACATAATACAGATTTGCTGGCCCTGCATTCAAGTTCCTTGATGAGAAAAATCAAGATGCAGTGTGGGTTTTTTCCAGAATATATCAATTCTGAGCTCACAAAGCACAGGTAATCCAAGAAAACACCCATTCATCTGCAGGCAGCCAATGGAAAATAAAACTAGTAATGTTTTGTCTTGCCTCGGACACAATAACTGTATGCTGCCCTGGCTGGAACACCTGCAGTCTCAGGAGAGAAAGATTTCTGAGGTGTGGCAGAGTTCAACTGAGTGAAAACAGAAATCATCACTCTTTCTAGCATTCCTCACATTAGGCAGGAGAAATAAAGAAGTTGTCCAGCTGCAAGGACTCAAATTCATTACTGTCCCTCTGTGCATCAAGGAGAGTACTTAACATGGGTGTCTTGCTAGCTACAGCTCTTTTTGACAATATTCTGTAGCCACAAACAGCTAATGGAAAAGCCTGACACTAGATTCCCACATGGATTCTGGGACTGCCTAGAGCAAACAGCAGCAGCCCTAAGAGATAATGAAAAAAAATATCCTTACAGGAAGCTGATTAGGCGCCAGTTATAAGAGCAGTGAGAAACAAGCTCTTTCTCTCCAGTCTGACCAGGCACACAGCTGGAGCAAAGCTTCACAGTGACTGACAATGCCTCCAAGAAGGGCCTGAGGAAGAAGGAACTTTTCCCTGAAAAAGATGAATTTCAAAGGGCACTACTGCCGAAGGTACCATCTTTCCCATTTCTAATTACATGTTCACTCTCTGATTAACAAAGAAAGGGGAAGAATCAGCTTGGGTCACTGCTGTGGACAAAAAGTCAATTTTTGCAAATGGCAAGAAGCAACCTTAGCGGTAGATACTTCATTAGGGTGATTAACAGAGTTAGTAGTTGTGCTAAAAAATAAAGTGCGCATGACAAGTCTCTAACAACAAAGAAAAGGTTGTCTAAAGTGAGGCGAAACTATAATAAAATATGATTCATTAAAGACTTAGTGTTTCCTGCATTTAGATCAACAAGTTCAGGAATTTCAATTTTATTTACTTCATTCTAACTCTTACATCATAGTCAATCTCTCTTTCCTTAGACGTAGCAAGCTTTAGAGTTTTATGTGTGAAAAAGTTCCTTATTTACAGGAACAAAATAGCTTCATGTTCTTTTATAACTGTTGGGTCAATGTCATTAAATTAAATATTTAAATTTGTCTCTATTAATTTTTAAAAGCTTTAGACAGGCATTAATATCTTTAATAATAGAATTAACATCTGATTTTATGAAACCTCACTGTCAACATTTTTTCCAAAGTATATCAAACCTTGCTCTCAGGAGTGTCTTGTCAATTAAAATTCCAGTGGACTAACACATCCAAGACAAAAAAATGATTTTTTTACTCTTGCATATTTGTAGATTTAAGTGAATTAAACCATTTATTGTTGCAACCAAATATGTAATCCAATTATCTTTACACGGAGCTCAAAGAAATTTAGTTTTAAATTTCAGTATGCAGATGTTTCTACCAATTCTTTACACCTGAGCAGGCAAGGGCACAAATTGCTGTTGGAATATTTTACATTCAGGTATACAGTGCACTACATCAGTTACTTGATTCAATCCAGTGTTTCTTACAATCAGCAAGAGATCCCTTACTGATACAGTGATTGTGTTCTTGAAAAGTAAAAAATCATGACCAGGCTATTTTGCTTTCTTTTCGTGTCTCTTCTGTAAGTAATTTATGTTCCAACACCTCAAATCATAGGGATTACGATCATTTTTCTCCCTCGACCAACCAGGATAAACCAAAAAAGAAAACAAGGTTTTTATTCATGTGAACGTCCATGAACAATTTTGTAGTGGCTAGACATCATCTAGGCCTTAATTCCAAATTGCCTGCCAAAGAAAACGTGCCAGCAGCCCCACACTCCCTGCTCTCTTCAAAATCCATCTGTTATAACAAACAATCCACCGTTAACAGTCATTCTGCATCTGTTCCTTATTGAACTTACTCCTACTCTTTTGAGCTTTGAGCTTACCTGTAAGTTGCTTGAAGCACTTTCTGCTTTTTTCCTTCCTGTCTCCCACTCTGATTATTTTAAAGTCATACATATTACAATGCTATATAAATAATTATCAGCATAATCAAAAAAATAAACTTAGAGTGAAAACTGTGTAATCTGTAACAATTGCCTACAAACAGAATCATGACGCTGAGTATGAGCAGACAGGTATTTTTTTTTACTTCCATTCTATGGATAGGACTTCACAACTTCCTAGCTTCCTGACACAACTAAAACTGCTCTCAAATACATACATCAAAGGACTTATTTTCCTGTGGTTTTAAACCAGCAAGTGTCAGAAATCATTGGGCCTGCATCCCTCAATTTTTGAAAATAAGTAATTCATTTGGTAGCCAAGAATTTGGATACCTGTACTTGAAAGACTGGACCCATTTCTTGCTGAGCCAAGTCTACTCAATACACTCTGACAAGCTGCTGTGACAGTTAACAGATTTCTGGGCAAGACATTTCATGTTTTCACTTCAGGTTCTAAAATGGTTTGAGTCTCCTCAGTTCCCACTTAGAGTGACTGATACACCTGATGGTTGTGCTGTCATCTAGAGGGACCTCAACAGGCTGGAGAAATGGGCTGGCAGGAACCTTGTGAAGTTCAACAAGGGCAAGTACAAAGTCCTGTCCCCAGAGACGAACAACCTCAGGCACCAGTATATGGCTGGGCATCACCCAGCTGGAAAGCAGCTTTGCCCTGGAGGACCTGGTGGACACCAAGTTAAACATGAGCCAGAAATGTGCCCTTGCAGCAAAGAAAGCCAAAGATAGCCTGGGCCGCATCAGGAGGAGTGTTGCAAGCAGGTCAGGGTAGGTGGTCCTTCCCCTCAACTCTGCACTGGTGGAAAAGCCACTTCTGGAGTTCTGGGTCCAGTTCTGGGCTCCTCACTGCAAGAGAGACATGGACATACTGGAGAGGGTCCAGTGAAGGGCCATTAAGAAGACTAAAGGACTAGAGCATCTGTCCCATGGGGAAAGGCTGAGAGAGCTGGGACTGTTCACCCTGGAGAAGTAAATGCTTAAGGGGGATGAGATAAAAATACCTGTAGGGAGGGTAATAAAGATGAGAGAGACAGGCTTTTCTCAGTTGTTCCCAGTGACAAGAAGAAATGAGCACAACCTGAAACACAGGAGGTTCCATCTAAATACCAGGAAACACTTTTTCACTGTGAGGGTGACTGAGCACTGGCACAGGTTGCCCAGAGAGGTTGGCGATGCTCCCACCTTGGAGATACTCAAAACCCATTTGGACATGGTGGCAGATCAGATGACCTCCAGAGGTCTCTTCCATCCTCAACCATTCTGTCATTCTGTGAACTCTAAATGACAGGACTCAGCTATGTTCCTGCTTTGCAGGCTGTGTCTCAATGAGTAACCAAACACATGCCTGGGGAAGCTACTTGTCACATAGGGGTTCATGCAATACATGGTGTAAGAAAGAAAGCTAGAAATAGATAAACCAACAAAAATCCTTCTTAACTACAATTTGATACCACACAGGACAGAAAGAACATCTCATGCAAAGCTTTGGGATTCAGATATGGGTACTTCTGATATTCAGGTGCAAATGTTTCCAAGTAGAAAGAAGTGAGATGTCCGAAATAACATCCAGGACACAGTAGAAACAGGTATTTTTCATAAAGACTTGAAATAGATATAAAAAAAGTCAGGCTTTGTTTACATTTATTAATATATTTTAACAGTTTGAAAAGATATTCCACAGTACAAGAGTGCCACAGGAATTTAATGAAAATATTCAGGAACATCAAGGCTACATATACAAATGAGAAATTATCTTCACATGTGAAGAATTAGAAAGTACAATTCATTGCAAACAGTATGACACAGCACTGTTTTCCAATGTCTGACATTACCACACTCACAAGCAGTAGTATGTAGACACTACAAACACTGCCCTCACACAGAAAGGAGACAATTTTCTACTAGATTTCTTCCCAAAAATTTAAGAATTACCAGGAAGGCCACCTAAGAGCTGACTAAACCATTGCAAGTTGTCTTTTTTTTTTTTTTTTTTTTTTTTTTTTTTTTTTTTTTTTAAGAAAAAACCCAAACTGCTCTTGAATAAATGTGAGATTGTTGGATTGTTGTCTGGGTTTCAGGTTCTATTATGCAGCTACCAACTTTCAGACTCACCCTTTATGGATTTACCTGTTAATCTGGCTGGTGAATAATGTTTTATTGAACAAAGATAACAATCAAACGTAAGTAATAATTAAGGTGACAAGAAAGAGTCAGTAACTAGGAAAACATCAAGGCAAGAAGGAAGAGATAATCAAAGGTAAATAATAATTAAGGTAACAAGCAAAAAGTCAGTAACTGGGAAAAGAGCAAAGCAAGAAGGAAGAGCTCAGCACACATTTCTAGAACTACTACGATAGCAAAGCTAAGATACTGCAGGTAGCAGAGGAACAGTAGCGTGTGAAAAGCAAACCACATAAAACCCGATACATGGTACTGCAGCACAAAGGTACAGAACAGCTTCTGAAAAAGAGCTATCAGTGCTTACTTTATATTTATTCATATACGAGTACTTCATTACCCAGGTGAAAGAGATCCTCCTGACTTTTTGTTTTTTTGTTTAAATACAACTGATAAACAGCACAGTATGTATTATTTTTATAGCCACTTTATCTTAAGAAAGTCTCACACATGGGACATAAAATAAGTATGAGCTTACCCAGATCAGGAGTCACAAAAAAAATAATCAATGCAGGTATTACTGTAGCATTCTGCTTTCTTCATTCTGAGTCATGTAAACAATTACCCAAGTCAAATTGCACATTTTATCTGAGCAACAGGAACAACAGTTTCTGTACACGCTTGAACAGAGTTCTACCATGCCTATACCTTGCTTTAATTATTATGATAAAATCTTTACAGTTGTTACAATCCCACCCAAATGCTATTTGGGATCCCACAGTGTGTTTCACTGGGCTGCAAATCTTCATGAAAGCCTCATGCCTAATTTCACACCAGTGAATGTTTTTGTTCGCGGTTACATTGATCCACCGTGATGTTAAATAGAGAACCAAAATAAGACCTCTTTCATGTAATCCTGACTTTTCCAAGTAGTTCAAAATACGAAAATACATTTTATTTGCTAGTTAACTGTATTGCTGTATTGGGTTTGCTTGGCAAGGTTTTGGTAGCAGGGTGGGGGAGGGCTACAGGGGTGAGAAAATTCTGTGAGAAGTTGCTAGAAGCTTCCCCTATGTCCAACAGAACCAATGCTGGTCAGCTCCAAGGTGGACCCGCTGCTGGCCAAGGCTGAGCCCATCAGTGTCAGTGGTAGCATCTCTGTGACAACGTATTTAAGAAGGAGGAAAAAAACCTGTGAAACTGCAGCCAAAGAGAGGTGTGATATGTAGTTGATATAAGATATTTGAACATATGTAGTCATATAACAGAAGATAATCAACAGTTTGTCTATCACTTGAGATGCATCTCAAATGCCAACTCTTCATACTGATGGTAATTTGTGGCTAACAGGAAAAATTTAAAGTTCTTTTTCATTAATCACAAAAGTACTAATAGGAAAACAAAGTTTGCTAAAATTCTTTCAGAATTTCTTTTGAGGACATTGAAATAATGTTTAATATCAAGTAATTGACCAAATTCATATTAGCAGCCTTTGCGCTTTTGGAACTGATCTTTCATATATTGCAGGGGTATAAGAAACTACAATCCAAGCATAATGAGCGAACAAAGGATCATTAAGTTTTACCTCAGGTTTGAGTCACTTTTTTTATGCAGTACTATTCACTGGCAGCTTCATTATTGCTTTTAATGTGTACCGTTCCAATAAATTTAACAAGAAAGAAGGTAGAAATAAATACCAACAAGCAATGTGACTGAAGAGGCTAAACAATGTGTCAGATATGTCAGAATATGTATGCTACCCTACCAAAATACATCTATTAACCTGTCATGTGAACTGTATACCATGAATGCAATAGAAAAGAAGAGGGGGAGAAACACATAAAAAACGTTCCTTCCTTATCTCCTCAGAGCAGCCTTTGGAGTGGCTACAAACACGGCATGCTCCCTCATCCAACAGGTGGCACGCAAGCAATCTGCTTGGGTGCCCTCAGCAGCATGTGGCCTTTGAGGCCACACTGTGTTTCACAGGGGGGACTTCTGTGAGTGCTCAGGACCACGCTTGCTTCATTGTTCCTTCTTACTCGCAAACCAATCTTGTGTTTTAGCTGTGCTGCAGCAAGTGGAATGCAGCAGAAACACTGGCATCAACTCTTGAGGAGCTGCAGCAGGCAACTATTATAGCTAGTGATGCAAGTAAAGAGTGAAATATATGATTCTTTATTCATTTAAGCTTTTCTTTAAGGGTACATCAACACTTCAGCTGCTTTCTGAAGTACTTCGAGAAGGCTAGCTTGTCAAACTGGTTTAAAGTTTCTCCTCATTTTAAGGACATTGCAAATTTGATGTATGCAGTCTGGTTTTTTTCCCCATCATCCTTAGGACTGCACAATTTGTTGTGGTCTCCTGCATTGGATTGCACATTATTTCATTAATTTCCCTTAAACTCTTAAAAGTATGATACAAGATTATACATACTCCACTATTTTCCATCCTATCTTCAGTGAATTGGGATGTATTCAGGGCTTGTAAGAGGGGAGGAGGCAGTGTCATTGTTTGTGCAACAATACATATGTGAAAGCACAATGCATATCTGTGCTACTTATGAAAAGGTTCAAGAAGTACTGTGTTCCAAATAGTTCATCAATTAATAGTTTAGCAATGAAATGAAGTTCACTACATCAGTAAGATGAATTTCATGGAAGAGACGTCCCTAATGTCTAGCTCTCCCAAATGGTAGTGAAGCCAGGTTATCTGAAAGAAAGAGCGCCTCTTACCTTACCAGGAGGCTACATTTCAAAATAGTATTTAAGGAAAGCTAAGCCAATGAAACTCATCTTTCCTAAGGTTATCTAGGAAATCTCCTCCTTATGAATACTACACAAAATGGTAGGTTTGGTTTTTTTTTTCAAATTCCCAAACCTCAGACCTCCCTGGTTATCATAAACTAGTGTTAAAAAAAACCTATTTACAATTAATCAAAAATATTATGAGCAACCACTAAAAAGTACTTTTAGTAAGTTAAAATAGCTAAAGGTGTAATGTATGCAACTTATCAAGAATTTAATCCGGAAACTACTTACCAGTAAAAAAACCCTACCAGAAAATAACATTTGAAACAGTTAATATTTGACAATTAATTTCTAAACATGCTGTAAACGCCCTGCATCTGTCATAAGTCTTCCTGTCCTATATTCAATAAAAAGACCCTCACCTTTCACTATGGAGTGAGAACAAATGCCCTTTGAGAAATTAAGTCACTACTACAGCCCTCCATCACTCTTTGACAGGTCGATGATGACTATGTCAATCTTACTGGTGGCAAAATAGTTCCCTGTTTATTTCAAGTATTTAAAGATAGGACTACCTATCTCCCAGAACTCCAGCTTACCTAAACAGCGTCTATAAAGCAGGTTTGCACTGTCAGAAAAAACTGTGATACTACTGCAATTCAAAGTAGCCCTTCTTTTGCTGTGAGAAAAGGCAATTTATTTCCCCCAGAAGCCAGTGGGACAGCCTAAGAAAACTGGAGGATAGTATGCACTGGGCATGCTTCTTTCAGCCTCCAGCATCCCTCCAACATTGCAGACAAACGGAGGAAAACGGCAGGGCACAGTGCTCTTGGTATGAGCCCGCCAAGGATGGTAAGAGAATTTTCATCTGTCCTTTTCTGATAGGAAAGCCTGAATACCACCTCTACCTCAATGCAAGAGGGGCTTGAATGCAGAGTAATTGCTCCATTTTGTAGCATTACAGGCATTTGTAGACTTACAGAGGTAGTCATTTCTACTTAGAAGGGAAGTGTAAAATTTATAGCTGGTATTATCAGTGTGACATCGCATATATATATCAGACATGACAATCTCAAGTATTTTACTAAATCACATCATCAAAACATTTCCCAGATACATGCAAAAAGGCAGGTAAAGAACAAGTCTCAAAAGAAAAAGGGGTAACCATTTTGACATTTAAAAATAGGCACATTTCTACAGAAAAAGGTCTCTAATCATCTCAGTGTCTGTGCCAGTGCAATACTTAAATATTTTTACTGCTTGTCTTAAGCAGCATAACACTATAGGTCTGAAATTTACTCAGCATCCTGGTTTATTTAAAATATTAGCTCATTGCTAACTCATATCATATGATTTTATTTCAAATACAAATGCACCATTTCTGTTTTCCTGCAAGCTTCCAACTCGAGTGACGTACTACAGGTGTAAGAGAAAAAAGTAGTCTTTATAAAGAAATAAACAAATATTACCACCCATAGATCTTGTTTGATCACTTCTACTATTTGGGCAGAGTTCATCTCACCTAACTTACCTATCTTTAAATACCTATCAAAGAACAGAATGAATCACCTTCACTCAGAGATTTCTCTTACTCTCCACTGATCATTATATGATTAGCTAATCTGAAAAAAGACATTTGAAAATATGTAGGTAACTGAAATGCATCATGCTCGTTTCTCTTTCCAGGACAGCAGCTCTGAAATACATACTTCGAAGATACACACAACTTACAGAGGACAGCAACAATTTTACTGCAACATTAAAAAAAACACAGGTCTTGCTGCCCGTATTTTTCATGTGCTTATCCTTTCTAATTTTTAGTCAGTCTTTCAAAATACATGGACAAGTGCACAGGCACTTACCTACATTTTATATACATACAATATATGCTGTCATTCTTCAGCTGCTATAGCAAATACAAAGGAAGTGAAAACAGTTTACCTCAAATTAATAAAAATTCAAATTCTCCTTCTAGACAGTTCCTATCCCCACCCCTCTCAGTAAATATACTTGTGCTATTAAAAACTACTTTCTTGTCACAGAACTGATGATGCATTTGAAAATTCTGGAACATGTAGAGCTTATTTCGCTCTGATGGATGAGATCGCTTAGCTTTATGTATGTCCTCAAGACACACTGATCTTGAGCACAATGTGTGCCGATATTTGAAATGCACTGTTTTACTGAAGAATGGTTGTTGGAATTTATCCACTCAAAGTAAATGCATACTTCTTACATGACCACTGAATACCATTGTTGCTCAAAGACTCAGAATACACAAAGATTCAGAATACATTAAAAGACAATTCCACTATGAAACTGTAGGTAGGTTGGTGTGTCTTTAAAGAATTACTCAGGAACAAGAAATAGTTAAGTAGAAGAAGAATGAGGCAATAGATCAACCTAATATGAAAAAAAAATAATAATGTAAAGTATACCAAGTGTTACCACATTATCTTAGAAAATTACTGATCAGTTATGCTCGTGGATGTTGTCACTAATCGTAATTGCCAAGCAGAAATTCCTCCCCGTTGTACCTGACCACTTCTGCCATCTAATCAGAGCACAGAGCACTCCTATAGACTGCAAGGGAGACCACTTTCCCCAGGATGTCCCAGGCTGGAAGAATGTGGGGTACCAGAAGACTCAATAAGGTTCTGCGTACTGAAAGATGTTATTCTGGAAAACAGTCCTTTTCTGTCCTTTCAAATACCAGAAATTAGCAGCATGTTTGAAACAGTCTCCTCAGCTTCCCCTCTTCCCCAGCTAATAGGAGTTACTCATATGGATAACTCACTGGACAATGTTTCTGACCAAGAGATGATCTGTCTAATGCTTTTAGGAAGGTTGTGCACTTTGTGTTTATGCTTTCCCTAATCACTGCAGGTGTTGAGGATGGGCTCTGGTATCCCACCACATGAAAGATTACCCTCATTCCCAAGGCTCACTGGGCTTAGAAGGAACCCTGAGACACAACCCCAGCAGCATCAGCACTCAGGTCTTGGACAAATTTAGAACAGATCCTGAAGGTCCTTACACAAAGGCAGGTTTGGCATGCTGCCCTAAAAGTCCAGGCACAACCTGAGATGTAAACACTATTCTGTGGGCTTTTTTCCCCATTTCAAAATTTACACCATTTGCCTATTATATTAAAACCAGTCAGCAGTACAGTTGCATATGCTCTAGTCAGATGATAGATGCGTTTTTCTCCCTGCTATGCCTATCTCCTCTCTGAACGCCTTAAGATGCATTAGTTGCACAAGAAATCAGATGACTGCTTAGCTACATACACAAATAGCTTTTTCAAACAGAAAACTAAAAGGAGGAGACATCCTGCTTTGTGTGGCGGGGTGCGTCGGTATGGGACCAGGAAAAAACAAAGTCTGTCTGGATCCTTCTGAGTCTTATTAGAGATCCAGGTGATGCCAATCTGCCTGAGTTTCCTCATTAGAAGAGCCGGGAAGCTCAAACAAACACTGCTTATGGATCAGTAGTTAGCATAAAAACTAAAGGAGATAAAACTGAAAAGGAAAACTGCGAGCCCACAGTCACATCACTATGAGCACAACTTAAAGTAAACATTGCAACAACAATCACAGGCAAGCCAGATGACATAAGAACTATATTATTTTATAAGAACATATCTAGTTTTGTCATTTAGATTTTTTTGTCAGACCCCCAATCAAAGGTCATTCTACAACAGTCAGGATTGTGCATTTAAATTATTCATTAGTCAGACCACTTCTGTTGTTTACAGCACATCCCCTGACAGGGGGGGATGTAAGAACTTCCCCAGCTCTCTTACATAACAACCACAGATGTTTTCATCTAATCAATACTTCATCTAATCCTTGAAAAGGAACAATGACAGGAATCTAAAACAACCAGAATATTTTAGCTTTATTCCATGTATACCAAAGGACTGGATAATTTAGTCCATGTGATGTTCTCTTCCCCCCCAACTCCTTCCCCCCCCCCACAGCCCTCAGGAATTTCTGTAACCAGAAAACTCAGGGCATTCAGTGCTGTCTTTTTAAAATTCTTCCCTACAGTTTCACTGTAACATGCTGTTGCACTTATCTGAACGTTGAGGAAGTAAGCATTTTCAGACTGTTTGACCTTTATTTAAAAAAAGACAGGAACAAAAATCTGTCAGAGCACAATGATTTTTCTCCTCCCCAAACGATGCCAGGATGCTTGCAAATGCATTTGTGGTGAGCATTACCAGTGTTACTGCAATTGCATCGAGCCTCCTGCGTGACTAGTTTCCATCAATCTCAACAGGCTGCAAGCTCATTCCTGTCTTTGATTCCCAGGTGCCTTCCTAGACATAGGCTTTCCACCAGTCAAAGATCCATGAGAACACCTAGACCCAACTGCCTCTGCTGCTCAGGCACTTGACTGTCCAAAGTTGTCACTTACAAACATTTTGGAGATATGCATCAATGAAAGCAAATAAGCACAGAAGTCTGCAACAAATCCCAAAACAACTTCAGGGCTGAAGCTTTGCAAAAATACAAATGCATTTCCATGCCTCAGTTCAGATAGTGCTTCTGATCATCCTCCGAGTGCTAGTCCTTTAAGTCAGAGCCCTTGACCCGGTGCAAAGTTCACTCTACAAAGCACTGGATCTCTCTCCTATAAAGGAATTTAGGTAGACTCTGTAGCCACAACAATGAAGAGAAGTAAAAGTGTACCCCAAGAATAGATTAGTGCACAACAGCATTGTCAATATCAAATGGGAAGTGTCACAACACGTTTTACCATTCGCCGGTACACAGCAGCAGCTCTCCAGTGATTATGGAATGAATTCTGACCACTAAGCACAAACTGAAGACTGTGAGTAATGTCCAGTGTAAGTGTTACCTACACTAATCAAACTAAGCTAAAGATAGAATGCATATACATCTAACCACATCTTAATTTTCTTATTAAAACATGGCTGTGAAACCTTTCCCGTTGACCTGTCAAAGCTGATTAGAAATTCTCTAGACAAGAGAGATCACAGCTTCCTGCCAGGTGATACACTGTTTTCTTACCTTGATTTTTAAGTTCAGACCTGAAATTTTACCCTATGCAGGAAATAGGAAGGACAATAGCCATCTTTTTCTCCAAAGCATATTTCATTTGAATAGACAGTCAAAATTAGACCATCCCTTATTGTTAGCTCCATGCCAGGTACAAGATTTTGTTCTGGCACCTCCTGTGAGTTTAGCTCAATATAAAAACAGAAGACAGACGTGGCAGAAAACAAAATGCAAACTCAGAATGGAGTTTGCAGTCTGACACCAATACACCTAACACTAAGAAAAATTCATATACTTCAAATAAATACTTCTCCCAGATTGTCACAATAACATTAAAATCCAAAAAGTATATGCAAGGCTTTCTTCAACTGAGATTTAAAGCACCGTATCATTTAATTTTTGCTGCCCGATCTGAATTTATCCTGTTCAGAAGAACAATTTGGTGGCTCGGCTTTTAAAATCATTGCCAGGAGTCAACATCGCCAGTACAGAGGCAGTGTACTGCTGCTTCTGTTATAGCTGAACCACAGAACATTTTATTTGCTGGGTTTCTTGTATGTAATCAAGGCTTTAAAATATGTGCCCAGTGCAAAAGCAATACAAGCAGCTGAATCTGGCATACAGACTAAGCGCTTAAAAATGTAAGAGCACATCGCACACATTCACACAGCACATGTCATGTTTCAGGACCTTATCCAGTGCTAACTAATCTCATCCATGTCATCTATACTGAATGTGAATCACTAAGATGGGATATGTCAAAAGATGCCTAATTATTCTCTAAGAGAAAGGGTTAGACTTGCTTACCGCCATTTGAAACTGTTAACAGAAATAATCCCCCCTGCTCTGCACAAAATCTGAAAAACATTTAGGCTCTCCAGTGGGTAACATAGAACTACACCTTCTTGATTATAGATCTTAGCTGAAGTGTGAAATATCATCAACTTCCAGTGACTAGATTGAATTAAGGACATTGCATCTTCCTGAAGGTACAGTGAAACTTTCATGCTGACATTGATGCCAGTGGCTTAACTCCAATAGACAGGATTTAAAAATCAAGATATAGATTTCTCCTGTTCTTACACAGACAAACCTCCTGATAACTTCAGTGGTGATACTGTCTGTACAGTCTTCATTGTCAAGCTCTTCACCAGCAGCATATATAATCAGATACAAACATTTATTCCTTCATCCCACCTCATGCATGAAGTTTTCTTTAGAATCCTTTTGACAATTTCTGTGAAAATGCTATAATGCAAGAAGGTGGAGAGATGGAGTTTATGTATTTTATTTTTTTTTAAATGGTCTTTTTCATAGTTACACATTGTTGCTCATTTTTGTCAATGGCATATGAAGTGTCTTAATTCCTCCTGAAGTATAGTAGATACTGAGAAATTCTTTTTAGTTTTACATGTTTACCTTCCCGACTGATATTTTGTTATGATGAATTATACACAACAATCATAGTGTTGTGCCTAGGTTTCCTAACTAGCTACTGGGAGGTATTCAGTTTATTGACAAAATAAGCTTATTTCTCCTTTACTCAAACTGCTGGGGTGCGATAAAAATATGGAAATGTAATTTTGATTTTGTTAGGATTTATTTTTGCTGCAAGGTTGGGAGGGACGGGGACACACACGAGTTTTTCCAGAAATACCAGTATTAAATTGAAGCATTGTCACAAAAATGGCACTGTTTTTCATTCTGTGCCTCTAACCAAAGTGTTTTGACTGCATAAGTATATTCTCTGCATTACATTAGGAATTGTGGTATTAGTCTCAGGAGCCCAAAGGAAACAACACAATGTACAATATTTTTTTGTTACATAATAAAAGTCATCTTCAGCAGTACGGGTATAATCAGTAATGCCAGACAGTGGTAAGCGATACATTTTGAAAATGTATTTAGGTAACATAAATAAGTTCAGCCTGAATGTCAACAGCTCCAGATATATCACATTGCTTTGTTATCCCCGAAATCTGGGATTTGGGGTTATTTTTGGTTTTCATGAAGAGCACTGATCTTGACAGCACTGCATTTTTCTCTCCTAAAACACACAAGATAAAAGTCCCAAATACATGCTTTCACTGCATCAGCTCCTAGATTTTTTTTTCTCTTCACAAGCATAATACTCATAACCATCAAATTTTCCCCCTTGATCTAGCTGAGTACTGAATTTATTCCCAGAATTTAAGAGACAGATTCACCTGGTATCAGGAAAGTCTACAAGAGCAGCTTATCCTACGTAAAGACAGGCTGCCTAGAAGCACCAACAACCCCATAAATAAAGGAATATCTGTGGGAGTGGTCAAAAGCGCTTCTCCCTTCCCTATAGACAGTACAAAAAGAAGGGTCTTTGCCTAAGAGCAAGATCTACACACAATCCAATTCAACAGCACTCAAACTGACCCTTGTAATTTACACTTTCTGTCCTTCACAGGTAAAAAGCTACCAGCAGCTGCCTTTGGCTCAAGTCATAGAGATACCACTGAAGTGCAAAGACACTCTAAGGGCTCCAATTCAGTATTTAATACAACCCTGACCTTGAAAGTAATGGTAAGAATTTCCATTAATGTCTACAGGAATTACATATGCATGCCATGGAGAGCACGAACCTCTAAATGCTTTTATTGTATGATTTAGAATACCCTTAAACTGAGTATCATGGTATTTTAGGGCCTAATTCCTCTCGCCTCACCCAGCCAAAACTCACATGAGGAGGAAAGGTTTGGAGTCATAAAGCATACTGAATTAAGGCCCATAAAAGAAACCAATTGCTTACCAGAGTGATTAAAATCAGATATGTTTCCACGGGGAAAATAAGAAGCCTCTTTACAACAATTCACTGCCAATGGGAGTTAAAATTCCCTTCAAAGATATTCACTCTTTCCTTAAAGTATTTCTAACAGATAATAAGTGAGGGAGTCATGAAACTTAATGTTTTCTTTCCTTTTCATTTGTCAACCTCTTCAGCCCTCCTCTGCTTTTCTCACTGTACCTTTATTCTTTCAGACAGAGCTGCGAATACGTACACAAACACACAATTTCCCCTCAAACTATTACAGATAGTTCTATTCTTTAATTTTCATCGCTTATATCCATTCCTCTTCCCCACAAAGCTCCTTGTCAACAAGTATTTTTTTTTTCTCCATAATATAATTCTGTTTTCCAACAAAAGTTTGAGGAAACAAGAGAAGCATCACAATTGTGCTAAGTTTTCATTGTATTAATATATGGTACTCCAATATCTCATATTGCACCACACAGTTGTGAAGACATCTGCAAGAACACTATTTTTCCTCACAGGGGAAAAAAAATCTAAATGCCTCTATTTTGGCTTTGAAACTAAAAACCTCTAAAATTTCTGAGCAAACATACATTTTATTACAAATGACGTTAACCTGTCATTTCAGAAGAAAAAAGTTTTACTATCGAGTAAAGTTTTAGTATCAGTCATTTTTATGTCAACCATTAGTATTTTATCTGCAGTTCCTATTTTGTCCTTTTCAAACATGCCAGTTAGAGAAAGCCTAATTCATTTTCTCTTAAAAATGGTTAAATTTTCACCATCTTTCAACATGTTTGGGGCTCTAACATTACATTTGAAAGTTGTAGAAATATCTTCATCCTTCACAACATACCCTGAATGATGCATTTCCATAGAATTATTATTTTGGTAAGAGGTCCAACAGAAGTGTTCAAGATTAAGAAAATAATATTTCTAGACCTCGTCTCATCACCTCTTGAGGCAAAATGATCACAGAAACACAGAAACCGTAAGAAATATTCAAGTCATTATCTACACGATAGATCCAGCTATCTCTGCACAAGCGAACACCAATACAGCAAGACAATTTCATGATGTGAAACTAATCAAGACTGTTCTTACGGATTTCATATCAATTAGTGCTTCCCTCAGTCCTTCACAGTATTGCCAACTCAGCCCTAAGTCCTTGCGTGCTGGGACAAGTTTGAACAATTGCAGGCAGGCACAACACTGAGCTCTGTGTGTGCGGACTGGCTGATCAAGGCACATGCTCTCAGAAGACACAGCCAGCTTTTACTCCTAGGTAGGACCCAACTGGTAATTGCCCTTCCACCACTTAAATCTTCAGTTTTGGCTTCCCTCCAAGAGTTTCTTAACATTGTGCCCTCAAGCCTTCCATTAAATTGGGTTCAAACTAAACAGTGGTTTCAAGAACAGTTGACAAGCAGAACACACAGTCATATGTGTGTGTGTGTCTATATATATAAAAAATATAATATACATTATATATAATATACAATATATTAAAAATATATAAATGTATATTATATATAAAAAATATATATATATAATTTTTATATATATATCACATATTATATATATGTCTGCTGTCTCAGCTTATGCAAGTAGGACAAAAAGTTGACCAAAGGGAATTCATTAAAACCAGGTTTGGACAAATGAACTCACCAATCTCTCTGGATAATGTTATGCTTAACTCGCAAACTCAAAAATCATGCATCCACTCAGATGTGTCTCTATGTGTCTCCATGCAATACTTCACATCATAGACAAAATATCTGAGAACACAGTAACTATCCATTCACAAGAAAAACGGAATAAAATATTAATGGCTTTTTTTTTTTTTTCTGAGAAATAAATTTACAAGTTGGTGATAACTACAACATACCTCAAAAACCACAGAGGAGATAGTTGAGAGAGCACTAAAGATGACAATTTTTTATTCCTGGAAACTGCATCTACAGACACAATTTTCAGACATCACCCGTGTGAGACAAGATAGCATTTGCACAAGTGCATAGCTCACGAGCGTGGAAAAGAAAAGCAAACTGCAGTATTCCTTCACCTAAGCAGCCCTGTGAGTTGCTATTTATAACCTCCCCTTTTTCTCCAGATTACCATTCCAAAAAGTCACACAAACACATATTTTACTTCCCTTTTACCTTCAACATCACATAGACCAATAAGGGAAGTAATGAGAGTGCATTCTTTACTGCCAATGATATGATGCTTCCCAATCATATTCCTCATTATTTTCCAAACTGTAATAATTCCTGAATTAATTCAGTCCATGCCATCTCTGGACAGACTCAAACTGATTCAAGGGGAAAGAGGGAAGCATTCCAGACAACGTCCCACGTTCAATCCACTCAGTGCCTAACAGGTTGGCACTACCTGACCCTTTCTCTAAAGAAAGGCTTGGGAAACCTCACAGCACTAATTAGCTCAGCAATTATCCTTAACACTCCAATAATAACAGTGGGGAAAAAAAATTTCCACATCAAACCTCAGCTTGTTAGGAACACCTCCCTTTTTACCTAAAAAAACCTCTATGCAAAGTAGCTAACACATCTCCAGATTAACCTGCTGTTTGGAAGGGAAATAAGTAGCAATAGTATAGTGGCCGCATGACTTAAAAGTACGCTATGGTTGCACGCTAGACCAGGCAGCTATTTCATCTAATCCCTCTGACACCTTCTAGCTGTGTTCACTATGAAATCTGATGCTTCAAAAGTCTGATGATCAGAAAAAAAAAAAATTTAAAAAAATTGCTCAGATCATACAGAGAAGCCATAAAATTCCAAATTGGAAGCAATCTTTAAATGAACATACATGTCTTTATATAGTACCGTAAATATAAAAGTGTGTCCCACATGAGCTTTCTGTGGTATGTTTATCATTTCTCTGGAGACACACCAACTCAGGGAATGGCTGTTATACTCTTAAGAACAGTAATCCAGAACAAGATTTTTTTTTTATTTCATCTACTCAAATGTCATTAATAAACAAATGGAGACCTGCAAAAAATGTTTTCTGCAAAACAGTACTTAGCACTTTACATAGATGTGTTTCATATTCAATCTATCCCAGCTTGCCAAGCCCAGCAGAGGATGAGCAGTGAACTGCCAGCAACCAGTGAAGCTCACAACAAAGCCAAAACCCTGCAGCTGACTCTTTGTGCTACTTGACATGCAAGATTTGCCTTTCCAGAACTTAGTATGCTTACTTGGTATATTAATTTGTAAACAGTGGATACTAAGACTTAGATATTGTTGCATTTCCTGAAGGGTCTACCTTCAGGAAATGGAAGAAAAAAAGCCTTTAGTGTCTCTGCTGAAGATCACTCTGTACAATTACTCAATGGCAGCCTTAATCATTCCAGTTAATCAGTCACGTGAAACACATCCTCACGCCCGCCAGCACCACACACTTCTGGGGCTACGTTAGCCAACTGTTAGTTGCTATACGCTCTGGTATACCCCTTCAGCTTTCTTTTGCAGGGGAGGCAGCGTTTCGTTTGCAAAAGCCAGCAGCCTAACGAGAAGCATGAGTCAACTTTAGGTCAACCTCAATTATCAGCCATAAAAACAGAAGTTTGTTTTTCCTCCTTTGAAAGGAAGACTAAAGTTCACCAGGTGGATGTTAACAAACCAAAAGCTGTTTTCTTTTGGCCCAATGGGCAAAATTGCTAGGAGCTTTAGGTAAGGATGATTACTTAAGTGCTCACCATTCTATACTTAAAGGGTGGGTGTCAGGAGGATGGGGCCAGGCTCTTTTCAGTGGTGCCCGGGGACAGGACAAGAGGCAATGGGCACAAACTTGAACATAGGAAGTTCCACCTAAACATGAGGAGGAACTTCTTTACCCTGAGGGTGGCAGAGCACTGGAACAGGCTGCCCAGAGAGGTGGTGGAGTCTCCAACTCTGGAGACATTCAAAACCCACCTGGACGTGTTCCTGTGTAACCTGCTCTAGGTGACCCTGCTCTGGCAGGGGGGTTGGACTAGATGATCTCCAGAGGTCCCTTCCAACCCTATGATTCTATGATTCTATGTTTGAACTGTAACAGTGGGGGGAAAATATTTTCAAAGTAGTAGCAAATTTATTAAGAGTCTATCAGCTCTGCTTTCATCCTCCTGGAACAGTTACTACTGAAACATAAATAAAAGACAGCAGATAAAGATTACAATTAGATTTCCATGGCTCAGCAAGAAAGGTTCAGAGAATGTAAACTGGTGTCTCTCTTCTGATGACTGGCTTCTTTCACCCCTAGCCACTTTATATAAATTCTGTCTTTTCACTTATGCTTTCCATCATAAATTTCATCATAAAATGCAAATTCTTTACAACCATCAAGTCTGGCCTTTCTTCTGCCTTGGCTCCCATCATGACTACTTGCTGACTTTGCATATCATGCTTTCCTTCTCTGCCTTTCATATATTCACACACACACTTGCACTTTCTTGTCATCTTCCCCACCTGCCCAGCCCCATGTTGCCTCCCCTCCACCAGTATCTTTGTCGGAAAAAAAGTCCGTGCCTCACAAGTAAATACTGAGCAGCTACAACACATGGGGCTTCCCCATACTCACCTCATCACCCCGTCCACACAGCAATCTCACCAAACCTTAGGCGAAGTGCAACATCTACAAAAGGAAAAGCAAATAAAAAAAAAACTCAAACCACACCACCCCCACATCACAAACACCACACTACTTAAGCCTTATGAGCCCTACAATCTCACAACTTTCACTCAGAACAGAGACTCCTGACTCCAGGAAAGCTGCCAAATCAGTGAATTTGGGGGCAGAGAGGGAAGGAGGGTGGGGCATAAACAAGGTTATGGCAAATCTCACTAGGAGCAAGTGTAACCTTTCACCTCCTTTTCACCCTCATAGTGAAAAATTTCTTCCTAATCTCCAATTTAAATCTCCCCTCTTTCAGTCTAAAACCATTACCCCTCATCCTATCACTACACTTCCTGATAAAGAGTCCCTCCCCATCTTTCCTGTAGGCCCCCTTTAGGTATTGGAAGGCTGATATAAGGTCTCCCCAGCGCCGCGCCTTCCCTAAGCTAAACAGCCCCAACTCTCTCAGCCTGTCTTCTTAGGAGAGATTCTCCATCCCTCTGATCATCTTTGTGTCCCTCCTTTGCACTCAATCCAACAGGTCCATGACCTTATGCTAGGGGCACCAGAACTGCATGCAGTACTCCAGGTGGGGTCTCACAGGAGCCAAGTAGAGGAGCAGAATCACCTCCCTTGACCTGTTGGCCACACTTTTTTTTGACGCAGCCCAGGATGCATTTCGCTTTCTGGGGTACAAGCACACATTGTTGGCTCATATTCTTTTTTTCACCCACCAATACTCCTAAGTCCTTCTCTGTAGGGCTACTCTCAATCCAGTCATTATGCAGCCTGTATCCATGTTTGGGATTACCCTGACCCAGGTGCAGGACCTTGTTGAACTTCATGAGGTTTGCACAGGCCCACCTTTCTAGCCCGTCAAGATCTCTCTGGATGGCATCCCTTCCCTCTAGAGTATCAACCACACAGCCTGGTGTCATTGTCAAACTTGCTGAGGGTGCACTCAATCTCACTGTCCATGTCCCCAGCAAAGATCATGTGGATACCAGCAAGTTCCCCGGGGACTGAGGGAAAGGTGCATTCAAATACAAATAAATAAATTTCTGGAGAGGAGAGAGCAGTGGGACAAGAGGAATAATGGCAGAATACACTATTAAAAAAAAAAAAAAAAAAAAGAAACATGTGATCAGTATGGTTGATCAGAAAATTAAGCTGCTGGGAATAATGGCTGAATTCCTAGGGCTGCTGGCCATGCTAATGCATTGTTCCTGGTATCTGTGGGCTTGTCTCCAGGTTTTGATCATCCCTAGCATTTGCTCCATGCAAAGAGGTAAAAGGCTCAAATAGGAGACATCTGCTACAATCATTGAGTACCTTGTTTACTAAATTCAGCAGGAGAAATGCCTGCAGTAGCTCAGCTGTTCTCTTTCTGTCATAATTGGGAAATAGTATTTGATTTCATGGGACACAAAGAAAACAAGGGCAGTGTGAGACATCAGAATGTAAGCCTCCAACAAGAGCTGAGTTCAGGAAGTTTTGTTTTCTTTTTTCCACAGAACAGGTTACAAGGTGGGAAACAAGCATATCAACATGTCTGAATTTTGGTTTTTGAAGAAAGGCAAACCAAGAGCTAACTATTGAATTGGTGTGTTTACATCTGACCTGAGAAGTTAGTGGTATTTTTGGTCTTATTTTTTTTAAAACTTTTTCATTTCAGTTAGAAAATAAAAAAATTCTCTAATTTGGAACCAACGTTTTTACCCCACCTTCCAGCTGTACTCTGTCAAGCCAAAAATTAAACAAATACTAAACCAGCTCCACAGTTTAGTTCAATATATAAAATGAAAAGGTAAAGTATTAGACCCTGATAAAATTCCAAAACAAGCTTATACAAGAAACTTTTGCAGGCATGAATGTTTTGAATGATATTTCCATTACTCCAACAGGCCTGTTGGGAACACACACAAATAAGCTTTTACCAGGATATTCTTCCCTCATTGTTTCTCAAAAGACATAGTGATTTTTTTCTGTGCTTTTTCTTTGTTTGTTCGCTCTTCTCCGCTATCTCTTAATACCCATACAGAACTTTAAATAGAAACAGGTCTACTCTTTTAAATTTGCCTGATGGGAAACATGGAATTAATTAAAACTAAAACACAGGAACAACCAATTGTTGGGGAAAAGGGAGAGAATTCACTCACGTACAGACACATTTGAAACACTATTTTTTTGTTGGGCCCAAGCTGAGAATTCGCAACCTGAACCTGAGAGGAAGGACATGCTGTCCCTCCAGCTGTTCAATTAAGCAACACACACTGAGGCAGCAAAACGGGATAGAGGGTGATCTCTCTCAAAGCAACTGAGCCAGATGATGAGGGAGCTTTGCTTCTCTTGATGGAACGAAAGAAATCCTAACAGAGTTTTAAAGGTTTTTAGGAATTTCCATATACTCTAGATTACAGCAGCAAAGACAAATATGAAGTCCGAAAAAGACCACAGCTCTTTGCATTGTTATACAGAAAGCTCCTAAAACCCCAGCTCCTTCTGGGGCTGAACTGTCTAGCAGATCATTAAAAAGATCTAGGTTAAAATAATCTCCATGACAAAGAGACACTATTTCCTGTGTTGGGGGGAGGTACAAAAGTGTTGAGAACTCTCAAACCAGATCATTTAAGCGAGAGTCATCTTTGAACAGTGCCCACAGATACTTTACAAATACAAACAACACCATATCCATCCTCAAAACCAGTTATGTTTTTCTTTAATAAAAAAAAATAAAAATGAAACAGCTACCCCAATCTCCCCAAAAAAAAAACCAAACAACAAAACGACATCGCAGCAGTCAATGTCATTCTAACAGAAGACCAACAGCAATAGCTGCCAAATCATGTATCTTGTAATTACATCTTAAGATCCCTAGGAACACTAAATAGACAATAAAACATCTATAGAAAGTGTTATTCCAGATGGTAGTTAGACTCCTGACAGCTTTCAGCTGAAGTGTACTCCTCTTTACTAAATGAAAAAAGAAACCTAAATGCCAAAAAGATCCAAAATCAGGAAATGGGACAACCTTCTTAGTTTTAACTTCTCTAAACTGGATTTACAGGGTTTCTCACCATTTTTCCTGTGAATTGGGAATAAGTTGCTTTTCATACATGACATTGAAAAATTAAATGTATATTTCTAACACTTGCTGGGAGGGAACGTTGGACTCAAGATTTCATTATAAGTAAAAGTGAGCACACCATATATATGGAGCCAGGAATTTATTATCAGTCTAGTTAATGTTTTGGCATTCTATTTGTCCAAATTATCTAATACAGAAAAGTTGCACTGAGTAAAATTGTTTTACATATATTTAGGTATGCTTATATTAAAAAAGAACTTCCTAGTCCTTCCTATGTTATGCCCGTGCTTCTGAAGACTGTCTGGGTCCAATGGTCAACAGTTTTTCAGTGTTTCCCAAGCAGATGCGTCTGACATATATCACTTACTGGCCCTTGTGGGGGTGTCACAGACACTCATCAGTGTCCTCAGCTCTCACTGTGAGTGGCATGATGCTGGTGGTGGGGTCCCTTCCTTTTCAGTGTCAGGGTCCAGTAGTTTATTTACTTGGATTTATTTGCATACATTTGCATACTATGACTTGCTCCGTTTCCCCTATTCACAGGGAAGGGTTGAAAACTGCCCCGTAGCCCCTCAGTATCCCAGGGGCTGTTTGTCCAGCAGGGACTGCCTGGGGCTGTCAGCCTCCTCCCCGGCAGCACTTACAGAGCTGAAGCTCAGACAAGCTGCGCAATCTCCACTTGGCCACAGGGCACCTGGTAAACACACCACTCATGGCAAGAGCAGCCCAGCAACCCCCAGGACCTGCTACAGCCTGATATTTGCCCCAAGGAGCAGCAATACCATATACACTGGACTGTAAAACATGAGCCTCCTGAAGCTCCAGGTGTGTTAGGATAGAGTCATTTTGGTCATATTGCCTTTACCTGTCTGTCTAAGGCCACTAACCTGTTCTTATTCAGTTGGAAGGGACCTGCAACGATCATCTAGTCCAGCTGCCTGACCAATTCAGAGCCAACCAAAAGGTAAAGCATATTATTAAGGGCATTGCCCAAATGCCTCTTAAACGCTGACAGGCCTGGGGCATTGACCACATCTCTAGGAAGCCTGTTCTAGGGTCTGATCACCCTCTCAGTAAAGAAATGCTTCCTATTATCAAGTCTGAACCTCCCCTGGTGCAGCTTTGATTCATTCCCAAGCGTCCTATCACTGGATATCAGGGAGAAGAGCTCAGCACCTCCCTGTCCACTTCCCCTCCTCAGGAAGCTGCAGAGAGCAATGAGGTGACCCCTCAGCCTCCTGTTCTCCAAACTAGATAAACACAAAGTCCTTAGCCACTCCTCATAGGACATGCCTTCCAGCCCCTTCACCGCCTTTGTTACACTGCTCTGGACACTTTCAAGTACCTTAACCTTAAGAATCCTGACAAACTCCAGAGCAGAGGAGAAGAAAGCATAGAGCAGAGGTACTGAATGAAATAAATTTAGCATGTTTTTGCTCTTTTAGATTACACGTAGCTACCTGCTTCAATAGACTTATTCTAGACCTGTTCTCCAGTCTGATTCATCTGCTAAATAAAGAGATTGGCACCATTTGAAATTTGTGCTTTTAGACATGACTAGCTGGGGAGCTGTAATCCATATTTCACTGTCTGAACTAGTTTCAGCGCCTGCTTGCCAGACTTTAATGTTGCTCAGGATTATCTCTCTCAATTTCACTTTAGTTACGAGACTTAATCAGGATAAGTCCCATTAGTTTCAATAGGATTTACTGCTTAAAGTAGGCAGATGCTTAAGACACTAATTCAGCAAGGTATTTAATTATTAGTGCCCACCTGTCAAAATAGTATCCCTAATGGGAACAGTGATTAAGCACTTATTTAAACTCTTAAATATATATTTAATTTTAAATTCATTATTTTATTACTGTGCTGAATAGAAAGGAACATAAGCACATGCTTAAATTTACATGCTATGTGCTTTGCTGCATGGATTTCATATTCTTTGAAATATTAAATTAATAAGCTAGTAGAAGGATTCAGGAACTCTTTTATCCTTTTTCACTAGACTCTCATCAGAAAATGTGTTATATATACACACATATACACAGAAGCTTCAGTTAAGAAGGAAAAAAATCCTACATGTTTTATTAGAGGCATTTGATTAGCATTTTGGCATAGAAGAAGAGCCCTTTACATTGTTATGAAGGTGTTCATAAAATAGGTGAAAATGAAAACTTGGAAAAACTATAAAATGTTATTACCATGATGAACTTACTTGAACAGAAATGAAAGTCAGCTCAAAGTTACCAAAAATTTGAAGAACTACAGCACTACACAAGTATCTGTTTTTAATTAAAAGTGGTGTATAGGGGGAGAAAAATGCAATTCACTCAGTATTTATCATGTCCCTGATGATCAAGTTTTTTTAAATGCTTGCTCTCTTGAAATGCCTTCATTCTAGAGTCACTATATATGGGGACAAGGACAGATCAACCGGCTTCTGGGCACCCATACATCCTCCTGCTTTATTTGCTACTATGAATTCTCAAGTCCTGCTGGACACCAGATTAACACACATCCTTCACGTCACTACACGTAAGCTTAAGTTTCCAATAGGTTTATATGTGATATTCTATTAATTGTCTGTTTATTATGTAACATAGAAGCATTCCAACATAGGAAAGGGTACAATAGTGTTCCTAGCCCTATTTTAGTTACCTTTCTGAATAGCGGCTTGAGCAGCTTCTTAAGTGGAGACAATCTCTCAAACTGGATGGAAGGCCCAAACGACTTCCTTCAATAAATATAAGCTAACAGTCACTGGAAGTAATAATATAATCATTTGGAATCCAATAACCTGAGAGTTAGTTTACCTTTTTCAGAGATAGTGCCACATTTGAGATTAAGGAATACAAACTAGCTAGTTTCAAAATCAACAAGATACAAGGCTGGAAGGGTCTCTGGGGCACATTAGTTGGTGAATAGTTCTTTGTTCTGTAAAGTCCCCTTTTATACCTTCTTTATTAAGACTACAGAGCAGCATATGATCTGCAGGAGCAAAGATTTTTTTCATTTGCATCTGTGGCGGTGTGCTCTCCCCTTTTCCTCCCCCACCGCCCAGCTCCTGCTCAAGCCATGGCCATCAGTGGGAGTTGTTATGAGTTGCACTTGAACTGTGGGAGATGGCTGGCAGCATAACCAAAACACTGTCTGGAGTGGGAACCTAGGTATCTTGTTCCCATGAGAATATGACTATAGGTCAATTATCTTACTCCATAAATAGCAGACAGCCCAAGAGCCCTTTGAGCTTTCCTGCATGGCAGCGGGCTGCACAACAGGATCTCCCCTTGAGTGGGGACGCTCGCTTAAAGTTCTTCTCCTCGAGGTTGAGAGATTCCTTGCCGCAACAGATTCTCAGCTAAGTGACTAATGGCATGCTAAACTTTGAAATCTTAGCTAAGTGATATAAGGATTGATTGTGCATATATAATCCTTTAGACATAAACCGTTGACCAAGTCTGGGACTAGGATTGGATCCAGCCACACCTAGACTCCTCTCTGAGAAGGAGTTTAGAAAGCAAGGGGGTCCTTTCTGAACCTCGTGACTCAACGGGAGGGTCTCCCTGAGAGCTTGTCTGACCCTGGCCTCTATGCAGTAAATAATCAAGTGTACCCTGGCATTGAATCTCGTAAAACACTGTCACATTCACTACTAACTTTGTTAAATCACTGTTTTATGTTAATAAACATTTCACTGCTTCTCTCTTACAAGCGAAGTTATTCACTCTGCCCGTGACAGCATCTTAACAAAAAAAAAAAAAAAAAAGACTGACGATGCAATTTGAAAATGAAAGCTATTTTTTAAAGTTACTTAAGCAGGAATTTACACAAATTAGATTTTTAAGATGTAAATTATCAGAAAAGCAACAACAAAAAATAGTCTCTCTCCATGCCAGGTCTGATAAAGTGTACATACTGTAGTGACACAACTATATATATTTATCAAGGATATAACATGACAGTGATAATACTTGTTACATTGCACCATGAAATTACCATAACTTCTAATAAAATTCCTGCTGGGATGCCATACCTCCCTAATATCAGGATTTGTATCAACAACATCCTCAGGGACAAAAAAATGGCATGAATTCCTTTTCATGTAAAGCCATGTACAATTTAAAACTTAAAAGGTAGCCAGTGCACAGATTTTTTTTAACTTGAATACCGATGTATAATAATGTTTGGATGAAGACATAGCAATAAAATGCACAATTACATCTTGTCAAAACTGGACCAAGCACTGAATAAGTGAACCTTTTTTTTTTTTTTTTGAGGCATATGTAAACAGTATCTAATACAATGAGGCCCTGTAATATAGCTTCTCTAGCCTCCAAGCACTACCAGAGCACGAACATATGACAAGAGTAAAAGTTATTCATTTTTGACTATGGTATCAAAGTCTTTCACCTTTAAAGACTTACACTCTAAATACTGAATTCAAGAAGGAACAATGAGTTTGAAACAATCACCACAAGCACAAGGAAGACAAGAACTTTTCTAAACTGATATACATCTCAGTTTTTGTTGAAAAGGAAAGCTGAATCCTACCAGAAGCCCAAATCTATTTTTGTTTATTCATATTAATGAAAACTGACACATATAATTTTTACTCCTTTTGTAATTTATTCCTCAACCTGCAGACAGTTGCCAGTTTAGAGTTCTAAATATTGTTAGCAAAGTAGAAAGTCTTCTACATATTTTCAAGTACATGCAAATGCTTTTATATTTTGACACTTAGCTAATAAATTGCTTGAGTAGCAAACACATTTGCAAATCACCTGGACTCTCTCAAAACCAAAGTAGACAGTAGCAGGACCAAAGCCATGCTCACTGAAGTACAGTTTTCTGCAGTTGTCCATATTATCTGCAGAAGCATTGTTGAAATAAATCTTCTCATATACAACTGAGATGCTCCTGAAAAGCTGTATCTGAATCCTTCTGGGAAGTTCAGCACTGAGATGTCATCAGCACAAACTGATTCAGACAGTGACTACTGTTCACTTTGCCATTAGGTTAGTGCAATTTTCTCTTATTTTCCTGTTCCCCCATTTACTTTCCTGTCAAATGTTACAATAGCTCCATTAACATTGTTTCTGAATTTTCAAGAGCAGAACTACAAATGCTTTTCTGAACTAATTTCTCAGAACATTTTTGAGGTCTGCTAATGTCATCTCTAGTTTTGTTCTAAAACCACATAAAAATTTCTTGAAATGTGAATATTTTTCATTGTCTTCTAATAATTGTATTTTTAATATACATTCTATTCACGGAAAAGACAATGAAACAAACCTCAAAATTTTATCTTCGATTTCTGTTTTGTCTGCTTCATAATCTTTCAGATATCTTTTGATTCTTCAGAAGTAAGGAAATCAGCAGATTTTTTCCATTTGTGTAGACAGGAAAAAGAAATAGGTGGAAAATGCAGCTAGCAAGAAGGCATGGAAGGCATTTACATGAGCCAGAAATGTTCCCTTACAGCAAAGAAGGCTAATGATATCCTGGGCTGCATGAAGAGGAGCGTTGCCAGCAGGTCAAGGGAGGTGATCCTTCCCCTCTACTCAGCACTGGTGAGGCCTCGCCTGATGTATTGTGGCCACTCCCCACTGTAAGAGAGACATGGACATACTAGAAAGAGTCCAATGAAGGGCCACAAAAATAATTAAGGAACTAGAGCCATCTCTCCCAAGAAGAAAGGCTGAAAGATCTGGGACTGCTCAGCCAAGGGAGCTCACGGGGCAATCTTATCAATGTAGATAGATACCTGAAGGGAGGGTGCAAACAGGATGGAGCCAGGCTCCTCTCAACTGTGTCCAGTGACAGGACAAGAGGCAATGGGCACAAACTTAAACACATGAGGCTCTGTCTAAACATTTTTTTCACTTGTGAAACACTTTTTTCATTGTGAGGGTGACTGGGCACTGATACAGGTTGCCCAGAAAGATTGTGGAATCTCCCTCCTTGAAGATATTCAAAAGCTGTCTGGATGTGGTCCTGGGCATGGGGGTCTAGGTGGCCCTGCTTGAGAATGGGGCTTGGTCCAGATGACCTCCAGAGGTGCCTTTCAACATCAAGCATTCTGTGATTCTGTAAGTGGGCTCTTTACTATTTTATAGGTAATGCTCAATCATTTACAGCTGTACAATTTTTCAATGACATATTGTATCCTCTTAGAATATTTTTTTTAAAAAAGGTGAAAAGCTAAAATGCTACATCAATACCTGCAGATAGGTTGTTCAAGAGCATGGTTTCTTTGCAAAGATTTTTTATACAGCAGAAAAACACAAATCTATAAACTGCTGGAAGGCCTCCAAACTTCAGAATTCCATCAACATTAGAAGAAGCTGATGATATGTAGAGTGCTTAACTTATTGCTAATATCAACCAACACATGAGAAAGATCACTCCAATAGGTGTATTTATAAAAGGAAAAGGAAAATGTGATTGTGGAAGGAACAAAATGGAATCCCTTCACAAAATACCATGAACTGCAAAATCCACTTTTTGATGTTTTCAGCCCAAGAAAATTTACCATCGTAAACTTTTGCAGGACAGGAGGAGGAAGTTGCATATACTAGTATTAGTTTGATGACATCCACAAATTTGAACTGCTGTTATTCTACCAAAATTTTTAAATTTTAAAATATTTTTATTATAGAATTCTGGATCATTGCCACTGAAAGTTTTTCTTCATACTTTTTGCGTTAATACTTTTGCTCTTTTCCTGATACTCCTCTGTCAGCATCCTCTTACAACCTATCCTCAAACTAGCACTGGGTTCTGGAGAATCGCTTACTGACATTTCAACATCACTGCAATAACAAGTCCACATCTAATACTGTAATTATGTATGGTCACTTCTGCCAGCATTCATATAGCCCTCAGGTGAGGTTTAGGCTGGACTGGCCACTAAATGAAATAAAGATGCTTTCTATTAACCCTTCTCCCTTCCCAGAAGGAAAGGGAGAGAGAATAAGGAAGAGAGACTTACGCATTGGGGGGAAAAAAAAAAAAAACAAGAAAACAAAAAACAAAACTAAACCAGCTTTATCATAATATTAACAATAAAAAGAAAAAATTATGTCATTAATAAGAAAATAATGAAAAATATACAGGTACATACAAAGCCAGTATTGAGCTCCCAGGGTGACAATCATGTCACCAGCCAGGAACTGGATTCAGGAACACACAGATCAGGATCAAAGGCAGATGAACAGACAGAGTCCTCCTCAGACACCAGCCTTTGGTCCCTCTGCTTTTATACTGAGCATGATGCAGGTGGGATGGGGTACCCTGTTGGTCAGTTTTGGGTCACCTGTCCTGTCTGCTCCTCCCCACAGGTGCAACCAATCCCTTCACACTTTTCCACTTTCAGACCTCCGACTTGGTAAATAATAAACTTATAACAATAAGTATAAGCAGGAGCCTCTCTGCATACCATTCCTTGGCATTTACTATAAACACCAGACATTATCGCTGATAGAAGCAGACACTGTCTGAAAAACATGCAGTTAAATTCAGAGAGTGCAGTCTGTTGCAAGAGAGTTAACTGAAAAGTAAAACTACTGAAAAGAAAATTGGTTTTGTTCTATCTCAAACCAGGATACCCTTGATGAAGTCTTCATGGAACAAAAGGGAAGGAACCAACATTCCTACAATTCCTTCTTACAGTCCAGATTATAATAAAATTATCATTAATGTGATGCCTCTCATCTTTTCCGTCTATTCCACCTATTTATCTGAGTATCACTAGCTTTAAACCTCCTCCTTAATAAATGTAGTGGAAATTATTGTTTCAATATATTGCATGGTTTTTTGTTTCTTTCAGTTCCCCTTTCACTCAGGAAGTTGTCTTATATAGGTTTCATCTAAGACAGTTTGTATGACAAGCTATGCTTTTCTTCAACTTTCAGAGTACAACATAACCCATAAAGCAAGCTTCAGCTACACAAATTTCTAAAGGTCCTTCACCTTGAGATGTTATGCATTATGGAAACAAGAACGTGAACACTCATCTTTAACTACAGTATAATTTGTGTTATCTAGCAGCAAAACGTAATAACGCTGTGTGACAAACAGCATAAGAATGTAATTGTTCTGTTATTCTAGGTCTTGTTTATCAACATTTTTTTTTCAGCCCTAACATATTGCTATCGTAGAATCGGGGCACTGTGCAATCAAATGTATATAAGTATGTACATATACATATATGAACACACAAACACGCTCATTCCAACAGACGTGCCTTGCAGAACAGTCTTAGTAATGTACTAAAATAGAGAGTAATTACCAAGTCCTGAGAAAAATCTGAAGTCAGAAAACTAGCAGACTGTTCCATAGAGAAAGCGTTTCAGATACAGCTCTCCTGACCTTCAGGCTTAGGCCTTTGCTCAGGTACAAGTTTTTAGTTCATCTCCTTTAAGACTGGTTCACAGAGGTTTGAGTTTCAGTCACTGCACATTTCCAAAAGAAGTCTGTTTGTCTCTGCTGTCCTGCTTTGAGTCCAAGCCTAGTTGTGCCAACTTACTTATTTTTAACCTTGTCAGATATTTAATTTTCACCACGACCTTTTGTTGAAGAAACTATCGCTTACCAAGAGGACAGGGGGCGGGGGAGGGAGAGGGAAGGAAGGGAGAAGGAGAAGGCATCTAAAATTGTATCTGCTCCACAGAGCCAAAAGACGTTTATACCCTCACTTAAATGGGACTGTGAGAGCATGCCTGTGTATAGTACGTGAGTTGTCTTCCCTAATCAGCACTCCTCAGTTTGACACTAATGTATCCTAACAAGGACAGCCAGAAGTTGTGTAAAAATAAAGAGAGATTTGGCAAAGGGCTGCAGTTGTCAATAAAATCTTATAAATGACTCAAGGTTACTGTGTCAACACACTTCAGCTAGTATAGAACTGCAAATTGACATGGAGAAGACACTTTTTTAGAGCCCCTTCCTTGCCTGCTTTTAAAGACAGGTTCCAGACAGATTCCAAACTGGGTGTTTTGAAAACTAAATACCAAAGTATCACATTCCTGTCACCTGTATAATTTCTACCTGTGGACAGAGTAAATTTAAGGATTCAGAGAAATCATGCATCATTCAAAGCTAACATGATTATCTGTTGTGCCACATAGGCATGACCTCAAAATGCGTATCATCTACTCCACCACTATTAAAAATAATCAAATGAAACAGATTAAAAATATAGAAAAGGGATACTGAATGCCAGGGGAAAAATAACAATATTCCCACATTTTAGTCTAAAGACATGAGAAAGATACTAGTAAACATTAGACATTTCAGTAGTGTATTACTTTTAATTACACAATAACAACAGAGGCACCAGCTGGAATTTGGCTACAGTTGTTGACATGACAGACCTGGAATAAGTTGCCGAGGAGAGCAGCTCCCATGCCAGCAAGAACTGCAGCGGTGCACTCTGGCGTGGTGCCAGGGGGGTTTCCCAAAGCGGGGAATCTCATGGGGAGCCAAGAGAGCTGCCAGGAGCCCACAGCTCATGGGACAGTGGCTGGCGAGACCTGGTCAGGGCCAGGACCAACTTTGGCCAAGCCACCTCCATGTGTATAAAAGAAGCCCTTAGGGAGCACTAGTGACCAGGGTGTGGTGCATCTTCAAGGATGTGGCATGGCACTTTGCAACTGCCAGCAACAGGGATACTGGTTTTTCCCAGATATCAGACTAAACTGATGCCTGAGGCAGCTTCCCAGACAGAGGTCTGATGGGAACATGCTCCCACCCAGGTACCAGGTTGCAGGGTATGCCCTGCTCTTATGCCATTCCCAGACAGCAGCAGTGAGCACCTGTGGGAGGTGTGCCCAGGTAGAGTAACTCCTCTGCCTAGTGACATAGCTTCGGGAAGGGTGAGTAGGTTGAGGAGTATAAGGGAGTCTGAGAGAGAGATAGACTACTGGAATGGCACCCTACCTTTCCTGGGACAGGTCCAACAGGATACATGAAAGGGAGGATTCCCTATCCTCTCTCCTCCTGACTGAACACAGTGGCTTAAGGAATAGGAGGCAATGGCAAAAAGTTCCTGCCTAGCACAGCAGGTGCCTCTCCTCTGTAACTACTCCACCTTCCCAGGTGCCCTTGTATAGTAGGTATGAGGCTATTGATAAATTCTACTGCATCTACTGGCAGCTTGGAATACTGGAAAAAACCTGCAGATATCTGTGAGGAAAAGGTGAGGTTTGAATTGTACAGGTTAAATGTTTGTGAATAAACCTGAGTTATCACTATTCCATTGAAGAACAACGTCATCCACATTTGGAGGAAAGAAGTACTGTGTCTCTGTTACGTATATGTGAAAATCTGTAACTGGATTCAGGAACTTAGGTTACAGGAGAAATGTTACATGTTAATTCTTCCTGAGATGTTTGGTATAGTTAGCAGCAGCTGTTTCATCAAAACAAGCATTTTGGAAATTAAGAAAAAACCCCCACAACATATAACAAGTACTTGTAGATATTCAGCAACCTAATAAGAAATCCAGTAGTTACAACAAAGATCATTTTGAAATAAAAAAATCACTTGTAAAGAGATATTTAAAGTAATGTCCTGTCTTGTATTTTTCTCCCTGAAAAGCTGTTATTTCTAATTACAGAAAGAAAAAACAATAACAGCAACCTGCTCCTATTTTGAAAGGAAAAAAAAAATAATTCTAATTCATTTTTCCTGCTTTTTATTTTAGATGATGTTTTGCAAAATGTTTACTGGTTTTCAAAAAATTAACATTATTTTGGTATATTATAAGCAGCTCTGAACATATGTTCTTTTTCTACTATCCAGCCCGCTAATCAAATACCTGTAAGGTGTTGGCAAACATTTTGTTCCAGAGCACGTTATAGTAGCACAAACTATTAATCTGATATATTTCAATAATAAATAGATGTTCTTTTATATCGTAACCCTGATCAATTCAAAAGACAAAAGGGAAAACGTTCATCAAATAAATTATTCATTAGAAAGTAGTCACCAAGTTCTAAGAGTAGAGGGCCTATATATATATTTATGGCCAGTTTACAAGTGCATTGAAACTTTGAAACTGTCTGTGGAACCTATTTAAAATTATAAAATGAGTTTATGTATTTTACAAATTGATGGGGAACTTTAAGCCACATAGCTGGAGACACTAGTTTTAGGGTTACTTACATATGTGTATATTTCCCTTATACCATACTCTTCATTCTAGTATTTTTCTTTCTGGAAGTTACCATTGGCTAAATTATCCTGTTAAAAAAATGGAGGGCAGAGCAAAACACATAAAAGCTTCTTTCTGCATTATTTTATTTCAATGAGATTTGAATACTCTATTTGGAAAATGGGATAGAAGATCTAGACTGTGAATAGCATTTGCACTGAATTTCAGACTGTATATTAAATATTCTAGAAAGATCTTAAACCAAACCTACATATGAAAACTTCACCATTAAACTGCCGTGCAAATACACATTTTCATATAATCTTCTTCATACTGCAGATTATTTGTCTTCCCAAGTAATCATTACGTGTGATGGAGCCCTGCTTTCCTGCAGGTGGCCAAACACCTGCCTGCCAATGGGAAGTAGTGAATGAATTCCTTGATTTGCTTTGCTTGTGCGTGTGGCTTTTGTTTTACCTATTAAACCATCTTTACCTCAACCCATAAGTTTTCTCACTTTTACACTTCTGATTCTCTCCCCATCCCACTGGGGGAGAGACAGTGAGCGGCTGCGTGATACTACAAACGTTGTCCCTTCCTCCCCCAGGTTTTACTGTTGAGTATGACATTATATAGTATGGAACATCCCTTTGATCAGTTGAAATCAGCTGTCCCAGTTGCATCCCCTCCTAGCTTCTTATGCACCCCCCAGCCTATCCGGTGGTGGGTCAGGGTGAGAAGCAGAAAGGGCCTTGACTGTCTAAGCACTGCTCGGCAATAATGAAAACATCTCTGTGTTACCAACATTGCTTTCAGCACAAATCCGAAACATACACCCATGCTAGCTACTATAGAGAAAATTAATTCTACCCTAGCCAAAAACAGCACAAGAGGATCCAATGCCTCCAACCCAACTAGGGTTACTACGCAAAACCTTAAAAAAAATACAGAGTTTAGGTTTTTATTTCAGATTATATTAGTAATAATATCCTGTATTTCATATGTGGGTGACAATAAAATCCTACGATCTTAGTAAGATCATTAATTATGGAACAGCACAATAATAAAGATAATTTAAAATTGGTTTTGTACATTAACAGATACCAAAAAAAGATTAGCAATATTTTCTTAAACATAAATAGAAGTACACAAGCAAAACAAAACATTGCCTGAGAAAAAACGAGGACTAATTATAACTCTTACATTTATCACTCATTATATTAGCGCTACTAGATTGGACCTGAAAAGAGCTGGTATGATTTGATGAAGTATCAGCTTCCATCTCCCTAAACTCTCAATTAAAACATCGGTAACTTTCTAACCAACTCAGCTCAGCATTTACTATCACACCATAATATGTGTGTTTTACAATGCTGAGATTTTGTTCAGCAGTCAACCTCATTTCAGCAAAGAATATAGATCTAAATGTAATAAATATAGATGATTATCTTGAATTATCAGTCAAAGTTTGATTTTCGTGGAGATTCAGAGACAAGTATTAACCACTGCACGTTAATGTATGCCTCTGAAAATCTCAGGGTCGTGCTGCTGATTCAGTCATCTTTCAAAATATCTTTATATTCAGGTTCACTGCCTCATTCTGAAAGCTTCCTAAGTCAGCAGCAGTGTGTGGGTATGCCTGTTACAAAAATATTTTAGTAAGTGGGAGAGAAGGGTCAGTCAATTCAATGGAAAACCAGCAGTTATACCCTCCTCATTAACTGAGACAGAAGCATTCTTCTTCACATCTAAGCCCAATAAATATAATTTTGTCGTTAGCTATGAAATTCCACAGGCTTTGTGTTCACTTGGTCATAGGCCAGATCCCAGGGGTGGCTGGGCTGCCCTTGGCCTGAGCAGGGCTGAGCTGGGTTTACCAGGTGCCCTGTGGCCAAGTGGCCATTGCCCAGCCTGTCTGAGCTCCAGCTCTGTGAGCATCTCCAGGAAAGGGGCTGACAGCCCCAGGCAGTCCCTGGCAGACAAATGGCGCCCAGAGATACTGGGGGGCGGTGGGACACCTTTCACCCCTTCCCTGTGAGCAGAGGGAAGGGAGCAGGTGGGGATGTGGAAACACGTAAAAAGAAACTCAAGCGTACCCAAGCACTGAGGAGGAAGGGGCCATGAAGAACACATTCATTTGGGAGAAGACACTGATAAGTGTCTGTGACAGCCCCCACCTCTTTGCCTGGGAAACGCTCAAACACTTGACCACCAGACCCAGCCAGTCGTTGGATGGGCAAGCATAACACCAAAAAAGTAATCTTATTTAACAATTTTAATTACATTAATATTAATGAGGCTTTTCTGTACTAATTTGGACTGTTTGTATTGCTGGACTAGTAAAAACTGTCATATTGTGATTAGGTCTAATGATTTTTTGTTAGGTTAACAAGAAATTCTTGGTTCTCCCTCTCTTGCCTAAGATGTATTCTTTCTTGTCCATAACAATAACTTGTAACTATGCACATCTTGATTTATTACATTGAACTATAGTGCCATAGCTCAAATGAACTGCATGTCCCAATGTGTTAGGTTCTGCCCATAGACATAGAAAAGCTGGAAGTATGAAGTTGCAACCTTCTTCGATACCATAGGCAAGGGACAGGATAAGACGTTAACAAAACAAACAACTGTGTTGTATTTAGAGAACTGAGAAAAAAAAAATTAAATAAACTGCCTTACAGCCATACAAAACAAAGCAGAACAAAAAAGGTATGCAATGAAATAGAACTAAAGGATCTAAGTCCTTATCCAGCGCTATGCCTGTGTTGTCACCTCCAGTCTCACAGCAGTGAGGAATTATAAAATGATTCAGAATCCTTGTGCTTTAACATGGTAGAGTCAACATATGACTTACTGAGAAACTAGTTTGACGCTTTCTCTCCTGTATCTTTCAATTCTTATTAAATATATTATTAACTGGCATTTTCAAATATAAGGCCAGTTTAAGATGTTTGTGATTCATCACCGTCATAATTTCATGCATGGCAGCTTGTCAGCTTTGAAAAAAATCAAATTACATTCTCCCCAATAGGGAAAGAGAAGAGACAAAGTTAGGTATGAAATTTAATGACAGAGGAGCGGAAGGCCTCTCTTCAGACTCGCAAAGGCCTGACCCTTTTGAGGCAGTCAGCTGGATCTAGATTGACTTGGGTAGGACTGTATCAGGACACACCAACAACTTGATCATCTGATTAGGGCACAAACAAGACATCTCTGCCTTGCACATTTTGGTGCCCTTTCAAGGGTTGAAGTCACTAACAAGGATGGAGAAAAGCTTTGCCTTGAGACAGACTGAGAACAAACACCTGGGACACAGGGTTCACAGTGCTGTGCTGAAGAAATGGGTGAGGAGAGAGGGAGTTTCTGTTGATTACCTTGTAGCCAATAGGTTCAGACAGAGCTAGTTAGTTGTGTTCCCAACTAAACCCAAGGCTCTTTGAGAGTGGCTGGGGCACCTCCACTCTGTAACTAGGGTCCTCTTATCCATACAAAGAAGGGTGGAGCTAATGACTGTGGCATCTGAGCATCCTCTCTTCATATGAACATATGAAATTACAGACCAAGTGAACAGATCCTGACGTTGGCTAATTTTGGATCACAGAAGAAGAGGTTATTTTCTGACTGGAAAAAGAAAGAAAAAAAGAACAACCTAAAAATTTCTTCTTATGCAACAACTCGCTTTCCAGTAGCCCACTATCCAGCTTTTCACAGAATCACAGAATGGTAGGGGTTGGAAGGGACCTCTGGAGATCATCTAGTCCAACCCCCCTTCCAGAGCAGGGTCACCTAGAGCAGGTTGCACAGGAACACGTCCATGCGGGTTTTGAATGTCTCCAGAGACAAAGACTCCACCACCTCTCTGGGCAGCCTGTTCCCATGCTCTGCCACCCTCAAAGTAAAGAAGTTCCTCCTCATGTTTCAATGGAACTTCCTGTGTTCAAGTTTGTGCCCCTTAAGCTCTTGTCCTGTCACTGGGCATCACTGAAAAAAGACTGGCCCCATCCTCCTGACACCCACCTTTTAAGTATTTATAAGCATTGATAGGATCCCCCCTCAGCCATCTTTTTTCCAGACTAAAAAGACCCAAGTCCCTTCATAAGAGAGATGTTCCAATCCCCTAATCATCTTCATAGCCCTTTGCTGTACCGTCTTCAGCAGTTCCCTGTCCTTGAACCGGGGAGCCCAGAACTGGACACAGTACTCCAGGTGCGGCCTCACCAAGGCAGAGTAGAGGGGGAGGATGACGTCCCTCGACCTGCTGGCCACACTCTTCTTGATGCAGCCCAGGATGCCATTGACCTTCTTGGCCACAAGGGCACATTGCTGGCTCTTGGTCATCCTGTTGTCCACCAGGACTCCCAGGTGGAGACTTCCTCCTGCCTTCCTGCTCCATTTTTTTCCTGCTCAATTTTTTAAATAACACAGTATGCATGTAACAGATTTTTTTTTTATCTCTAGCTAACATTTTGTATACACTGCATTTCTATTTAAGTCATTGGTAATGTCATTAGGATGATAACTAATTAGGCAGTGAAAACTTTTCTTCTCCCTCTATTCAGCCCCCTGTGCTGCTGCACAAGTGGAGGATGTTAATTATCTTTAACAAAGGGTAAAAAAAATTCTACTGAACATTAGAAAAAAATTAAATGGGTTTAAAATAGCCTACTTTCTATATGCTAACTCTTGCATACTAGTAAATTTATTTTAGCTTAACAAATATAGCACATAGTTCAAAATACATGTACATAAAAATCTTAGGCAAGAGCTGCACTGAGAGGTAGACCTATTTATAAGCCGTCAATGAATATAAAGTACAAACTGTGGGGCATACAGTACTTCACCTTCTGCACGCAGCTTTTTTCCTATCAATGTGAGAGGAACCTCAGAGAGACTGCAGTGTAACGAAGGGGTTATACCTGTATAAAGACAGATCTACTGAGGTTAAACTCAAGAGAATAGAGAAAACATGTATGATGAATAAGTATTAATAGTGAGCAGTGTCCATTATCCCTACCATGCCTGTGGAGTAAGGCATAACAGAAGGAAAGCCTACTTCCAGACTCCTTAAATGTGGATTGAATTTGGTTCCATTAGAAAAGTGAAGCTTTGACAAAATTACTAGTAGTTGTTGAATGTACTGAAGCAATTTACTTCCCTTCTCTGTCTGTGGATTCCATAGCATATCCAACATAGTATTTCTAATTTTGGTGTTAATTGTAGGTGGTAAAATCTATGATGGCTATTTAACAATGCTAGACACTGATTTAACTCAATTAACTTATGTCATGTAGGGATTTATATCAGCCTATCTGGGATTTTGCATATTCCTATTTTTGTTCTCATGCAACACTGGAAACCTTAGCACAGATGGTTCATCCTTATAATACTGTAATTGAATGTGTATTATCTGAGATGTTTTGGCAGTTCTGGATGGTCTAAGGAGGTTGGCTGGCAAAAGGAGTCAAGCTGGTACAATATTGTGATGAAAAGGAAGCAATTATGATGTTTATTTCTGAAATATTTCGTAGCGAGTGATGAATCTATCTTAATTGATGTGCAAGGACAGATTTTTCTCACTGAAAAAATTAGACCGTTAAGGAAAAAAAACACAAACAAACAATAAATATCTATTTGTTTGCATCTAAAAAGCTAAAAACCTTTGCTTTGGGAAAATCCTGTCTCTTCATACTGTGACAGAGTAGCATGTAGTGGAACATAAAAATACAGAAGAGAAGCTGTGCCTAGAGGCTATGTGTAAGCAGTCCACATCCATCCCAACTCAGATCTAATAAAAAAAATTATAATGCTATTGTATTTTAAGCTTAACCAAAATAACTTATGAAATCCAGATATATGGTATGTCTTCATTTACAAGCTGAAATTTCTTTTAAAGCCAATTATCATTCATTGCAGTTTCAAATGCAGCATGATATGATGGCAGCTTGTGTACTAGTGCAGTGACACAAAGGTAGTAAGAAGAAGAGACTGTAACTGTCATTGCAAGTTTATGCTATGTTCTAGTATATTCCTGATTGGCACATGGCAGCACCCACATATGAGACCGACAATCTCTCATTAACAGTGTCCTAGTAAGAGGCAAATAAACAGTGATCAATTTGTCTATAAAAGAGACACAGGACAGAAATTAATTTTAATGTGAGTTGAAACTAAGTTTTAGAGTGGTTTTTGTAATACTAAATACGCTGGATTTTTTATAAACACCCTTGGCTACAAGGAAACGGCAACTTCCATTACTATCTTAACAGTATTACCCCCTGAAATGTTGTCAGGTTATTGGAAGATATTCACAGTCCATTTTGCTTCTAGAAAATCACAGTCTGATTTGAATTCACTTGAAGTGATATGAACGAAGGTTAACAAAAAGAAATGTACGAATAGTCAAAGGCCCACGCATCAGCCATTTTTTAAATAGACACCTGTTATTTTATTGTAGTAAAAAGATTTTTAAGACATACGTATTACATGGTCATTCTGTAAGCAGGTCTAGCAAGAACGAAGTAAACGGAAATCAATATAAACGTAAATCAACACTAGTCAAATAGATAAGTGTGTTCCAATAGAAATGATAAGTCAAATTAAATCATTTAACCCCTTTATTATGGCTTCCTGCAATCACAGTAGTAGCCCGCTGTGTACTGGAGGCCTAATCCATATTATTAGAGAAACTCAAAATGCACTCAAACAGCTTGCTTGGTCACTGCTAACTAACTGCAACACAGCACAGTTTCGCCCAGTGAAAATTAATTGCCTATAGATGGGTGTATGAGACTCTTCACCTACCTTATCACAGTGAGGCACTGTGTCTGTACCCTTAACAACCTGTATATATACTTATTGTAGTCTTAAACTGCTTCCATGAAAATTAAAACTGAGTAAACATTTACAAAGCCTGGCAGCCCACCATCACATCCTCTCCCACTCCGCCGGACTAAGAGGGCACATCTGGCTGAGGCAGCAATTTCTTAGAAAAAAACAAGTACTATCCAAATCTTCCGACGATGCTTCTGTAATCTGCCTACTTGCTCAGCTAAATTACTGAAGTAAAATACACAAATTCAAATACAACCTGCCTGCCTGACATATTTGAAAATTGAAGCCATGGAGCTGTTAAGACCACAAATAAGGTGAGAACTGGAAGTCATGCGATAGGGTCACGAATTAATGGGTCCATGGATGGTCCAAGGCCCCAAGAAAGGGCCTGTGCACAGAAAGAGGAAGAAAGAAGCAGCATTATGTTTCTCATGTTTGCCTTTCTCACAAGTCAATTTTGACAGAGAAAAACTTACGTAGTGGTATAAATATCCAATTACAAAAATAGGTCTTAATCCAACCCTAAGGCTACTTTAAAAAATGTTCCTAAAAAGGCAAGATACAGGGAATATAATTTATCTAAACTCTGCAAAAATTCCACCTGCGGGAGGGCTTTGCAGCACACCTAGGTGCTACATGGTTGTCAGTAAAATTAGAGAAATAGAGCCTGAGAGGAAAGAAACAAATTCCTTGCAGAAAAAAGAAAGTGTTTCAGTGATAGTTCCATGTTTAGTAATATAAGAATAGGCCCACCTTGTGCAGGTCAGAATCGCAAAGGAATATTTGGAAAAAAACCAAAACAAATAAAACCTGAAACACACAAACAAAAAACCCACCGAACCCAAAGAACTGCACAAAGAACAGCTTGGTTTAGTACAAATTGTTAATTACACCTTTTAGTGGCTTCCGAGTGAATCAAGGCTGAAGAATGGAAAAGGTGAGAACACAGGGTCTACCTCCTCTGCTTCTTTTCTGAATTTTTTTTTAACAAATCACACTGGAGGCCTGTCAGTTTTCACCAGCATACCAAGGTAAGGCAGGACCAGGACTTTACTGAGAATTTGAGACAGCTACCATCACTGTGCACACTTAGGAAGATCAAAACAGCTAAGTGGGAAATACAGTGTCTGTCTGAAAGCCTCCTGTTCTCACTCAAGGTTAGGAATAGAGAGACAAGACATATTCAGAAAGTTATGAAGAATTTAGATAAACCTCCGCTAATCACAGATGACACCAAGCTGAGTGATGCGGTTGACATGCCTGAGGAACAAGATGCCATCCAGAGGGACCTGGACAAGTTCAAGAAGTGAGCCTGTGTGAACATCATCAGGTTCAACAAGGCCAAGTGCAAGGTCCTGCACCTGGGTCAGGGCAGCCTGTGGTACCAATACAGGCTGGGAGAAGAAGGGATTGAGAGCAGCCCTGCCGAGAAGGACTTGGAGGTACTGGTGGATGAAAAGCTGGACATGAGCCAACAACGTGCACTCGCGGCCCAGAAGGCCAACTATATCCTGGGCTGTATCAAAAGAAGTGTGGCCAGCAGGTCGAGGGAGGTGATTCTGTCCTTCTAGTCTGCTCTGATGAGACCCCACCTGGAGTACTGTGTCCAGCTCTAGAGCCTTCAGCACAGGAAAGACATGAACTTGTTGGAGCGGGTCCAGAGGAGGGACACAAAAATTATCAGACTGATGGAACAGTCTGAGGAAAGGCTGAGAGAATTTGGGTTATTCAGCCTGGGGAAGGGAAGGCTCCAGGGAGACCTTGTTGTGGCCTTTCAGTACTTAAAGGGGGCTTATGAGAGAGATGGGGACAAAATTTTTAGTAGGGCTTTCCAATAGGACAAGGGGTAATGGCTTTAAACTAAAAGAGGAAAGATTTAGTCTACATATAAGGAAGCAACTCTTTACTGTGAGGGTAGTGAAACACTGGAACAGATTGCCCAAAGAGGTGGTAGATACCTCATCCCTGGAAACATTCAAGGTCAGGTTGGACAGGACTCTCAGCAACCTGACCTAGTTGAAGATGTCCCTGCTTATGCAGGGAGGTTGGACTAGGTGACCTTTAAAGGTGCCTTATAACCCAAACTATTCTGTGATTCTAGTCACTAACTGTGGTTATCAGTGAAAAGTCAGATCAGGAAGTCTACACACCCTCCAAAAATAATCACTTACAGAGATATCTCCCCACCCCCCCAACACAGTAGAACAAGTTAAGGTTTCCTATGGTGTCCATGTAACATTTTATTTTTCTCCAGGCCAGCATGATGGAACTCTCTATCACTTGTCTTTCATTGTTTAAAAAACACCTGTTTTCTGCCAGCAAATTTTTTTTTTGTTTCACTTCTCCTACTCTCTATTGTTCTTACATCTCTCCTCAACCTTAATACATTTTTTGTCTAACTCTATACTATTTTACTAAAGTCTTCCTGCTAATCACCTCAGCCTTTCCACTCCTCTGCAGAATAAAATGCAATAAAAAATTATTAAACCCATATTTTTTGCCTCCGGTACAGATTTCTTATTGATTTATTCTGTAAGCTTTCCCTCCCCCCTCATCTGCTTTGCCTTTTTTGACTCTTGACTTTTTGTGGCTGTAATTCTGTTTCCACACCACCTCAGGCTGCTCCGAGCTTTTAGATACTGCAGCAATACAAGTAGCAGCATCTAAATGACGAAGCCGGTTGTTTAATAAGAAAGAAGCTTGCCTGTTATAGTCCCTTTACCAATAACTAGTTTTCTTAGAAACAAAAGAGAAAGTTATAACAATACCTAAACATACTTACCTCCAGGAAAGAGAGAAGTTGCAAGCACCAGCCATTTGCAAAATGGCCACACGTCACCTGCATTTCTTTAACCCCTTTGAAGTTATAGTGCTGCCCTCAAAAAAGGTCTGCTAAGAAAAAAAATAATCCTAGAAAAGGTTAATTCTGCAGTTACTGATAGTTAAAGATGTTCTCAAGAACGATATTTTGTGAAATACTGCTACTGAGTTAGTGTTTCCTTTGTTGTCTGTTACTCAAGTATTTCTAGGGAAATTGGGGTGGTCTGATATAAGGAAGAAATTGCCTCTGTTTTCTGAACAATAAGCTAATTCATGCTTGCCCTTTCACATAGAAGTAAATGGCTGCATTTCAGAGCAATGTGTCTCACAGACAGTGTAATCTGTCAAGACAGCATGGGTTCTTGAAGCTAAGCATAGACATCCAGTTTTTCATAATCTGATAAAGAATTCAGAATTCTTTGGGGTAAAGTTAACAATATTACAATTATTGATAATAGGTCTGCTTTGTCTAGCTTGCCAGAAGAACGTCATACAGAGAATAAATCCTCTACTCAGGATTTGGCTATTGCCTTCATGCTCAAATAGTGGTAACTACTCAAGTAACAACAGTGGTAACAAACAGTGATCAGTAGTATTTGTAGTGCAAGAACCGAATGTTCTAATACATTAAAACAGAAGCATACTAACACTGCATGAAACAGCAGCAAAAAGACATCTCTGTCATGAAACCAAACAAAAGCAATTTTTAATCTAAAGTTTAAATCTTGCAAACAGTTTATGCTTGTTCTTATATTTATTGTGAGTGGTCTCGCTGAAATCAGTAAGATAAATGGGTCCATAAATCTTTAGCAAAAAACGGACAAAGAGAGGAAAAGAAACATTACTCTCTCCTGGCAATTGATTTGCTCAATCCAAGCAACCAGCACCCAAAACTGAAATTGGATCCTCTGATCCCTAATCCAGTACTTCAGCCTTTCTCTCTGTCAGTCTTCTGCTCTCCCACTTAAGACAAATTACAAAATACAAGGAGCTTATCTCCCAAGGATCCACTACAAAATACAACAAAATCAATCTGCAAAGAGTACGATTAGTCAACTTGTACCACTATACTTTTCTCAGCTGAGAAACATGCTTAAGCTGAATTGCCTGAGTGATCAACATCTTACTGCTTTAATATGTTGGCACTTACGCAATTCCCATCTCCAAAACCTTTTTTTTTTTTCCTGCTAAACCTTTAACCCAAGGCTGAGAATAGATAAACTTCTTTTTTCTCTGTGAATTTTCACTCTGACTGTCTGGACCTCGGCAGCCCTGACTATCCCTGTCCACTCCCTGAAGCTCCCCACCTCTGTCCACGGCCCAGGGCCCCATGTCAGCCCCTGCCCCAGCAGCACCTTATCTCAGCTGCACCCACAGACCAGGTTGATCCCGACTTCCCGGCTTGACTTTAGCCTTGCATCACCATCATGGGCTCACCAGGGCTGGGACTGCCCCAGCTGCCCCCCCAGCTTGCCCTGCTCCTGGGCTGGGGTTGGTGGGATGGACCCTGGCTGCCAAGCCCTGTCAGACCCGACATGGGTCCCTCAGCGCCCCAGCCCCAGGGAGGTGCCAGTGCTCATGGCACCTTGATACTGGCTATCTTTCAATAGCATTAGAGAAACTAAATATTAGCTTTTAGTTGCTTTGGGTTTTTTTGGTTTTTGGGTTTTCTTTTGTTTTTACTTAGTGGAGTTAGCAGCAAATATATCAGTAATCAATAGAGTGGCTTCAATTACTTTTATGCTTCTTCATTACTGCTTGCCTCTCATGCCCTTATCCAGCAGATAGAGAGTGGTATCTTTAGGAATCCTGGACTGATGATGGAATCAAACTCAGAGAAAATAATCAAACACTTTTCTTGATCACATGTGTAGCATGTTACGGTCTCCATCCTTCAGCTTAAGAACAACACGGATCCTTCAGATGGCCATAGGATGTTTCCGCTGGAGGAGTTTGTGTTGCCTTGGTGAAGAATATAAATGACAGCATACACGGCAGTGATACCATAGCTGTCTATTATATCACCAGATTATGCAAGTGCTGCTTATTTGTTTTCCTTCACTCACAGAAGAAAAATGATATTCTACAGACTAAATGTCTTTAATTTTTCAAAAGATAGTATATTCTACTGAATATATACTTTATACATAGAAGGATAGAACAAAATGCTGCAGCTGGGCATGTCATGAATACCAAGAAGGGCAGAATCATTACTCCAGTGCAACAATTAACACTTGCATCCCATTAGGGAATGGCCTCATTACAAAACTTGTCTATAATGAAAAGCTTTGCATAGGAAACCTCTAATATACATCACCACTTTCATTCTGCCCTACTTACCACACAGTAGTTGTTTGAATTTCATTGCAAGTGCCCTTTCAATTAAACTCGCAGTACTCTATGTGCAAGGAACCATTACATCCTCCAAATTCTTTTATTTTTAAAGATATCTTTGCAAATCTATTTGAAAGTAATTCTTTAAAAAAATCATGGGGTTTGGGGCGTTTTTTTTTGCTTTGAAAAGTGTTGTAGCACTACATAGCACCTTGCTATTTTTTTGTGGTTATAGATGATTAAGTCCTTCAGATAAAAGTAAATGATTACTTTTTTCCCTGCTCTGTGATAAAAATAAGCACCAAAGTAAAATTTGTTTGTCATGTCATAGGCTAAGGCAGTGAAACTCCTTTTTTAATTTGAAAATAATAAGATATAATTTGTCCCTTACTGGTTTAGTCCTAAAACATGGCATTGACTTAGCAGAAAAAGCTTTTCTTTTTAATTCAAAACTTCTTTGTTCATCTTATCATCAGAGTACCTGAATGAATTCTAGAAATTTGTTGTCTGACCTGATCAACTTGCTGCCAGATGTGGTTCATTCTGCTTTTCCAGCAATACCACTGACAATGCTTTATATTGATACCAACTCCGGACATATTTCGTTGCTTTGTTTAATCTGACTAAAAGGTAGTTTCATCTTTTTGCTACACAAAAGATTTTTACAGAAATTTAAGTACGATACTAAGGTCAATTTGGAATAATTTTTTTTTTAGTAAATTTTTAATAAATCACCAATGAAGTTTAAACCACATCCCCACGCATAAGCGTTTTTCACATAGGTATGAGTTTACAAATATAGTTTGTTCATCAGGATCTGTTCAGGCCAAAATGAGAAAGTTAGTTATCTTTTGCCAAGAATGCAAAGCGTAAGTAAGTGACACATTTTTTCCATTTTGTTTATTTTTTTTTTGGTGCAGTGTTATCTGTTTCTAATTTAGCAATGACACCAGTAAATAAATTGTCCCCATCAAAGTATCTGTATATACTTTTAAATAATTTCTCTTGTATTTTGAATAACATGTCTGAAACACATCAGAGCATGAAATATAGTGGCAAGACTGAATTTTAAAAAGTTCGGTCTTTTTCTAAAACTAACATTGTCTTTGCATTATCAGTAACTCACAATAGTTGTACTTACTGATCACCTGTAAATTAAGGGGGGACCTATCTTGTGGCCAGTGCACTGAACCGATTAACTCTTGAGATATCTGAACTAAATTTATTTGATGAAGTGTGCCTTTCTTCTGAGCAAGACACGTGACTATATGAAAAACTTTCAGTGGTGCACTGATATTAACAGGACACTGAACCAGTTCCCTCAAGCTCAGTTTTTCAGCACAAGGAAACCTTTTTGCTAATTGCTGATGCTGCCACTGACATTTAGGGAAGCACATGCCTAAGACATCTGCAGGGTCAGAGATTAAGGGTCTGTGAAAAGAAGACGATGACTGTTGGGTGAAACATTATTTTTTTTTATGGTGTATGGCCCCTCCATTCTTTGGCTGGTGTGGTTTGTTAGAGCTTAGGTGGCCCCCAGAAAGCTGATGCTTTCTGAAGGCACAAATTCACAATCTATCTAGCAAGTTTCCATGGGAATTAAGCCTCTTAGGAGACTTCATTTTATTGGTGGTAAAACAGAGGTCATAGATGTTCCTCTGCTGTTTCAGGGAAGTGGCTGAGCTGTGTTGTCTGGGGTGTGCTTCGCCGATCCTCCATCTTAGTGGAATACAAACCAGCAATGAAGACCATTTCATTGTAGGCTGTGCCCAACCCGTTATGATCAGTTCCTGGTGGTGCTAACACAGTTGCAAACTTTTGGAAGGCTCAAAGCTTGGCAAAACAAGCTAGCTTCTATCGATAAGATCTTTTGCTAGCATATGCTAAATACTTTTAAAACGTTGCACTCATATTCTCTGGAAAAAAAGATTATCTTTCAAAACTAACATTTAGTGGGCTGATCATGATGGGCCTCAAGCTCAGCTGGAGACTTCTGATGCTACAATAGTGGTTTTTAACAGCAGTGATGCATTTTGACAGAAAAGAGAATACTAAATTGCAAGACTGCTTGATCATTATTCAGCACTTCTATAATAGGGGGAAAATAATGCATATGTTTCTTTTTGGCAATAACACTAGCAATGAATCAGACATTCTCGACAGAAAGACACATAGCAAAAATAAATGTAACTACAACACTTCATTAAAGTAAAAGTATCTTTACTATTAATATACAAATGGTGAAGAGTGACAAATAATTGATATACTTTAAGCCATACTTTCAATGTCTTTCATAAATACAAAACCAGCATCTGCAATATTACTTCTTTTTACAGTATAGAGAGATATATATATACATAGCATTTCATAGGGACATAAGATTTTGAAACAATAAACAAACTAGCTCCAGTGGTAGCTAACTTATCAATATATAATTCAGGTGGTATATATCGCAAGTGGGCTGTTGACAAGATGTGGAATAACAAAAACAATATATGGTATGCTTTAGCTTATACTGTACACAGCATACAAATACATACCGAGTGTTCATCAGAGCAGGAAAGCTTTTTTTTTTTAAAAAAACCAAAACAACAAACAACTTTGTCTAAGTAGTTCAAAATTCTTAGTGAGAACTCTACACCATGAGCAACGAAATTATCTTTCTGCGGGGTCTGAATGCTTCATATATTTGTCACTGATCTATAGAGACACTGAGGGTTTGTTTTCCCTTCTCACAACCCTGCATTTCAGGTTTAAAAACGTAGCCTACTTACACAGCAACATTAAAGGATACAGGACGGCTAAAGTTACCCCTCCTCCACTTTTCAGAGGCAGTAGTACCCTGCCTTTTGGCAATGCCCTCCAGCAGCCTCTCTTGTTTCATTAGCTCCCTGTTTCCCTTGTTACTGCTAACGAGAGATGCTCCCACTTTCCAAGCCCTCTCTCGGCTCATTCTTTGTCACCTGTTCTCTCTGATAGTGGCTTTCCTGAATTGTGTCGGCACTGCGTCTGGTCATCTCACCCACTCCCAATCTCACCTGTGACTTAAAAGCTGCCAATACAAATTTGGCAATAAATATTTATTTCATTTCTCTGGGCTAAAAATGGCCAATATTCAAGTTTGAAAGTCAAACATCACACGGCTCACAATGCCTGTTAAGAGGAAAGAGACTGGTAAACTCAGAACCTGATCCAAAGCCAAATTTGTTATAGACAAGTTTCCTTTTGGCTCAGGTTCAAATAAAATGATATAAGAACACATTAATATGTGCAGTAGAAATATTGAAGATCACTTAAAACTTAGTGAGTGGTTTTCCCCCACCACTACAGGACTGCTGTCAAGTGGATTGGGTACTCCAGAAAATGGCATGAAATGATCTGAAAAAGGGGATTGATCCTTTGTTTTAAAAAAAGATTTATTTAACCATGGTAGCTTTCCCTCAATCAGCATAAGTGTCTGAAGTTAAACAAAGGGATTTAAGAAGAAATGTTACTTCTTAGAATGTTTTCATCTTTGCCTAAAGAATTATTGCAATCACAATGAATTCTTTAGAGGGATGTTTTATTTCTTTAATTTCTGGGCATATAGTAATGTATGGGATAAAACAGTGATCAGATATTTTTATCAGCTTTTCCTGATCAGTACAAGCTCCTGACAGGAAAACCTCCCCTGCACAAAATGTTAGCAGGAGCCTGGCAGGACATTTAAGTTCCACTTACACCTAGAAGGCTGATTCACAAAAGTGACTCAATCAGCCAAGGACATGCAGAGCCTCCCTGAGATGGGTGGGTGAAATTCAGGCCCCACTGAAGCCAGTTTGTATCTTAAACCCCAGTAAGACCTTGATTCCACTGTGGCCCTTCTTGAAGCGCCCTCAGCACCCCTCTGTTGATCAATTCATAATAGGGGTATTGAGCTTTTTCAGTAAATGGTCTTTTTGGAGGCCTTTTAATCAGGAGTGAATGTCATCCAACAGACACAACACTTACTCTACAAAGACATGATTTCCTATGATAGCTTACACAGAGATGGGGAGGCCACAAATGACTGTTAATATTCACTGCAGTTTTACTCCAGAGGTAAAATGGTGGGAAGATGCTCCACATCATCTTTCACATTTGAGAGAAGATTTTAATGTTTTAGGCCTAAGTACCAAATTAGAACTAAGGAGACTTTTATCTGACTCTTCAACTTGACAAATTGGTCAAAACACCCCTACGCACTCACCATGTGCTCCATCTACTTGAATCTTTTCAGCAGCTATACACCCACTATTGACCCTCACTAGAATTGTGATCTCAATAGATTTTTGCAAATTTTTTGTTTAAAATGTGACTTGAGAATACTATCTCCAGCTTACTTTAGATGAGTATTTGAGCATATTTGAGCAGAAAAGTATGTCATGATAAAGCTTTCAAATATTTTAAACAGGCTTTGTAGACAAATTATTGAAGTTTTTTCTTTAATAAAGCAGAGTGGCATGCTATCAAAAGGCACAAATACATTTCCATTATCCAGTCTAGGAAACAGAAAAATGGCATGGTTATTATACTACAGTTTGATGATTGGCACTTAAATAAATAATCAAAGTAATTACCATCATAAAAAGAAAGCCACTTTTTTGGATGAACATCAATGCAGAGGCTGAAGACAGCAGATGGAATTTACTATACCATGGACTACTGTCAAACAGCCTTTATATATGACTGTCACTGTGTAACTACGTTGTATATATCTATGAAGAGACAGAAAGTAGGCCCAGTCCTGCAAGCTCTCCTATGAAAGTACATCCATCCTCCTGCTCACATCGACCCCACTGATGTCAGTAGGGTGCCATATGAGGAGTGGGTTCCGCCACACAAAATTTCTTACAAGACCGAGGCCTAAATAAATTAATCTTTTTCACATTAGGCATTAGCATCACCAGAACAGTAAATATTTCTGCAACCACAAAAAAAAAACCTTAGAAGTTGAAAAAACAAACGAGCGAACAAAACCATGAAAAACTCTCCAAAGTACATATGTATACTGAATTGTAAAACAAACATTAATTAAAACTTTTGTTATTATTGTGGTAAATCAGAATGCATGTCTACTAAAAAAAAAAGAAAAAAGAATATCAAGAAGCTCTAAGTCATTTTACTTAATTTTACTCCTTATTTTTTGTTGAAGAGAGATTGTCACTGCCACATTCCACACTGTCAATAATTCCAATGGCTCCCTCCCACCCTCGTCCCTGGAGTATGTTAGTGGAACAATTCAGATTACTTTTACAAATAGTTATATTCTGTCAACTCTTCTGACATTTCATACTAACACTTAAAATTACTTTTAGACAGTAAAAGTGACATTTATACAGATACCTGTTCTTTTCTTTTTAGTCTAGAATAGGAAAAGAAAATAAAGAAATGATGTTATCCCAGTTCTACACATATCTTACAAATTACTACGTGCTGTCCCTCATTTGTAAATATTTGGAAATATCAGTGGTTTTGATCATTCTTTCATAGTTATTGTGTGGCTTTCTCCTGCACAGCATGAGAGTCAAAGCACAAGAGATAACCTATTAATCCACAGACCAAAGAGTATGCTTGGAACAGTCCATCAGTAATTTAGAACTGTTTAATTCTCAGCTCTCACATAGCCCAACTGGCAAGAGACTTAACAGCAGGAAGAAAACAAATACTTCTGGAAACAGCTTTTGATTTGTAATCCAATATAGTGGGAAATGCTTTTTCTTCCAATACTCAAATAACTTTGCAATATATTTTACTTGTAAAGAGTATCACAAGCATCTTAATAATACACGTGCTGACAAGACCTCTTAAATCCTCTAAACCCGTCACATTGTAATTAGAGGCCATATTAGGAAAAAGAAAAAAACTAAACAGAACCAAACCCCCAGTGTATAGCTGTTAGGCCATGAAGATTTTTTGTGTAAGTCTTTTCTAATTTGAAATGTATCTACAGTTAAGCCTAGACACTGTTAGCTCTGCCTACATTGTATAGGAACCGTGTGCAAATGATCGTGCTGGCGTCAGAAAAAGCACCATTTGCCTAGCGAAGCTTGACTTATGCTAATATGAATGGCACCACCTAACTTTGTGATGGCAGGTAGAAGAGGAGAGGATGTTTCCTATCTTCATCCTCATCCGGGTAAAAATACTGCATGAGATGATGTGGGGTGCAGATGTTCAAGCCACACCAACTGCATTATTCTCAACTGCTTGAATTTTTCAGGTCCCTTCCTTCCATTTTGATAGAGGGAGAAAGTCCAGTTGCAACTACATACCTTATAGAAAGAATATATATTCATATTTATACAAACGAGACAGCTGGTTCTCTTAATAATAGGTTAGGGGGCAGTCCTGCTCACTGTGTACTTGCTTGGAAAGAAACAAGACAGATAGTTAACAGACAAGCAGCTATTTGGTAATACTACCTGCTCAGTACATGGGAGCAACAGTGAGAGGTCATAAAGGAATATCTTCATCTTTGCTTCACCCAGAAGTAGTGCCTTAGCATTTAAAGAGACTTACTCAAGAGCAGTTTTAAATTATTCCCTTTCATGACTTTCATTCCCCATTGCTATCTCCTCTTACCCATTCTTTTCACTTTGGTTCTTGTTTTGTGGCAATTTGGCCTCTTATGCTAGCCACACCAGCAGTATGCCTCTGTTTTAAACTACTTGGTTCATTGTAGATATTTCCAAAAGGGAGAAAAAGTTGTAAAAAAAAATAATAAAATGACTTGGTTTTGAAAAATGAAAAAAGAAAAGTGGGGAAGAGTGGCTGGAAAGCTGCCCAGCAGAAAAGGACCTGGGGGTGCTGGTGGATGGCCAGGTTAACATGAGCCAGCAGTGTGTCCAGGTGGCCAAGAAGGCCAACAGCATTCTGGCTTGTATCAGGAATAGCATGGCCAGCAGGAGCAGGGAAGTGATGGTGCCTCTGTACTCGGCACTGGTGAGGCCTCACCACGAATATTGTGTTCTGTTCTGGGCCCCTCTGTACAAGAGGGACATAGAAGTGCTGGAGCATGTCCAGAGGAGAGCTACCAGGCTGGTGAGGGGTCTGGAGACCAGGTCATATGAGGAGAGGCTGAGGGAGCTGGGCATGTTTAGCTTGGAGAAGAGGAGGCTGAGGGGAGACCTCATTGCCCTCTACAACTACCTGAAAGGAGGTTGGAGAGAGGTGGCTGTTGGCCTCTTCTCCCAGGTGAATAATGACAGGACCAGAGGAAATGGTTTGAAGTTGCGGCAGGGGAGGTTTAGATTAGATTTAGGAAGAATTACTTTACTGAAAGAGCGGTCAGGCACTGGAACAGCCTGCCTGGGGAGGTGGTTGAGTCACCATCCCTAGAGGTATTTAAGAAACGTCTAGATGTGGCACTTCAGGGCATGCTCTAGTGGCAGAGACTGTAGGTTGTTTGGTTGGACTAGATGATCTTAAAGGTCCTTTCCAACCATGAAGATTCTGTGATTCTGTAATAAGAAAGATCTATGAACTAAACATATCATCCTAGCTCTTTCAAATGCACTAAAGCTTGGGTCAACACGAAGGTTAACCTGCCGTTTTCCCCAAATTTAAGGACACTCTTTTATCTTTCACTTTCAGCTTTACTGCACCACTTTGCCATGACTACAAAATACCAGCTAAGGGTTGATGACATTCTGTGGGAAATCAGGAGGTGTAAGGACTTCAAATATGAGCAAAATTCAAATATAGGATGGAGAGAATGTAATTTGCAGAGTGAAGCTACACTTAAACCTCAGGTATGACTTAGGTGTAGAAAATCCACAAGGTACTCTACAATTTACTGCTGACAAGTGGATACGCTATGCTGGAATGGAAACAAAATATATTGCTCCAATTAGTGGCACCATTAAATCAATGATAATAAATAAGAATTAATTTTTTATCAAGTAGATCAGTCAAATTTCAGAAAGCTGCATGTTAGCCAGAATAATAAAAAGTAAAAAGTTTTATCTTAAGGAATGGTCAACAGGAAAAATGTATTTAAGCTAATAAAAGATGCTATTAATTAATAATTTAAAACTGTTCCTAACTGTTTAGCCAAAGTCCTCCTTTCCATCTGTTCTTATGGGGTTTTTTTTGTTAAGACAAAGAGTATGAAATCATAAAGGAACAAGTGCTACTTTAATAAGGCCAACTTTTAAAATTTCATGTACTGATTTGGGGAGAAAATATATCTACTACACTAAAATGCAGTTTTATCCCTTAACTAAAAGGTTAGAACTAAAAGAAGAACAAATACTGTATATGTATATAAATGTCGGGATAAATATTTTGAGTTTGTGTTTATTGTAATTCAATTAAAGCCAAGATTATAATCAAAAAAGTTTTCTTTTCACACCTTTCTGCATTTTAGTTTACATGCAACCTCCCAAACATTAATACCGAAAACCAGAAGCACTGAAAATCCTGGGGCCTTTCAGAGTCACAGTCATGTAGTTAGGATGAGGCCAATATACTGCTATAAAATATTTAGCTAATTTTATTTCAACCTGGACATCGTGTTTACCAACTTTTTATTATACTGAAGAACCCAGGTGGAACTGCAGGTGGAGCTGGCTCAATGCTGAAGAGTGTTTTTGTGTTTGTTTCAGGTGGTAAGCACAGCTGGAATGACTACTGAGTGTCTGCTAGTGCTAAGGTCTTCAATGTTACGCTGAGACTGGTTTCCTTTTTGTTTTAAAGGCAACCTAAACTTTTGCTTTATTATAAATGGAAACAAATACAGTAGCGTATGGCACTTCATGTATGTAGCTTGCACTGTAGGATCTGGAGAGACCTGTTGTGTTGTTTGTGGTTAGGGGTGCTTTGTAAAGTATTCTTCTAAAGAGACATACTTCGTCATATAATAAATTACAGTTCTTATTCTGCAGATTTTTCAAATTTATACCATGGGACTTGATGTCAGCAAAACTACATACTAAAACCATTAACAAAAAAATAGAAAGGAACTGTAGACATAAACTGTTTCATCATATGTACACATGTACTAACTATTCCAAGCTTAAGTTTCCCAAGAAATTAAGGTCAGCTGTAAAGTTTTGGTCACAGGGTTACTTCAATCCAAATGCATTATCCAGACAGCTGTAGTTTATCTTATTATGCTTTGCTATCATCTTCTTTTGACTGGATGATGTCATTAGCAACTTTGATTTCTATGGTTTCTGGATTTAAAGCTTCTTTCCCATTTTCCTCCTTTAGTGGCAGCTTCCTATTAGAAGAAAAGAGGAATCATGGTAGTACATAAATAACACATATTCTGTAATTTAAGTCTACAAAGTATGTATTGTTTACACAGTCCACAGTGTTTCTAGAAACGTAATTTATTGAAAATAAAGTATACTTACTGAGGTTCTTTGCTTTTAAAGAAATACTCATTAACTCTTTCCATTTTTACAAAGCCAGAAAAAGCTAAATATCACGATAAGAACATTGCTGCTGCCCAAAATGCAGTTTCTTCAATAAGACAAAAGAAACAAGAGAATGCCAAATAACCTGACTCAAGACAGTATGGAGGTATGTGTTCCTGAGGATATCATGAAACATTACAGCCAAGCCTTTTGCTGAATCTAGATTATACTCTTTTTTTATGTCTGTTTCTAAATATAAATTCATTTGTATACTGAAGACGACATCTATCATTGGAGGTTATGCCAAGGTAAAGGGAATAATTTCTTATAGCACAAAGAGGTAATGGAGGTTATGTTATTGTTTAGAAACTTCTACGGTTTATTTTTGCTAGAGCACACAATCTAGCTGTGTTAATAACTTATAGCTCTTTTAAGATAAGCTTAGTGAAAACTCAGAAATGGCACAATAAGAAGCTGTCTGCGTTTACCCCTGTGATAGAAGCTGTTCTTATTTGAATGCAAGAAGACCTTCAAATGGTATTTTACTTTCAGAAACAGTCTAAAGATTCTTTTGGGTTTTATAATCCTTAATTCCAATGGCAAATGAGTCCCCACCCTTGCTTTACAGGAAAGAGAAACACTGATTTCATTCAAAAAGGTCTTGAAAATCATTGATTCCCTACTGCCAGTAGTTAGCTGTCAAAAAGTATAGATGTCAAAAATATGTACGGTTTACTCAGATATTCCTGTAATAATGTCTCCTGGGCATAATAGCTGTTAATCATGATTCCAGTTCGGGTTTGCTTTCTGTTTTTTAACTAGGGAATGGTATGCATGTGGCTCTTTTATTCATAACAACTGTTAAACATTTCAGTAAAGTTCCACTGTGATTGCTTTGATGTCCCAAAGAACAATATACTGTTCAAAACCTGTCTGAGGAATCCCTTAGGAATGTCTTGTAATAACAGTGTTTAATAACAACAAATAAACCAAAGCAATACCCAAATTCCCAGTCTTATGAAATTTAGACTGTCTGAAATGAACTAAGAAAGATGTGGTTTATCTAGAGGTTAAATCACCAGCACAACCTATTTCTAAGAGAAATCAAAGAGAAGACTAACTTGTTCTATTCCAGTAAAATATGTGGGATATATATCAGCTGTCTGGCTTCGAGCACAGAGGGAGCTCCCTAGTAATTGTCTGTTTCACATGGCACACCCAAAGGAAACAGATTTCAGCCCACAACACGATGCCTGAAATAATGGAAACAGTAGAATCAATGCAAATCTATTTTTAAAAGAGGATAAGGCACTGGGACAGAGGAAGCGCGGCTCATGTGAGGCATTTCAGGTAAGCAGGCACCTGTGTTAAAGGTCTGATCATGCAAAGCACTTAAACTAGTATTTCAAAAAGACCTAATTTAATCTAGTTTTATATAAAGGCAGAGTAATTCTGAAAGGGAGGAAATATTTAGTCAAAGTAATAACTGGGCAATTGACAAAATATACTGTGTGGAAATTAAAATAGACTGGTTTTGGAGAATGGATAAGAGCATGTTACAAATAATTTCTAATTATTTGAAATAGGAAGATTTGCTAGAACGCTGTTGAGGGATACTAGATATCACTGAAATCCATCTTCATGCAAACAGTGTGATAAAATTAGCCTTGCTTTCAATGCAAGCAAGGAAAAAAATTACAAACAAATAAAATGTTTTACACGTTTTGGTCATCAAAAAGTCCATCCACCATTCTTTGACCTTACTGTTTTTAAAAACTTGTGGGTTTTTTTTGGATATGATGTGAGGTTATCAGTTCAGTTATCATTAGACTTTTTCCTTTTTGACTATACCAACATTTTTGTTATTTTGGAATTTTCCTCTCCATTTGTTTCAAACATTAACTCATATTCAATCTCTATTAACATTCAATACTTTTCATGTTTTAATTAATTAAATCAAGTTGAAATGTTTTAATTACACCAATTTTTCTACACCTATTTTTTCTTTAGCTACACCTATTTGAAATAATTTAATATTTTTCAGGTGGGCAGAGGAATATTTCCAAATTCTAAAGCATTTTATAATAAAACCATTTTGGAAAAATGAAAAAAAAAAAAAAAAAGACTGGAGAACTTTAAAATGCTCTTTTGCTTTAATCAGATACTAGCTGTTATCAATCATTAATAATATTGACTTCCTCTAGCACTGCCTGTGGTCTAACTGCAATATTCTGCTGATATTACCCATGCAAAATTTTAACTAGAATATTTACTTTCCTATTTTATTGGAAAATGGCTCCCAGCCATTTTGATACTGGAATTCACACAGCTTCATTGATACTAAGAAAAATTCAACCAATACTGGAAACACAGAAATGTCAGATTAAGAATGTAATTATAGTACCACACTGCATGTGATATTTTAATCATATTACAGAAATATATTATGAATGCACATCTTAAATCGATTTCCTGCCAGTATTATTAAAACTTTTTGACTTCCAGGCAAAAGTGCTTTGCATTCATCTGTCACACATGAATCCCAAACCTGGTTGTGACACGAATCATCTGAGTTAAAGTAAAATGTAGATTACTGAATAATATACTGAGCAATATAATGAAAAGACCCCATTAATGTAAGAGGAAGTCATCTCTTCACTAATTATTTTCCACAAATGCTTAAATTGTATTTAAAGTTCTGAGTATAATTTGGCAGTATTCAAAATCATTCAACTAATTATTCAAAATATTTACTATAATTTAAATTGAAGGCTTATCTTGTATACCTTTAAGTCAGCCATAATTAGCCAGAACGAATCCCACCTTGCATGAATATTGCCTGCCTGCAACGTCCTTGACACTTTTCCTTCCTGCAAGCTAAGCTCTTCCCTCCAAGATTCCCGCTGGTCATCCTTCCCCTGCCCAGCGTGTGCCTTTCTGGCTGATAGCACCTGTGGTTGACAATGTGTTTTCGTGTTATTGCTACTGAGAGACTTACTTCTACCCTGTTGCATCCTCCTTTCCTTTAGTGGCTTCTCAGCCACACTTTATATTGCTTCTCTGTTTCATCTGTTACGACTTCTGTTTGAGCAGAAGGTCTTTCCACGTTCCCCTAGCACCAGCGTCCCTTCAGATGTCCTCACTGCACGATGCTCTATTCATCTTTGGTTTCCTAAGTGACACTGTCCAGAACCTTTAGCTAACCTCCATCCAGCTCCATCCTTGGACTGCTGCCTTTTCCCATTGCTTGTAGGAGAAGAAATTACCAAGAAGGAAACTGTCATCGTTATTAATAACTCTTAGCAGTCTTATTCTCCCAAGGACATAATACCCATCAAACTCCTTATCAGTTGTTCCTATGATTTAGTTATTTTTTGTGCCACCAGTGACTGATTCTTTCCCCCTCCTTTAAGATAATAAAACATTTTTGTTCTAAACGTTCTCATATTTCACTCCTGTCAGCTGTTCTAATGACTGAGACAAGCAGGAAGAAGTGAACTTAATCTTTCCTTATATTGTGTCCCTTGCTAGATGCATCTTATTTGTATTTGCAACATCTGGGGCTATAAATGGTCATGAAGCATGAAAACATGTAGCCCTGGTGCCTTACTCACTAACATGCCCAAGGCCTGCTGGAGTGTACAATCTCTACAACTACATTCCCCTGACTCCTTAGATAACTGTGGGTTCTCTACAGTGCTCCTCAGTATAAATTCTAATATGAAGAGAAAGTATATCACTAGTCATTCAGCAAATTCCATAATTATTTAATTAACACAAGTTTGAAGTCTTCACGCACAGGTTCTTTAAAGAAGTATATAGCTTAATGTGCAGTTACTTAGCACCTTCCCACATTGACTACAAATACCAATAACAGCCAATAAGACAGGCTTTTTTCTTATTAAAGGTTCTGGCATTTGCAGTTCTAGGTAATGGCAAGGAAGGCAATTTTGTTGTATTTTCAGAAAGAGACTTTTATAAGAACATCCTCTCCTTTTAAAAAACAACTGAGATTCCATCAAATAATCAACAGGTGAGTTTGTATATTTGCTACAGAAGTGTCTTTGTAGCCCTGACAGCTTTAAGATCTCATAAGGTACGAGATTGTCACATCATGTGAAAAGCTTTGGGCTCAAACCAAAGAAACTTGGAGTTGTCTTTAATAATTTCAAATCAATCAACTTTTGAGGCTCAGAAATGAAACTCTTGAGCAATCAGTTCATGTCCTTTAACATCACTAGGTGGGCTCTCAATAGAAGGAATGGTACTGTCATCACCTTTGTTGAAATAATAGTTTTTATTCAACCTATATTTTCAGGAAAAAAAGAAAAAAAAGCACACCAGAAGCTCTCGTTGTGACAATAAGGTTAGCAAAATACCGGCTTCCTTGTGCCCTATCACAAATGTTAGTTTACCCTCCACACATTTCGAAAAGCACTACTCGAGTACAACCACTGGCCACTCTACCCAGTTTAGTCTGTTCCAAGGGCTGCAGTGGCAAAATGGAGGAGAGGGCCTGACCGCCAGCACCTGGGATCCCCAAGCCCAAGGCTGGTCCCTGTGATTCAGGAGACAGCCAGAGACTGCAAGCCCAAGGGGAAAACCGCTGCAGTTTCTGTGCTGAGAACAGCTTGCCAGGATGGGAAGGGGGGATGTGGGTACTGAGCAAAATGGCTACCCTTCAGTGCTGTTGATCCAATTACCACGTAGACTTAAATACTGAGCTAAGCTCTCAGTTGTGTGAGTGAAAGCAGGACGGGACCACGCTGCGGCAGCTGAGTGCCTGGAGCATAGGATCATTATGCGCTACATACAGGGTGGGGGGGGGAATGCGTGTGTGACCCAATCTAAGGCCACTCCTGTGAGTCAGATTATTCATGCAGAGTGGTTAATAACTGCTGGGTAGGCCCTGGGTATGTGGTAAAAATGAGCTGCAGCTCACTAAAATTCCTTTTCCTGATCAGCTACTACTGCAGGGTCAGGAAGGCTGGAAGGGTGAGATGATTGTGGGTGCTGGGGCTGAGAGAGAAGCGGGCAGGGCTGTGACCTGCCTCTGCCGGCCGTGGTCCCCCCACGGGGTTTGGAGGTTAACTGGGAGCAGCGAGGGAGCAGCGGGGCAAGCTTCAGAGCTGCCTGAGACCTGACCTCACCTTCCAGCCCTTGAATGCAGTGGGCAGAGCTGGGGTGGCAGCAGCATGTGGGTCTGTGTCCCACCAGGGCCAGGGTTGGGCATGGGCTGCCAATGAGGCTGGAGATGATATGGGGCTCCTGGACCCTGGTCAGAGGGGACGGGTGGGCCGGGGAGTGAAGGGCAGAGCTACCTGTGCCCCTCCAGCCCTGACACGAGGTCTGTTTTCACCAAGAGCATAAGAGGAGCTCCTCAGGAGTCAGGGCATCAGGGAGGGCCAGAAAATTTCCCTGGATACTTGCTAACCTCCAAACAGGTAGTGGTATAAAGATACGTCTCATGATTGCCACTATGGTGGTGTTGCCATCCAAGGGCTGGATAACGCCCAGATGTGGTTGGGCTTTGGGTCACAGGAAGAAGAGAAAAACATCTACTGATAACCTCAGCCATTGTACATGGGTGTCCTGGTTTCAGCTGGGAAAGAGTTAATTTTCTTTCTAGTGATTGCTGTGAAAGGAATGTCAATAACGCATATTGTTTTAGTTATTGCTAACTGATGTTTATACTTTTCAAGGACTCTTTTCAGCTTCCCACAGAAGCTGAGAAGGAGCATAGACAGAGCAACGGAATGGCCAATGGAATATTCTGTACCATAGACGTCATGTTCCATATAAATGGGAGGTTGGCCAGAGCAGGGGGTACTCTGCAATCACTGCTCTGGATGGTGCCAATTCACTGGGTGGTGAGACTGACTTGTGTCATTATTATTATTGTTATTATTGTTATTTTCCTTTTCTGTTATTATTTCTATTAAACTGTCTTGATCTCAACCCACAAGTTTGTTTTTTTTTTCCTTTCCCTTTCCCCTCCTTTTCTCCCTCTTCTCCCTGCCCTTCTGGGTGAGAGGGGAGAACTGCGTGAGTGGCCGCATGGTCCTAGCTGCTGGCTGGGTTTAAACCACGATAGTGGCATACCGTGATTTAGATCGATTATTGTAAAAAATTACACTGGTAAACTGCTCTGCCGCAGCACACCATGCTGGTGATGCTGTGTATCTCCCTCCCAGAGTGTGGGAAGTCCAGTTCATCCTTGCAGCCAGAAGGAGCTTGTGAGAAAAGCTGGGGAATGTCAGGCTACTTACTCCGGTTCTGTGAGCGGAGTTGTCTCATTTGGCTCATTTACTGGGCTCCCATCTTCATGATTGGTAATTCTTTCATCCTCTGTTCGCATTTCCACTATTGGCTCTTTTGATCCATCTTTCCTAAAAATTATTAAAAGAGTCTTAGTCTCATATCATCATATTAACCACATACATTGCACATAACTAATTAACAAGATCCCTTCTCTCAAGCCAGCAAAGAAAAGGCAGAACTAATTATCAGTGACTAACACCACCAAGACGCATTTAACAGTGTGTTCCCAGTTCCTTGAAGTCTTCAAAGCATCCTGTATCCATGGTTACTTACCTAACTCTGCAAACATCACGGATTAGCATCTCAAAAGAGCATTTTGTTTATGACTAAATAATAAGACAATCGCCTCTTCATGGGAACAGATGAAAACTTTCCTAACCTAGTATAATAAATATACATCTTGATGCCTAGTTGTGCTTGAACTTTTCTGGCACTGTAAAGAGCCTTCATATTAATATACACACTGCAAAAGTGTACTTTAATCTCCTGAGACTGTGACAATCCCAGTTGCTAGAACAGGATAAAGAGCCCTTGTGTGATAAGAACCTAGCCCCTTCTGTTTGCACTGCTAGAAGAAACTCTTTTGTTTCTATGTCATATTTCCCCCATTTTAGGAACAAATGTTACTTTCTCACATGTAAGTAAATGAACAACCTTTGCGCCAGTTGGACAATGATTGTAAGGAAGATGGAGCAGCGAGTACTGTCACTACACTTTTGTCGATGATACAGCCATGATATGGAAAGCAATGTTCGCTGCTACAGAAGTATTAACAATATTACTACTAATTAAAAACTTGCATATAATTTTACTCCTGAAAGAAAGATCAAAGGATACCCAAGATGTATCTGATATTTCAAAAATAAAACCTCTTTCCATGTAGATATTTCATCCCTATTCCTGCCATCAGATTAGGAATTGTATCCTGGAACTTTATCTGCTGCAGTCTGGAAACAAAGGGTAACTGCGTTACAGATGATCACTTTTATATCTAACAGACTATTTTCTGGACCTGTGACGTTCTAGAGAGCAGTTAGACTGCTATGCTCCATAGCAAAGATCCAGTTAAACCCTTGTCTAATTCATATCTCACACTTTTGTATTGTTCCTGAGAAGACGATAATTAAAGAGGCTGTTACAACTACAATAATCCACCTATTCAGGAAGTACCTGGAAAACTACCATTCTCTGGTAGGCATCCTCCAGGAAAATCTTTGTAGGGTAATAAGAATGTACCACAGATAAATGGGTCGCCAAGAAGTTGACTAGGGAAGGATTAATGGTTAGAAGTCTAAAGGATTCTGGTTATTTTTTTTCTTTAAATGGCATGATTTGTGCTTATTCACCTCTGCAAGCGAAATTCTACTTTAAGATACACAAATGTATACAATGCTCATTTCTGTAGATGATGCACATAACTGTCATGGCTACCTCAAATCTATGAAAAGATTATGGATCATAGTATGACTGGTGGAGGGAACGGTAAGTTCTACTTGGTTTGCCTATACATCTACAGTCTTACTGACAAACAAACACTATTGCATAACCAAAAGCCCAAAAAAGATGTTATTAGAGAACAGCATTCACATAGGATTGAGGAACTGATCTCTACAGAAAGTACAAACTGTGTAACAATTAAAAATTCCACAGGCAGGAAACTGATTTACAGGAAGCACATTATGTCATTTCTGTTCCAGGTGGTTGCTTGTATGTTACATGCATTATATCATCTACATTCCTTACATATGGAATATAACTAATGATACCTACAATCAAAATGTAAAAAAGAACCATACCATACACCCACTCAAAAATCCAGAATGCCAACTGACATATTTAAAAGAAGGAAATGTCAGGGTCTTTTAGGAAATGGCAGTTGGCATGAAATAAATTCAAATTTTGACTCTTCAAGCCTCTCTTGAAATTTCACCCTGACAGTTTATTTATGCCGAGCGCAGTCCCAAATATTTTAAGGTCTGACTGACTGAAGATCACCCCAACAATGAAAGAAATATAATTAAATAAGATAGTTGTTCTTGCAAAATAAGTGTCATTGAGGAATTAATATTAAGTGACCAGCTTTATGCTTTTCTGGGACAGCATGGAATGGCATTTGGGTATGAGATGTTGAAGCAAGGTATAAACTGCTGTCAAGTGACATTTGCAACTTTAGCTCCCTAAGGTCTTCCCATTCAGAAAGGGTCTGTACACCAATTCATACTTGGTCACTTCTTGAATGTGAAATTAAATCATAAACTGAAGTGCTGTGCTCAATAGGAAAGGACAGCTGAGTCAGAGCCAGAAGCTTCACATCTTGATTCTATTGGTCTGGACACGCTGGCTTCACACAATAGAAAAAATGGTATTATTCTTTCTCTTACTGTCAGCCGCAGAGAATTACTTTACGGCATAATTTCTTTTCAGAATCATTATTTTATATAAATATTGTGTGCCTGCTTATGATTGGTTTTGTTCTATGGAGCTGTTTCCAAAATGGTTGAGAATCCAACCAAGAAATGTAATCAGGTTACCTAAGAAAGACACAGTCTCCGAATCCCAATAGCTATGACAAAACCCAAAAAAACCCACTTATGCTTCCACTACCAGCAACGAAGAAGCCGAATACAGCTATGAACAGTGAGACCTGTGAAATCTGATCTGCTCTACAGACATTTAGAGAAGGATGGGATATGGGAAGCTGCAGGAGAATAAACTTCAAGCCTGATGACTGGGAGACCTGCAGCACGCATGAATTCCAACATTAAATGTTATTTAAACCACACAAAGACAGCACTCTCACAGATATTACAGTGTATGCATAAGAAGTCTATAATATGAGCATAATGAGGAAATGATGCATTTTTTAGTTAAAAAAAAGGAACTGCCTAAAATGAGGGACCATAAATAATCATCTCTCCAGCTTACCTTTTGAAAGCCCTGTAAATGTTGGGTCTTTAAAGCACTATTATTTTATGCAATCAGTACTTGAACTGTTTTGCCAGAGATCTCACTATCCACTCTCTCATTTAAAGAAACATATTTGCACATAAATTATCAGTTCATTCAATTTTTCTGATGAAGTAGCCACTATACAAGGGTATTTGTGAGAATTTAGCAATCATTGACTGTTGCTACAAAGAACAATCATGCTCACCAGCATTTCACCCATATCCAGCTCAGCACTCCTATTTTTAAAAAACAACAATACTTTTTATTCCTAAAGTCTATGGGCAAGAAACAAGATTTTCCATCAAGTGCTATATAGAACCATAGAATCACAGAATGGTTTGGGTTGGAAGGGACATTAAAGATGATCTAGTTCCAACCCCCCTGCCATGGGCAGGGACACCTCCCACTAGACCAGGCTGCTCAAAGCCCCATCCAGCCTGGCCTTGAACACTTCCAGGGATGGGGCATCCACAGCTTCTCTGAGCAGCCTGTTCCACTGCCTCACCACCCTCACAGGAAAGAATTTCTTCCTACTATCTAATCTAAATCTCCCCTTAAATATCTGACAAGAAAAGCTTTTTCACAGATTTTCCATAATACTACGTCCCTTACTCTCAGATTTACTGGCACTGTCACAACCATACTCTGAGGTTTTGGGTATTAGCAGCTCAAAGATGGATTGGCAGAAATGATCTGTTACCTGTTCCTCATGGACCACAGATGTGCCTATGATTATTACTGAATTATGATCAATTTCCTTTGCGTCAAGCTGCACAAAGAGGCCATCTTAAAGTGAGGTATGGTAAATGCCTTTTTTTTAATCCATTTTTCTTTTACAGCAACATTTGACCACAAACAATTCTTCAAATTTCAGTGGAACACTTTTCCAAGTACTAGAAACATTTTATGAATTCTCTTTGCCCCAGCACAAGATGGCCATAGAGTTAATGCAAGGTGGATAGCTAACTTTTTCTTTTAAAGAAGTTTCCAAAATATGGGATTAATACTCACAAGTAAGCTGCCTTTCCTTCTTCCAGTTCTTTACTTTTTCCACTTGAACCACTCTTTTTCCCGCAGATCCTCCTGGTGATGCACATTAGCAATCCACATTGTCGTACAAAGAAGCAGCTAACATCAGTCACAACCAGGATTAACAAAAGGGCTGCCACTCCCAGGCCAATGACAGCACCAAGTCCAAGACCGTTAAAAATTGTGTCTTGAAGGAAAGAAAAATAAAACTTATTAATAAAATTTATTTTATTAATGAATGAAAGAATAGCATTTTCTAAAGCTTTTAATCTGTAGGCCAGGAGGCTAAAGGATGTATAGAAATGAGCCATTCAGAAATTAAGGGAAATAATGAGTCCTGAAGATTAAGAACGTATACAACCTGATTTAAAAAATCACAAAAAAAATAATCTTTTCTAATTTTTCTTATTGCCAAAACTCCAATATGGTCACAGAGCAAAAATGACATCATTTAATAAAAGATCATCTTAACATCACATCTTAACATTCCAAGACTGAGAGTATCAGCACGCAGCCTAAGAAAAACATTTTAAATGTTCAGCATAATAATAGTTGATGTAAGATTTTCCACATTTCAAATATAATTATTATAAGTGGTGCTAAGCAGAATTACGAAAGGTTTAAGAGTGTGCTGAAACAGTATTTATTATTTTAAAGGTCATTTTTTGAATTAAAGTAGAATGAAAAAGTCTCCACAGAAGTTAATTCAAGCTATTTAATCGCAAACAGTTACGTACCTTAGTCTTAAATAAAGTAGTATGAGGAAAAAATATGCAAAACATTAAATAATTACAGGGTTAGGACCTCATTGTACCTTGCAAATACATTCATACACTTCAAAATAAACATATTCCACACCTGATCTTGCTTTCTGTATTTGTATTGTGAAAGCTGATGCTTCATTACAAATTTGGAAAAAAAAAATTAATATTTCGACTCAGCTGACATTTCCATAACAGACAATAATGCCACAGATGATTGTTTTGAACAGTGTGATTCTCAGAATAACTGCTATCGTGTTTGTGAACTCAGATGATCCTTATAAAAGAGAGGACTGTATCTGATCAATAAACCAGGGGAAAAAAAAAGCGCCACCTCAGTAATGGTTCATGCTAGTTCAGGGAAGTGTCAGTCTAGCTCAGAAATTGGCTAGTGACAATTGCCTGGTGGGACACTATGTCCTCAGCGAACTCCGCAGGGGAGTGAAACTGGATTTTCTGCACCTTGGTGTGGCACCTCAGCATTGCTCGCTCAGTGTTACCGTGCCCTAGAGGGATTCATGAGTCAGCAGTGTGGCGGTACATTTCCATTTGCAGCTGTATCTATGCCTGTTGCCAAAATAAGAGCAAGATCTTTCTTACAGTAAATTACTTGAATACTGCTGTAATGGACACCAAACCATAATAGAATGTAATATAATATAAATGTTTTAATGGGGCTACAGCTATCATATTCCTCTATTTTCTCTTCCACCTCCCTGATACATTGTGGACTGTTTTCAGATTAAAAATATCATTTAAGCATTCATATTTCTGCTTAACTAATTTTAAATAAAATATATATTTACCCTTTCAAATATATTTTGAAAATTATTTTCTTGAGGACTTCTAAATCAATATATGTTAACAGAAAAATATGCTTTGTTAGTCGATGTGGTAGAACTCTTAAATGCAAAAGTAAAATCTTTTTTCAAAAGAAGGGGAACATTTTACTTCTTATGCAATTGATTTCATTGCCTATTGTATGGGCTGTATTAATATAGAGCTGTTCTTTAGAATGTGATTATGCAATAAGCCGTAATCCAATGTATATATTTACATGGACGGATAGGCAGATAAACAGACAGATATTATTTCAAACTTATTTTCCTTTCTTCAGAAAGACTTAAAAAACACTATATAAATAACAAAAATAATGGCACAGCAATGAAATGATGTATCATTTATGCATTGCCCCATGAGCAATGTTGGAAGTTGACATTTCACATGAATTCATTTTCTTTATTATAATTTTGATACATCTTCCAAAGCTTCCTTTATCCATACATCCACCCATCCAGCCATCTATTTGATGACTTCCTTTCTAAACTTCAGTCATTTGTGTTTGCCAATCTGAATTGTCAGGAAGATATAAATAGATTTTTAATTCCAGTTTATTGAAAAGCTCATATGTTTCAACAGATATAATATCAGTAAATTCTATAGAGTCCAGTTCTAGAGACCTTATACAGCAAAGTTTTCCCTTGTATACCTTCTCAACCACTAAATAGAACTGTGGAGGAGAATAATTAGAGTCTTTTAATTGACATTTTTAAAGGGATTTGGGGCTGTTCTGTTGCTGTGGTATTTTTAGGATTTTTTTTTCTTTTTTTAACTAAGTGTTAAAAAGACTTTACCATAGGGAGATACATTTTTCACTGATGTAAACAGCATTTCCAATGTCCCTGTAACATTATGATGCAGCAAGCTTCCCACCCCAAATGATTCAGTGACAGAAAAGCCTACACAATATTTTCACTGGCAAGTAAAGGAGATGTTTATAGTAACATTATTGCCCCTTTGTACAATGTTATTCATATCCATTTGCCGTAGTTGTGGGGAAGACTGTTTTTCATTTTTCATCTTCTTGGTATTGGTGAGACGTCTGAGACCTAAGTATTTGGCTGTTACATATTTTTCTGTCTCTTTATGATTGATAATGTCCTTTTTGTTCAGCATTCCCCACCCTCACTGCTGCCTTACTACTGCCCAAGTCCTGGTTTTCCTACTTGTAACTCTACTTGCAAATTACAGGTTTCTGTTTCATAACATTTGAAAATCTGATTTCTTATGATTGCCAATATGCTTCAATTACATCTGCATTTCTCTCCTTTACCTCCCACACCCCAAAAAAAGACAGGAACGCGACCACATCCTGTGGTGCCACCTGGACTGTGGCTGGTCATCAGCCTTCTTGCTCCTCTTAGGCTTTTTATGTCCTTTTTTCTTCTGAAGATAGGCAGAAATTGGACTGTTTTGTGTTTTAAAAGTGTCTGTGTTATGGTATATTGTTAATATTAATGAAAATATATAAAATTAATTTTCTAAAAGTTCATCTTTGGCTTTCAAAAGTCATATTTTAATATATCTATGGTATCACAATAATGTGAAATTTTGTCTTAATATCTTATGACATCAACAGAAGTACTAATTCTGTGATCGTATGAAATGTTAACATCATACTACATACAGTCTTTCAAGCAACTTTGAAAAACATCTTTGCTATCAAAAAGTTTTGCCCTAAATTAAATTTGGATGAGCTTTACTGTGACAATTCTTAAACAATACCAAAAAAAAACATTATAAGCAGCCATGATTTCAAATGTGTGGGTTTTTTTACGGTGTTCAGTATGTACAAAATAGACTCAAAATACTACTTCCACTTTGTGCTCTACAACAATAAAGTATATATACATTATATACCTTCTTTTTCTATCTGAAAACACACTTATTTTAAATCATAGAAGTTTAATGTTAATGTTAATGTGAGAGAATCAGTTCTTAACAATTTTGAGAAAAGGTTTATTGTACGCCTGTCTTAGTAATCAAAGCGTAGTGAAGCTTTTTAAAACACCGCTTGAAAAAAATGTGCAAGTTCCATGGTTCTGAATGAGTTTTAATTATAATTTGTCAAAAAATTTCTAAATTTAAAGTAATATGCTTTTTGTTATACAGAATATGGCATAAATAACATAACACACCTTGTCATGATAATGAAGGAAACTGCCAGCTTTAAACAAAGTCACTTCATTCATCCAGTTCTTCAAATAAGTGCTTACCAATGAATACTTACAGAAATAAGATGACAAAACTTTCAGAAATGCAATAAAAAAAAATTGAAGTAAATTTCTATAAATGTCATGGAAAGTATTGACAATTTTCAAGTTCTTACTCATTCAATAGGTTGCACTTCTAACTTCTAATAATATAATTGAACATTTTTGTGCAAATCATTTTTGACTAGCAAGAAGAGCAATGAAGAACTTTGGAAAGTAGAACAGAATTTCCCACTGAAGAGAAATATTTGGAAAGATAAATTTTATGGACCCTCAAATGTAAATTCAGAGTGAATTCCTTTAAGGATTCTGTATCAGATACTCTAAAGGGAAGAAGGTCTAAAGATGGAACTTAGATGCAACATTCATGTATTCAGAGTGATCTTAAATGAAGGTATGTCCTTCAATGTGACAATTTCTTTGTACACTTACAGAATCACATTGTATATATTCAGTTGCTGGAAAGACACTGAGGTGCTGGATCGTGTCCAAAGAAGGGCAACAAAGCTGGTGAAGGGTCTGGAGCATAAGTCTTATGAGGAGCAGCTGGGGGAACTGGGGTTGTTTAGGCTGGAGAAAAGGAGGCTGAGGGGAGACCTTATCACTCTTTACAAATACCTGAAAGGAGATTGTAGAGAGGTGAGGGCTGGTCTCTTCTCCCAAATAGGAAGTGATAGGACAAGAGGAAATGGCCTCAAGTTGCACCAGGGGAGGTTTAGATTAGATATTAAGAAAAATTTTTACACTGAAAGGGTTATCAAGCATTGGAACAGGCTGCCCAGGGAGGTGGTGGAATTGTCATCCCTGGAGGTTTTTAAAAGATGGATAGATGTAGTGCTTAGTGATACGGTTTAGTGATGGCTTTTGTCAGTGTTAGGTTGATGGTTGGACTAGATGATCTGAAAGGTCCCTTCCAACCTAGGCAATTCTATGATTCTATTCTATGAGTCTATGATCATAATTGCTCATAAGTGTTACAATAAGTACTCCGCTTGAGCAGGGCACGTTGGACAAGATGATCTCCAGAAGTCCCTTCCAACCTCAACCATTCAGTGATTCTAAGTTTTGTTGGGGAAAAAAAAAAAAAGTTAGCACCTCTTTATACCTTTCTTCCTTTTCCCTCCTCCTTAGCAGGCATGGATTAAAGGAAAGATAGGTGATTCTACATTGCCCTCAGCCTCTTGCAGTCATTTATATTTTTAAGGAAAAAAAGCAATGACATTAAACACTTCCCTACCCACTTAGGGTAGCACCTGGCAGATGCATTTGAATGGGCATGAATGAGTGTGCAGGCATACTCTGCGTAAGATTGTCCTTTCTTTCAGGTCAGTCTGAAGCTAAAGTGGGAACTGCTCTTGAGCTCAAGTAATTGAAAATTATGAGCTAGAGGAGGAATTTGAAAATATTGCAGTGGACAGTGGCAGGCAAAAAAAGCGTGTTTTTGTCTATCACCTTCTCGAACTGCCCTGTTGTATTGACTCTTACAAAGGCTGTCCAACCATGACGGTTATTTCTGCACTGCCTATGAATGTTGTCTTTGATTATATATGATCTGGAACTTAGAATCAAAGGCTCCCAATACCCAATATCCATTGACGAGCATCCAAACAGTCACAACGTAGTACCAAAAAGATAAACAGCTTTACAAGGTTTTTATAAGGCTGGAAGGCCAATGCCATTGCCAGAACAAGCACTGTGAAGCTAAAGATCTGGAGAGGGGAAAAAAAGAAGGATACACATCCAAACAACAAGCACTTCATGAGAAAAACAACAGCAGGAACAACAAAAGGATTTACCAGAAATGTTATAGAATTCCAGAAAGGTAACATGCATCTTTGATACAGGTCCATCCCAGATATAAAAATGTATACAAACACTACGATGTGTGCACTAGAGTCAGGGTATGGCAAATACCCAAAGGATGGTTCTTCATTTTGATCATTGCAATTACTCGTTTGTTTCCAGATGTTTTGAAATGCTAACTTGTTTTTTCTTTCTCTTTGGGGATTTAAGTACATTCAAATTTGTACATAATAAGTGGATATAACTTCTGAATTGATAGCAGCTAAAAAAGAGTCATTCCTCTTTTAAAATTAATTATGTATGATATTTATATTACACTGTCTTTTAATGCTTTGCATTTTCTTGTATTGAAAATGGGTATGTCTAAATTGTGGGACTTGTATAACTTTCCTCCCTGCCTGTCAAAACACATTCTTCCTTCCTTTTCCAACAAGAAATGTCCAAGAGGGTTTAAATGGAACATTCTTGTGCTCTAACTCTTTTGGTGTGGTTGATGAAGATGCAAGGCCTGTATGGCACCCAGCAAACCTCACAAGTTACAGGTACCTGGAATGAACTCCATCTTGGGTACCACACGACGGTAGCACGTACCCAGCTTTTTTAGTGAGAATAGTATGATGCTGGAAGACCATATTAACTAGAAGAGAAACCACTTCTTCGCTTTGTACAAGAGCTTCCCATTACTACGCAGTCCTGTGCTTTACTGAGATAAAAATCATGGGAGGCAAAAAGGAGCAAACCACCAATGATCCCTCCCCTTTACCCAAACAAGCTCCAATAATTTTTCTGCCACAGCCAGAGCTGCATGAGCTGCTATTAGCAATTTAAAGCCATAAAACTTGGCTTTTGAGCCAGGTAAGCGCCCAGCAGCTGCACGTCTACCTTCAAATGAAATAAAAAAAATCAATACAGTTGCAGGCATCAACTTTTTAAAAAATATTATGATTCTGTGCAAACATTTACTGGGGAAATGTATAATGCAAAAGAGACCGTGACAGCAGGTAATATTCTTTTCTATCCCGTTCCTTAATACAAAAGATACTAACAAGGCTATAATCTACATTAATTTAAATGTTTTTTCTTCCTCAGTGATTTTTCCTATAACTTTCTGCTAGGAAAAATGCTGCTGAAGGGCAGCGTACAAGCACACAAGGCTATGTGCTCTGTACTGCACGACTGAGAAATGTGTTCTGACAGGTATGCTTGACACACAGCTTTGAAAAATAAGGTGACAATATTATTGATCCTGATGTAACCAACTAAAGAGAAGGTTTCCTCTAACTTTCTTCTACCCACAAATGGCATGTCTTCATTGTCTACCATCTCTAATGAAATTGGAGCATAATGAAATCATGGTTCCACTGGCAGCAAGAAAGGCGTAAAGGGGAAGCTGTACACCATAGACAACGACGCACAGGAGGGACGGGCATTCACAGTGAGGGGACTCTGTGGTGCCACCAGGATTATCAATTATAAGAGATGTGAGCTACTGAAATGCGCATGTCTAAAATGACACTATCAGAAATTTTATGCTTTTCTGATACTTATCTCAGGGAGGGAGCTTTTCTTCATTATGGCAGACATCCTCTTGCCAACAAATCATCTGAAATTATTTGTTTCCTCTAAATTTTAGAGGAAAACTTATTATGACTCTTTCTGAGTACTGAGTAAGTATGGCTTGAGTTCTCATTTACTCTAATGGCCATTTTACACCGTTTTTCACATGAAGATCTCTTAAACAAGATGTAAATAATGTAAAACAAATGTTGTAATGTAAATAGCAGGTTGAATGTCAATGATGTCTTGTCCCTGTCTGTGAAAATATACTTTGGAGTTGTGGCTTATCATTTTTTTAGGAAAGTTTTACAAATTATTCCTGGCATAATCAAACTATCTCCAAGCTGCCTCAGCAGCATATCTAATGTGCCTAAAAAGTTATCAGGTAGCTACAGCCTCTTCTTTCATGTATTTACTCAGCCACTGTAGTAAAAAGTGTTTTTTTTACCATTGCCTACTTCTGTGGGAATCCGCAGAGAAAACTGGGCAGAAGTCCTCATTCTTTCTGTGGGAGCAGCAGCCACACAAGGCCAAGAGAGGAAATACACTTTCAGTACAAGCTGCTTCGCACTTCAGGCAGCTGATCAATACATTTTTCCTGGTACTTTCAGGGCAGAAAGTGGGGGACCCCTCCCCCCACCAACACTTTCCATGTGTTGGAAAGCAATGCCTTTTGCTTTCAACAAGGAACAGCTAATGGGGAAGAGGGGAGAGAGAGCCCAGCATTGAGGGAGGACAGGCTGCACAATGACGGCAGCTTTGTGGACTTCGTGGCATCAGCTCAGCACCCAAGTTTTAGAAGGCCACAGGAAAATGAGTAAGTTTCTGCATCCCAGGATACTCCATTCAAACTGACAGCAGATTTACTGAACACGTCTCTTAGAGGAATTTCTAAGAACCTGTGCAGATTAATTAAGATTGACGCAGGTATTGAAAACATACACTTATGTGTAGTTTCAGTATTGCTCTTACATAAAAGATCAAATCGTTTTAACTGTATTGTTTAGGAGAATTCAAAATCACACTGTGAACGTACCACAGAGACCTGAGAGATTTTTGCATCTTTATACTGGATGACAGCTGTAACTAGAGTACTGTAGTCAGGAGACCTGAAAAAAAGTCCAACTATGTTGGGATTGTATTTGAATTGATAAAATATTTCAGTCTTGACAGCACTTTCTTTTAGCTCTTTAAGACATAGGTAAATGCAAACACAATAGTTTTGAGAAGTATTACTTGGAATGATATTTTAACTGTATAATTATTTCATAGCATTAGCTACAAGAAGAGAAGTTATGAGTGTTTCCAGTATATGGTGCATGTTTTCACTTGAAATAGTTAACACTGATACCACTGCAAGTGTCAGCAGCGTTGTACTTGGTGTAAAAGTCTCCTGTACCAATATAGTTTCTCCCGGTATAAAACATCTGCCTTTTTGGGATAGAACTGATGTAAGTAGGCAGACTAAGTCAGTATGGATCAAGCACTCAGGCTGCGCATTTACAGCCGCTTCACATACTTGCTCCGTTAGTGCAGTAGCACGGCAGCCACCTAATATGAACCAAACTAAAAGCTGGGGAATTCCAATTTTAATGATTTTTGTTTGTTTGTTTGTTTTTTTAAAATATTCACTATTGGATAAAATGCTGAGATTTACTGTTGAAACAAAAATATTCACACAACTTTAAAAGACCTCTTCAGTTACAAAATACATAATGGAGATAATACAAGAAAAACAGCATTTATCAGTAATAAAGAAAATACAGATAGAAATGCTTTAACTTGGTTTTCTTTATTACAAAAATGAAGACAGAAGTTGCAAAAAGTAAAATGAACTTTGAACAACAGATGAAAGGCACAAAGTTACATACATTTCTTGACACTGGAAAGATGCTGAGGGACGTTACATTTACACTATGCACACATTCTTCAGGGAGAAAGCAGAGAGATGAAGTATTGCATGCATGAAAGAAATCAGTGGAGCAAAATGGTAGTGAAACATGAACAAGATGAAAAAAAATGCCAGTTTTTCACAAATTAAAATAAACTACTTTAAATCCAGATTTTTTTCTTTCCTTTCATACTGTTTTTGAAAACAGAAACTTACAGAAATTGCAGTGCTTGCAGTATTTTTCATAGAAGTAGTTTGTACATTGTATATATTTTCAAATGTAATTCTGTTGGGAATATGCACTCAGTAAGGTTTACTTTGGTTGCATTACAGCTCACTTAACATGTATTATAATTAAAAAGATATGAAAATAACATATTCAATAGAAATCGCCTGTACAAAAATGTTAAACATGTAAAATAAATATTCAGAACTATTAATAAGAATATCATACAATGTAGTCATAGAATCTCAGAATCAGAGAATGGTTTGGGTTAGAAGGGATCTTAAAGATCATCTAGTTCCAACCCCCCCCGCCATGGGCAGGGACACCTCCCACTAGACCAGGCTGCTCAAAGCCCCGTCCAGCCTGGCCTTGAACACTTCCAGGGATGGGGTAGCCACAACTTCTCTGGGCAACCTGTTCCAGTGCCTCACCACCCCCACAGTAATGGGACTATGGTAGCAAGAATTACAACTACAATTTCTCATTACTTTAGAACATAAAAAAATTAATAAAAATAGATATTCCCACTTTAGTTGCTTGATCTAGTTCTTTTAAAAGTTCTAAACTTAATATAGCTCTCAAGCATACAGCTTCCATACAGCTACTGTTTCTAAACAGGCAAAGTTGGTAGATTCTCTACACTTGACATTTGTCACCATTGGCTTTATTAATATGTTGTCATTGTCATTACAAGGAATAGGATTTTCCCCTGTGAGTTTCCATCACTTGTACATTAAGCCTGATAAATGTGTACCAAAGGAAAACTGAAGATTTCTTGTATGCCTGGAGAAATGGGATGGATGAAGTACAATGTGATAAGCTCAAATGAACTCTAGGTGTAGCAAAGATGTGCTTATAGACCTCAGAAGCTACGTCTGCCTTGACATTGCTCAAACTACTTCCTTAAAGTAAAAAGTTTTCCTTTTCTCCTAAAAATCCTGAAAAAATGAGCAATTAGAAATCATCAACATACTGGACAATGGGTAGAAAATTGGAGACTAATAGCACAAACACAAATTGCATACGAGTCTCCATTACCTTTTTTTTTTAAATAAAATTGTTTTGTTTGGCTTAATTAGTTAAATCTACATTTGGTACATATGTGAGTAGAGCTATTAAATTCAGTGCATGAGGTTTGCATGCTGGAAAGATAATACATGGTAAGGGCCAGGAATCTAACTAAGTATTGTTCATATGGTTACTCACTTAATTAAAACACTACATCTGTTTATCTTTTAAATATCTATTTTTCATATGCACATTACAGTTTTTACATCAGTGCTTGGCCTTATAGTTCCATCACAAAATTAAACGGAACATTATTTTGTTGGTTGGTAATAGTATGTTTATTTCCAATGTATGCAGTATATGTGTCTTTATCTGAGCAATATTTTTCCTATTTAGCTAGACAGCAATTTATATTCTAATAACCCTACTGTAATAAATGAAGAATCACATTTGAAGTTGTATTGTGTAAATACTCTGATTCAACAATCATTTGAAAATGTTTGGAACTTGTCAAAACTCTAGAAACAAGAAAGACAACAAGTAAAATCTGATTAGGAAAGAAGCCAGCCTTACATTCAAAAGGCTGTAAATCAAAACATTTTAAATGTACCTTTCCTTAGAGATATACCGCTATATCACAGAATAATCATTTTCCTTTTTAAGTTTCTGTGGCATCAATTTGGATTTAAGGCATGAGTTCAACATAGAATATTTTAGGACTTCAGTCTTACAGGCAGTTGAATATTAGGATTTCAAAATATGTGACAATGTTGAAAAAATGGTAACATTTTACACTGTCAATCATAAGACCTAAAATCCCTTTTACAATTACTACATTTAAAGGAACAAATTTACTTATATAACTGTGATTTAAGTACTAATGACAGCAGAATATTAAATTCAATTTGTGAAGACGTATTTATCATTTTAATACAGTTTAAACCACAATTTTAATGCTGTTCAGTCTATAGCTACCAAGTATAATTTAATTTGCAAATGTCTCTTTTCAGTTTTTCCTCATTCTCATCTGGAGGAAGACAAGATTTTAAAATCTTCTGTATCTTCCTACATATTGTACAAAATATTGTAAAATAATCTTGTTCTCATTGTTTTTAAAGATAGATTTATGAAACATTCTTAAAGAGGAAAACCAAAACTGTATTAGCTATTCATCTCAGGAGATACATAACAACCCAAGGACATTATTTTCTTCCTCTTTTTCTTTCTCATTGCAGAGGTTTTGGGACACTGTCCAGAACTGCTTGGCTCTGCTGTCACAGAACCCTATAACATTGTCTTCACTCATCCTCTTTGGACTTTGATGGGAAGGGTAGGGCCAAAAGAAAACAATCATATTCAAAGTACCTGGTAGTCAAAATGCATAATGCAAAATAATATAAATTGAAGCAGATCTAAAATTTCTCTCATTTAAACAGGGGAAACGTGTATTTCCCAGCTGAAGCTCCTATCTGTCGGAAGAAAGATAAGTGATCCAAATCTGTCTTTTTATCCCACTGGCATTGTGACGCTGAGGATAAAAGCCAACTTGTCATTTATAATGTATACTTAGCTTCTAAAATTTCTCAAGGCTTTTCATTAGTTCTTTCACAATATGTTTGGAGAGTTCACAGTCACTCTGTGCCCTAATTCCTATCTTGTCTTGTTATATACCTATCTGTGATATTAGAACGATTTGCGAAGATAAGAAATTTATAACTGGTAAAGAGTACTTCAAATGTTTAACCAGAATAGAAAAATTATTTAGAAATTTTCATTTTTCTACATTTATACACACCTGTAGTAGTCTCCTGTCTTGCTTTATTAAAAAAGGAAGAACAGAGACAAGTATATGACAGATAAAATATGCAACAAAATATTAAATAGAACAGCTTTAGTATTTCAAATTTTAGGAAAGTAGGAAAATGCTGCAAAATAAGGAAATAGGAGAATCAGACTGTGCAACCTTAATGAGACTCTATTTTATGTTTCATTCTATGAGATGATCTAATTTTTATCAAAGACCTTTTAGTCCAGCAGCAGGTGCTCACTAGTTGTGATTGTACCTGAAATCTGGTTTTCTTTATTATTCAGAACAGCACTCTATCTCCATTGTGTTCACAAGAGAAAATTTTATTTCCTTATATACATCCAGTCCCTATCTTACAATGGCATCAGAATGCAAAAGGGACTTGACCGCAGACAATACCCTCTCGAAAGAATTTGCTGCTCCCCTGGTCCAAGAAGGAGCCCCAGTGTTTGTGCACGACTGTGCTCCTGCAAACTAAGAAAGATCTCCTGGGAGCACATCGTGATGTGCTTGTGCTGAAGCACACTCTGGAGATCAAAAAATTCGCTGTTGACCAGTTGTGAACTGAGATTTTCAGAGGCTTCTAATTAGGCCAGACTTGGGCAAGTTATTTTTTTTTCCCCTTGGTCATATAACCACCATCTATTTACTACTTATTTGCCAAATGCCAGTTCTCTGATCATAAGTAGAGGTATACTTGCAGGTTTTTTGTTATGTTACTGGGAAAAAAGTGACAATAATGACAGCAAGAAACATTTTCACAATCTGAATTTTAGAAATAGTTAGAAAAAAATAAAACCTCCTGCAAAGGTTCCTGCCTGGGGTGATTCTTCCCCTAAAAAAAATTAGCATAAGCTAATAACACTTGTCAGAGTTATACTCAATTGAAAATATGTTCTCACACCTGAAAGTTTTTGATAGCTGTTTGTGTAGCTAGCTGTTCCAAACCCTCTATATCACAGTTAAAGAGGAAAGTTTCATTAAAAAAAAAAGAGGATAGCTTAATGTTAAAATCCCTATAATTCATTAATTATTGCCTGTAGGTTCAATAAGCACTTAGGCATTAAACAAATAAATAGTTTTTTTTTAATAAGAAAAACACTTATAAAACTAAATAACAAAGTCAATGCATATATTCACACTGCTTGTGCCTGGGAAGAACAAGCTTTCACCCAGCTGACACTGACTGAGAATCCAAAGTTTCAACTCTTAAAAAATCAGAACAGAAATTCTATTTCTTCCCCATACTATGCCAGGCACATGTCAATGTAATTCAGTTCAAAATAATGGCAATGCGTTGGGTTAAAGTGACAGAACACAGCGGCAAGGGCTATGGATGTAATAGTGGCCCTGTTTAACACAGTGTGATATTTTCTACATATCACAATAAAGCCAACATTTTGAGAATGGCATTTGCTTGAATCCCAGATACTTCATTATACCAAATACGTAATTTAAAAAAAAAAAAACAACAAACATTTCTATCAATAAATTAAGTCTTCAGATTTACACACATGCATTCTGAAGACAGCTTACTTCTGACATAAGCCAGTTTTCTAAAATTATTGTTATTTGTTTCAGATTAGAAGAGGTTTTATTAATGATGTTTTGAAGTAAAGACTTACAAGAATAAATTGAAACTGGCAAAACTGACTATAATCACTATTTCTAAAAAATAATATCCTTTACACTGGTGAAGATACATAACTTAAATTTGATGAAATAATTTCAAAGTTATAAGAAAATGCTATTAAACCCCAAACGAAATGAAATATAAGGGGGGAAAAATCAATATATACTGTTAATTTATTATCTTTGTTATGTTTAGAAGGGAAGGGAAGTATCTTAAAATAAATAAATAATTCTGCCTTAGCTCAAAAGTGCATTGCTTTCTTGGGTTATCCTGTATGCAACAGAGGAATAAACTATAAACTTAGTCAACTACATAAATTCTAAAATCAAACATATGCCGTGAAATGTCCGTGTGGACTAAATGAACTTTTTTTCAGAGGTTTTGTATACACTGTTCTAGTTGCATAGTTTGTAAGCCATTCTTTTAATGTGTAAAATAGGGAAAACTACTTTTCACATTCTTTTCTAAAGAGCCCGTTAGCTCTTCAAGTCCAACAAATGCCATGAAATGGAATGTGGCACCGTTACAGTCACAAGAAGTGAGTTTGGTGGGCAGGGACTTATTTTATGTGTTGAGACATGACTGCAGAGAGGCACAAAAAAAAATACATTAAATTAAATACTATGAACTAAAGCAATTCATAGACTATAAATTAGGGAAGAAATGTTTGTTAAAATCCACTAGAAAGTACAAAATGTCTATATTAAGCATGAAGTTTTAAGTACATCATGGAAGAAGCTAGTCTAAGCACAACTCTGTGGAAAGGATTAATACAGAATCAAAATGGCCTCATGAAAGACCAATTGGTGCGGCGCTTGGAAAGCCATGCGACTCTAAGTAGTAAGGTCTATGCATAGATTTCTTATAATCAAAATATGGTTGAGAAAACAGAATCAAATCACATTGATCAATTCAGTAAATTACATTCTCCAATTTCTGTCAGACAAAAGAGGCAATCATCTGTTGAATTTGCCACAGAACTTACAAGCTTTCCAAAAAGCTAGATGAAGAATTTTGCATGCACAGACTGAAGTAATTATACTATTTAGGATCTTAACTAGGAATGGAAACTTAGAAGAGCTATAGAAAAGTACAATTTTTTATACAGGTCTGTGTTTATTTTCCTGTAAATGTAAAACTAAGAGGGAAAGGAAGAAAACATATTGCTTGCCTTATCAATAGCATCAAAACATGTACCAGAAACTTATGACTACAATGAAAGAGAAACCAGCAGCATTCAGCTGCAAGGACTGGCCTCCATTTTCACGTCTAGTAGCTTCACAGCATCTGTCTGTGTGGATAAGAATCATTACAGAAAATCAAGAGTGTGAAAAAGAAGTAAATTTGAGAAAAAAAGTGAAAAAGTCGACAAAAGATGAAAAATAAAGTATCAAAAGGAAAAAAGTGACAGTGGGAAAGGAAAAAGAGAAAAAATAATTAATTTAATATTTACATTGTGCCAGAGACAATCACTTGAAAGACATTACTCTAATAGAAACACCACATTATGATTAAAGTGTAGATGAAACTGTTACCATTGAGGTGCTCTGGACAAATCTAGATAATAAAGTACTCAAACCATAGAAAAGGTGTATAGCACCAACACGTGGTTCTCCACTGCAGCGAAAGTGGTAAACTCTTTGGTCTAACTTTGGTGGTGTTTTCAATGATACACAATTTTAAAGAAATTAGGACTGTTCGAGCTGTTCAAAATTCACAACCAGTTCTTTTTATTAAGACTTAAATAGTTTGGTCCTTATATTCAAAGCAAAAAAAATGATCTTTGACACATTAAACTTCCACAGTTATTTTAATAACACAGCTTTTAAATGTTTTTAGAGACCATATCTAACAAATTAATCTTGTAATTGGCACTTAGGGTTTTTCTAATTATAAAGCAACATAATGCTAGCAATTACTTATAATAAATATTCTAAGTGAATAAGAGTACCATACTTGCAAAGTGTGGCCTAGAAATTCAACATTCAACATCTGTAATGATTTTCTTTTTTTCTCATAGTACTCAAAAGGATAAGCAAACTTAAATTTGCAAGGTAAAAAAAAAAATCAATTCCTTTTGCAGCAGCAGATCTGTGAATACAGAGCAGTTCTTTTACTATTATTTGTTCTTTCTAGCATTCTGCTGCTTTTCTAGTATTCAGTGGTAGTTAATTTCTGTTATAGCTGTACTGTAAGTATTACATTTTATAAAAAAAAAATTTTTTTTCCTATGAACATCTCTGATGGCACTGCTACTGTAAGATTTTTTGTCTCTGTGATTCATATCAAATAAGTTCTCTCAATTTTAATAAGTGATTTCTATCCTTTTTCATGTAAAAACTGTTAGTGTTTGCAGGGAACGGAGCAAACCCTGCTGTCTTTAGCCTACAGTAAGAACATGCTCTGTAACTTAGAACAATGTTCATTTCCAGGATTTGATGACAAATGGCTCTAACTCTGCAAATCCCTACAATTCTCCTAGTTTAACTTTTTAATGACACAACATAACTTCTCCTAGAACTAAGAATAAGTACCAGAAGCCAACTGCTGACATCACCCCACAGCTAACCCTGCCTCAGAACATGGCCCTGTTCTGAAATAACACATTGTACTTGGAAAGGGCTTCTCTTTAACTGAGCTACATCTGATCACTTATGATTAATTTTGGTTACCAAAAAGTTCTGGAAAATGCTCAAGACGGAATATCAATAGCCTTTTCCTTGTTCATTACCTACAGAATTGTTGACTAAAATAAAAAAAAAAAACAAAACAGTTTATATCTGCAAAAGCACATGGATCACTGATTGTGTACTGAGCCAAAAAATACCACAAATATAACTGAAAGCCAACCTGGCTTAAAGAATGCTGTTGTTGCTACTGATGTGAAGGTACAGAAGGAAGAAATTTGTATTGGGTTTATGGGAAGAAGAGCTGTAAATAGAAATCTAGAAAATAAGCATAACAGAGATATAACTTGGAAATCTAAGGACCTGGAGATATGAGGAAATTCTGTAGCAAGGATCAAGTCAGGGAATACTTCAGAAAACTGGATATACATAATTCCATAGGCTCTGATGGGATGCATCCATGGGCGCTGAGGGTGTTCTAATTGCAAGGCCATTCTCAATAATCTTTGACTTGTTATGGAGATCGGGAGAAGTGTCTGAGGACATGGGGAAGTAAATATTACTTCTGTCTTTAGAAGGGGCAAGAAGGAGGGCTCGGGGATCTACAGGCCAGTCAGCCTCACCTCAGTCCCTGGGAAGGTAATGGAGCAACTAATTCTGAAAACTGTTTCCAGGCACATGAAGAACTATTCCATCAGAGGCAGCCAGCATGGATTCACAAAGGCAAAGTAATGCCTGACGAACCTGGTGACCTTCTATGATGAAATGTCTGGCTTGGTAGATGAGGGGAGAGCTGTGGATATTGTCTATGCTGACTTTGGTAATGCTTTTGACACTGTCTCCCGTAAGATCCTCATAGAGAAGTTGCTGATATATGGGCTGGATAAACAGCAAGGTGGAATTGAAAGCTGGCTGAATGGCCAGGCTCAGAGGGTATTGAACAACGGCATGAAGTCCAGTTGGAGGCCAGTGATTAGCAGTGTACTCCAGGGGTCAATACTGGTTCCAATCCTTTTCAACATCATCAGTGATTTGGATGATGGGGCAGAGCGTAGCCATTTTGCTGATGACACAAATCTCAGAGGAGTGGCTGATACACCAGAGGGTTGTGCTGCCATCCAGAGAGACCTTGACAGGCTGGAGAAGTGGACTGACAGGAATTTCATGAAGCTCAACAAGGGGAAGTGCAAAGTCCTGCCCCTTGGGAGGAACAACACTAGTCCCCAGTATATGGCTGGGGGGTCACCCAGCTGGAAAGTGGCTTTGCAGAAAAGGCCCTGGGGATCCTGGTAGACATCAAGTTGAACATGAGCCAGCAATACGCTCCTCTGGCAAGGAAGGCTAAATGGTAATGAGAGAGGAGGCCTTGGTCATGCAAACACACTTTTGTGTGGTATCCTGATGTAAGAGACAACTCGTAAATTCCCCTAAACAAAGCAGCCTGAGGAATGTCTCAAACACTCGCAAGCACCAGTTCTTCTGCTCAAGGAACTGATAAGGCTAACACCTGCTTATCTCTTGTGTGATTCATGGAAGAGAGAAAACTGGTGCCCGGACAACAAATCTTACAGAAACAGAATAGCTAGTTTTTTTCCCGTGAAGGATTAGCTGTTTCTTTGGAAAGACGCTATGCCTGGTGGTGACCTTTGCCTCTAGCCATGAAATCCATATTAAAGTTCACACCCCTGCACATGCTAATGAATATTATCGAGTTTGTGCTAAGCATATATCACTATAGCTCTTGTCTTCCCACTAAAATCATGCTACATGTCACCTGGGCAGGGGCTGCAGGAAAACCTTAGACGAAATTGCCCCTAGGAGTGGGTGAACGTAAAAAGGGGAAGAAGAGATCCTTTCCCTGAAGAGAGGATTTTGCCTGGGGAGATTTTTCCCTGAAGAGATTTTTCCCTGGGGATACACAGAAGAACAGTCTTATGGCAACAACCCACGTACAAGGACCGGTGATCTCTTTATCTCTCTCTTGATCTCTCTCTCCTTCTCTATCCCTTTGTTTCCGCCTCTCCTTCTCTCTCTCTCCATTTCTTTTTCTTTTCTTTTTGCTTTTAAAGAAGTAACGCAAGGTATACTGCACCGCTTGTCATAATTCACTGTATATCTGTTATTAAGTATGGCTTGCCATAATTTGTTATATACCTAACCAATTGTTGTGGACCTAGTTAAGACCTGGTTACTAATCTAATAAATGTTTGTATATGGACCTTGAGATTTGTCTCATCTTAGTCCGCGTCGCTGGGGATTTGCAAATCTGAGTCACTTAACACCCCTCTTTTCTAAGTGGGACGTGACACCTGACCTTGAGGCTTGGTTGCAATCAGGTAAAATCTAATTTCAAACAGATCTGAATTTATATGAAATCTAAGGAAAATGCTTCAAAGGACACAAGAACTATTCAGATTGGAAGTTTATTCATAGCTATGGTAGGTCAACAAATGTTATGTACTTTTGCAGTGGGGTACAGAACAAGAATGAAGGCGGCTGCTTTTTGTCTTCTCTTAGCTGATGCATGGTCAGGGTTAAGTCAATTCTTCTGGAGAAAAGGGAGGTTACGCTTCCCTTCAGTGCAAGGGAGACTGTGCCCCAGGGAGTCTCTTGCAGCCCAAGGGGTCAGGGTTGATGGGATGTGAGAAACAAGGAGAGCACCCACAGCAAGAGAGTCTGCTGTTTGTCAGCAAGATGTGACAGGAACAAAAATCTACCCCAGCTACACAGATGGGATCATATAGAATTTATTTCCACCCCCAAAAAAGTCAATGAATTGCTTGACTGAGAGAAAAGGACTTTCCCTGAGAGAAAATTGTGGGCATCAGGGAGACTTATTTCTATTTTTCTATACTTCATAATTTTCAGTCTCTGGATTAAGAAGTTTATTATTCTATCTTCTATTCTAATATAACACTGTCTGTATAGTTCAAAACCCCTATTCTGTCTATGTAATACACCATAAAATGTACATACACAAATTCAAATACATATATATATACACATACATATCTTTATCATTGATGAGACCTATTTTTATTTTTCATTCACTTTGATCAGGAATCCTGCATTTTTGTAGAAACCTACTGATAAAAATCATGTTTGGCGTGAAGAGTATCATCTTTGCTACTAGTGTTGATGACAGAAAATACCACATATTAGATTGTCCCTCTTTGCCTGTCACTAGTTGATTTTAAGCATTGGTGACAGACAATACATTGAAAAAAAAAAAAGTAATTGAGATGCAAAAGGAATTAAAATGTATCCATGAATGTTAATAAAAAATATTCCGACAGGTCATTCAGTATTGGAAGTTAAAAAACCCCAAAACAACCAATAGCATAAAGTGAGAAAAATAGGTCTAAGGGCTTCTTATTATCCCCAAATGCTTTTCTCATTTTCCCACTATTGTGCCAAGTTATTAATTTATAACAAACAAGAAAAAACTTACGATAAAGCACAACTTGCAGCCATTTTTAATTTACCTACTGGCCTTCCAGAGAAACAGCACTGACTGGATAAAAGATTTTGGAAGACGGCACCTGCATAAATCTTCCACCACTAATATCTGAAAATATATCTAACACTTGCAGAAAGTATCCTCTTTTAACACCTTCTATTTCATTTTCTTTTAAGATTCATTTAATATAGAATTGTAGGCGTGTTTTTAGGTTGCAATAGTAATGGTTCAGGATGACAGCTGATTCGGACACTTTTGTACCAGTTGCATGGTACAAAGACAGGATCTCTCTCTCTGCTCTACTGAGAAAGAGTGAATGGACCCATACAAATGCCTCCGGCAGCTGATGGAGTTCAGCTGTTCCCAGTGACACATAGTCAGAGGGTTTGTTATAGCTGCAGAGGTTAGTCTATGCTGTCCTAACACTGATAAAGAGCTAAGGCACACAGCTCCTTTGAGAATCTCCTTTTTTCTCTCAGGACGAGAAGCAGCTTAACACCATAGAGAAGCCAGAACATAATTTTCTAAAATATTGCAAATCAGCACTTAGAGGCAAGCACACTGATGTTAAGAGTTGCACCTGCCTGCAAGTACTGCCAACTAACAACCCTAATAAGATATTGAAATACATAAAATACTACATGTAAGACTACGCCGCTCTTTCTTCAAAGCATGATTCTTAAATACATGCTCATAGATCTAAGTAAAAAGTGAAATACAAATATGCAATTGCTTACTGAAAAAAATAACTCAAAAAAGTAGGGAGCAAAATAATGTATACATAGATATAATATACAGTAATGTATGAATAAACATATACACATACATGAATATATTTGTACATTCATTTATTAAGGGAAAGTGTTTTAAGAAGTTGGTTTGCTGAGTATTTCTCAAAGTCAGTGCAAGGTTCCATTGGTAAACCCTTCAGAAAACTAGGAAACTTTTATTAAAAGGATTACAAATTCTGAGGAACTAATCACAAATTTGAGTGATTCAGTGAATGGAGATTGTGTTATAGGCCCAGGAACACAAATTAGAAAATCAAGTAGATCTATAGTTGGAGGCTGCTGAGGCCAACCATGTGAAAATTTAAAGCAATGTCTGTCACATTTATACACCTCACTGATGCCAGACGGCAATTTGCAGTCTCGGGCTCCTTCCTAGACCTACGACTGGTAATGGAAGATCATCATTATTATAGAATCTGACTGCCGGCCAGGAGCTCGTACTTGCTTACACTTATATAGCAGGCAGAAGCCGTGGACTCAGTGCCCACAGGAGTTGTGTATTCACGTAAGTAGAGTTTTGGCTTCCAGTCCCTGCCCTCAGGGATTACTACTTCTGCCTTATATCCAATTGCTCTTGAAAGCATAAGCAAGCTCCTTCTGCAGGAATCAGAACCAAAGTTTTATTTCTTGTGACAGCTCCTATTTCCCTGGTAAGCACCCATCGAAGGACAACAAATGTATCCTCGCCTCCACCTCTCTCCAGTTCTCTGATTAATTGCATTAGCTTGCACACATTTTCACCATAATACTATGTTAAGTACAGTTAACTATCATAATATTTAAGGAATCCCAAAATTCTCTTGGAATAAGTTATATCTATGAGATTGCATACACAGGATCTATAGATATCTTGTTTTTTAATTTAATTTAGAGCAAGACAGAAACCCTCAGTTCAGCTGAAGTGCCATAGATCTGGGCACATACAGATGAAAACCTTCTTAGCAACTTTTCTAATAATTACATGAAGAGTCAGGAAGGGAATCTCGGTCATCAGAAGCAGCTAAATGAGCACAGGATAGGTGATGCAGATTTCATTCAGAAGTCTGCCTAATTTCATTCTTGTTGCCTACATCCCTCTTTGGACCTAGCCGTAGATGCCTAGCTGCGAATACCTAAGCCTCACAGCAGACAAATAGTGCATCATCCGAGTTGACTAACTGATATCAGAAAGAATTATTCTGCTCACAGTTAGGCATTGTATATACATTATCTATCAAGTTTTAAAAGAGTAGGTTCATACTTTTGCAATGTTTTATATATATATATATATTATATTGCAATAACAATATTACACCATTTCAAAACAAGATATCCATACTGACTCATGAATATGAACATTAATGTTCCATTGATTCTAAGTGTCTTTTGACATACTTTTAAAAATCACCTACAGAATATCTTTATGATGGGAATTTCACACTCTTTTCAGGCTTGCAAAAACAGTTGTCAAGGAAACTAATTAGTTCCACAATCATAATTGCAATAATGATTCATATAAAGAAGACCTAATGTTAAATAGTGTAACAGACTTCTTACAACTACTTCGAGGTTATGGGAGAGCACTGAAAGGGAAAAGCCCCTAAATGCCTATAAAACTGTGTTCAGAGAAAAATATTCTACCTATCTTCTGAAACTAAATTAACGAAGCTGCTTTTTACTTGAATGTCTAGAGACTATCTACGTTATCGTTTACACTGTCATGTCATTTTTCTGTCAGTTCCAACAGCTGTGGCAATAATATGTAATACTTTAAATAATTATAACAGGTTAAAGTTAGATTGCATTGGAAAACAAGTAACATTTGCAAAACCAGGACATTTGTGTTTCAAGTATACAAAAGTGCAGAATGGCTTATCCCTTCCATTTACCTAAATAAGGTTTTATTTATTTTTCTACTTGATATATATTTTTATTTCCTTAGGACAATAAGCTTTCCTACATTTTTTCCCTTTTATTTTTCAATCACGTAGTAAAATTTTATTTCGGAATGATGGCAATCACAAGGCACTATCTGTTTAAAAACATAGGGCCTATTTAGGCCCTGAATTTCATCAAGATGCAAATCAACTCTCACTACTGCAATCCAAGTGCATAAACCAAATATTTGTACTAGAACTGATCTGAACCTACTAATGAATTACAAATGCCTACTCCTTTCTATAAATGCAAGTAACAATGCTTCCAATACAAACAAATTGCTATGGAATATTAAAAAAAATTGCAGAGATCTTGAGATAACTTCCCTGAAAATATATTTGAAGAACACTTGCAATAGACAGAAAAAAAAATTTGTTAGTTATTTCAAACTTTTCCATTGACACTGACTTTTCCATTTCCATGACTCATTCAAACTCATTGCCACTTTACTAAGATCAATGCTAGTCACATGCTCAGACTGAAACATAGATATTGATATATGGTTTACATTTTAATATATTGTCCGTTATATTTATTTGGTAAGATTTTAATCTGATTCTAATACTTTAATAGTTTAATATATGGCATATAGAAAGTACTCTTTTAGAGAATTTAACATCTGATTTTAAAATGGTAATGACGACACTGATCTAACTTGTAATTTATTATTAAAGATACCAGCTCATAATTTAGATAAAAAGTTTGAAGTCTCTTCCTCATAACATTGGCTTTATAAAAAATAAAAATTACACGTAATAGATCAGAAATTACCATCATATTTTTGGTTTATTCTGAATGAAATAATTTTGCATTGGTGCATACACATTTTGCACTGCTGAAACACACTCACTCTTAAATACTGTGCAGTTTTCCTTAAAAAAAATCCAAACTTTCCTATTTACACAGTTAAAAATATGAACATTTCTATAGATTTTAAAGCTTGTAAATAGGACTGATAGAAGGCTGTATGTTTACCATGTTAGGGTGAATCACTAAGGTGGTATTTAAACAAGATTATTTGAAGATTTAACCTCATCAGATGTTAAAATAAATACCTTTATTACATGTGTATCTTGAAGCACATGTAGAGATATTTTTCAGTGGGACTGAAATCAAGAATTCTAACAATTAAGTTGCTTACAACAGATAAATGGGCAGTACAAGGAAACTTAAAAATGTATAGCAGGTGTATCTTAAATACTATGTTTATTGTTAATTGTCATCATATAGGTTGAAGGTTCAATGTTTATTCTGTACTTACAAATTGCTTTATTACTAAGAGAAAAGTAGGAAATGGGGCTCCATTTATGGATTTTGAATGGAGTCTTTGCTGATAATAAAGTGTCAGGTCTTGGGCTTTGTCAGTTAAAGAAGTCTTCAGTTACCTTATGTTCCACTACACACATTAGTGTGCTTTGCATAGCAAATAATTCATAGTGAGAAAACACTCTAAAATTAACTTACCTGTAATAATGTTGGGCTTTGGTGGCATGCTGAATTCATACAATGTTGGTTCAGAGTAACCCAGTCTGTTGGCAGCTGTGATTTGTACTTCGTAACCCATGGTCCACTGAAGATGCTCTAAGATGATGTGGTCTCTACTACCTTGCACTTTTTTCTCTAGCCACTGGTCTTCCTTATCTTTCTGTAAAGATGCAAATATTAGTTTAAATTCTCAAAACCTCTTGTATTATTTGTCTAAACTACGTGTCTACACGATGCACAAAAAATATGGAGTTTCATTTACAGAGGTTATGAATATTCAAATGATCTAATTTTGGAGTTCTGAATACTCAGGCTTTTTGTAATTTTGACCGCTCCTAATCATGTTTCCACAATGTGGCTTCAGAGATTTTGTAGGCAATCACTTTTAACCTCTTGGTTTCAATTTATACTTTGCTCAAATACTGAAGTTTATCTTAGGGAACAGCATGATAATTATTTACAAATGTTGCTAAGAATAAATTCTTTAAAAAGCTTATTTTACGTAGATGATTGAAGTACATTTTGATCAATGTTCTTTAAAAGAAACTTGCCATTAAACCCAAACTTGAGTTGTTCATGAATGCAGGCTGTTCTTATATCATACATTAGTTATAAATTGAAAGCATACACTGACATTTTGCAAACCAGGTTGTATGCAGCAATATAAACACCATTGAGAAAATATGCAATCTATGTCTACACTGGTGAGAGGACACATGTAAACCATTAGGATGGTGTCCCAGAGAAAAAAAGGGTTCTCATAATTCAGATAATTATCTAAGACACCTATACAAAGGGAGCAAATGAGAACTTCAGTTGCAATCTTGATTCTGGCATTTCATAAATTTGGAGTGCTTACGTTTGCAATCACTCCTTTTAGCGCACAATATATTTAATTATTACAAAATAACTAATAGGTAAAAGGATGAAACAATATACAATGTCAAAAACAAAAGCCATCTTGTTCAAAGGAGTATTAACAACAGTCAGTAAGAATCCATGCTGTCCTATTCTTGCTAAACACTGAGGTACAATACAGTGGCAAAAACTATGGCTGAGAGCCAAATCCTGTCCATCCAACCCATACAGCAACACAGACCCAGTCAGTGGATATAAACTCTCTGGGAAAAAAAAAATAAATACTGGGAAGTATAACTTTTTGCTGCAGACTACAGACTACTATGCTTCTCAGTAGCTTATATTTACACTCGTCGCTGAAGCACCCTGCTCTTGACTGATGCAAGTGTCAAAGAAAATAGCATCTAAATTAGACAGTTCAGGGCCCAGTCATGCTCCTTATGCCTGCGGGGTTTTTTGTCCCCAGTCTTCAGAAAACAGAGTGACACACTAAACTCCCTTATGTGCACTGTGCAATAACTTATTTGCTATCAGCGCTGAGTGTGATGATTTTTCCGTCCTGACTTCACCTTTTCTTAAACTCTTTCTTCCTTTTTCTGCACTGGCATTGGTACTGACACATGATAGTCCTGGGAATGATTAAAATACAGTGAAACATCTTTTCAGGAACATTTGCAGCAAGGTGAAAATGCCCACTTCGTGCAGCAATAGACCAACGAAATATGTCAGAATGGTAGTCACATTACAAATCATGAAAAAAAAGTAAATACACTGGAGTAACAATAGTTTAGTCATCACAGAGTGAAACTGGTATCTTCTGCCAAGGATATTTTCCCGTATCCTTGTGGATAATTTCTCTTGCAATCATCTAGCATGCCACTGAGTGAATACACCTATATGTACATTCCATTGTGTGAATCCACTTATATTATCACTATATCAACCTACTCTTAAAAAATATTTTTTTATATATCACTGCTAAAATAAAAGGCATTAATACCGATTGCAATATGCATATGCAAATACTTCTTAGTAATATTAGGAATAGCAAAGTTACATAGCAGCATATTTGAATGGCTGTTTAAATTGGCGAACTTTGGGAGGAGTTAGGGGAGAAAAATGCAACCAGATTCCAAAGAATAATAACATGAGAGAAATCAGAAGATCCACACATGATCTTGTTGTGTGAACATACAACTGGGGAATACCAAAGAGGTTCAGAATCACAGAAGGAGAAGAAATATTTGAAAATAAAGATTCAGGCTAATATGGTTCCTGCGGGTGGACAAGACAGCATTGCAAACAGATATATGACCAAATTTTGAAACCAAACTGTAGAATTATATGTGATGAATAGAATAAGCTTAAGATTTGGAATGAAAACCATACAGATTTCTGTATGAGGCTGCTCTTCTGCAGACATAAGATTAAGTGAAAAGGCAGTTGTTCCACCATTTGATCAGGTGAAGAATAATGAAAGAGCTGAAATGTAACAGGATACTTGCATGCTATACCAGAGAAGTGACACCCTAAGTTTAGTTGAAAGTGAAGCCAGCCAGGTGGATTGAGACAAATGAAACAAAGTTCAAGCCCTGAGCTCAAAGACAGCAAAATATTTTAGGAAGAGTGACAAACACAAGTTAGGAGGAAGAAGAATAAAGAAAGTATCTGGAAAACAAGTTGTCATCTTCTAAAGATAAACAGATGAAGTCTTCCAGAAAACAATGTGCTTTTGCCATTTAAAGAAAAAACAGAACTGCAATGTTCTGCATTATAGCTGTTATTTCACATGTATTTTCAAGTACTTTTTACTAAGTAGACCTCAGTAATGTGTCCAGATTTATTTTACTATTAGTGTAGAAATGGAAAGAGAGGGATAAGAACACAAGAGTCTGTCAGTTAAATCTTCCTACAAATCTCATTGTTTATGCTAACATCCTTTAACCGGTAGCTTAAGGAGCAGAAAACAGAACTATAAAAGAATAGTTCGTACCTTATTAGGCTGTTCTATTATTAATATTGCTTAAAATTTATAGAAAGTCCTTAGCAAGCAGTGTTTTACAACAAATGAAAGAAACATCTAAATCACAAACTACAGTCTAATTTGAGAGGTGAGCTAATATAAATGTCTTCAATAATCATTATCAGCAGTTGTATCATTAATATCCAGCAACAAACGCACATTTTCAGGAACTGCAATCAGATCTGCAGCCTCAGAGATTAAACTGTTCCTTTATTTGCAGTTCATTTTGTTTCATATAATGTGGAAATACTCCATTACGGAAGGTCACTGATGCTGTGAGACTAACCAACTGGCAATTTCTGGGGATCTTACGGCCCACTTCCATTACTTTTAAGCCTTAGATTCACACTGTCCTCTTCCCAGTATAAGTCTTTGGGTGAAACAAACCTACCACAATGCCACAGACTAATGATACTAAAAAAAAATAATAAGGAAAAATGTTATTTCTTCATTGGATGTATATGGGATTTAAATATAAGCATCAGACAAATTTACCTCAAAAGTGTCTGAGAGCTAGATTTGTAAGAGAGCTGTCAGTAAACTAAGCACCTAAATACCCTGACAAAAAAAGAGTAAACAAAGCAGTGTGAAACTCCAATCTACCATGACTTGGCCACTTCTCAAAAAACTGAGGGCACATCTGAAAACAGTGGAAGTAAAGCCAATCCAGTGTTCAGGCACCTAGCTGTTTATTAGTCTAGAAAATAACACCTCTATAATGGTCATTTTACATTGTACTCAAGATCACATTCTCTGGGAACTCATAAAAAGTGAGGAAAAGTGATTAACCCACTTCAACCCTTTCCCTTATTCTCCATCCTCCTTGAATTGTTTCAGTGAAAAGTTCAGCTCAGCCTTGTTATTATGGTGGTCCCTGTGATAAAAAAAGAGTAGGAGATGCCACACTATCTTGAAAGCTGCCAGGAAAAAATATCAAGAAATCCTCACAGAAGACAATCTGATAGTTTAAAGCAGTGACTTCCCAAGAATTCATTACATTAGGTGATGCTTTGCAGGTCTGGATAGTACAGGACAACTACTGCACGAGGTGCAAAACATGGTTGATAACATACATAGTGTTAAAACGCACAGGAAGTCCAAGAATCTGGCCTGGTAAAGTGGAACTTAGAGATGCCAACGAGGAGAGGTGCTATGCTGGACCTTGTTCTCACCAACAAGGAGGGGCTGGTGGGGAATGTGAAGCTCAAGGGCAGCCTTGGCTGCAGTGACCATGAATTGGTGGAGTTCAAGGTCCTTAGGGCAGAGAGGAGGATGCACAGCAAGCTCACTACCCTGGACTTCAGGAGAGCAGACTTTGGCCTCTCCGGGCAAAATAATATGGGATAAAGTCCTGGAGGGAAGAGGGGCCCAGGAAAGCTGGCTAAAATTCAAAGATCACCTTCTCCAAGCTCAGGAGCAATGCATCCCAACAAAGAGGAAGTCAGGCTAAAATGGCAGGAGGCCTGCGTTGATGAACAAGGAGCTAATGGACAAACTCAGACACAAAAAGGAAGCCTACAGAGGGTGGAAGCAAGGACAGGTAGCCTGGGAGGAATACAGAAATTGTCTGAGCAGCCAGGGATCTGATTAGGAAAGCTAAAGCCCAGATGGAGTTAAATCTGGACAGGGCCATAAAGGGCAACAAGAAAAGCTTCTACAAGAAAAGCTTCTACAGTCAGTGATAAAAGGAAGACTAGGGAAAATGTGTTCCCTCTCTTGAAGGAAATGGGAGACCTAGTTACCTGGGATATGGAGAAGGCTGAGGTACTCAACAACTTCTCAGGGATGTGATGACATGGATGAAATTGCTAAGCTACTATGCATCATATCTGAGAAGTTGTGGCAGTCCAGTGAAGTTCCCACTGACTGGAAAAAGGGAATCACAACCCCCATTTTAAAAAGGGAAAAAAGGAAGACCTGGGGAACTACAGGCAGGTCAGTCTCACCTCTGTGTCCTCAGCAAGGTCATGGACCAGATACTCCTGGAAACTATGCTAAGGAACATGGAAAGTAAGGAGGTGATTGGTGACATGAAGCCAACATGGCTTCATTAAGGACAAATTGTGCCTGACAAATTTGGTGGCCTTCTACAATGGGGTTACAGCGTTGATCAATAAGGAAAGAGCAACTGATATAATCTACCTGGACTTCTGCAAGGCCTTTGACACCGTCCCGCACAACATCCTTGTCTCTAAATTGGAGAGACATGGCTTTGACGGATGGACTGCTCAGTGGATAAGGAATTGGCTGGATGGTCGCACTCAAAGAGTTGCAGTCAACAGCTTGATGTCCAAGTGGAGACCAGTGATGAGTGGTGTTCCTCGGGTGTCCGTATTGGGACTGGCGCTGTTTAACATCTTTGTCAGTGACATGGAAAGTGGTATTGAGTGCACCCTCAGCAAATTTGCCGATGACACCAAGCTGTGTGGTGCAGTTGACACGCTGGAGGGAAGGGATGCCATCCAGAGGGACCTGGACAGGCTTGAGAGGTGGGCCTGTGCAAACCTCATGAAGTTCAACAAGGCCAAGTGTAAGGTCCTGCACCTGGGTGAGGGCAATCCCAAGCACAAATACAGGCTTGGTGGAAAATGATTGAGAGCAGCCCTGAGGAGAAGGACTTGGGGATGTTGATGGACAAGAAGCTCAACATGAGCCAGCAATGTGCACTTGCAGACCAGAAAGCCAACTGTATGCTGGGCTGCATCAAAAGAAAGGTGGCCAGCAGGTCTAGGGAGGTGATTCTACCCTTCTACTCTGCTCTGGTGAGACCCCACCTGGAGTACTGCATCCAGCTTTGGAGCCCCTAACATAAGAAGCACATGGACCTGTTGGAACAGGTCCAGTGGAGGGCCACGAAGACGATCAGAGGGCTGGAGCACCTCTCCTATGAAGACAGACTGAGAGAGTTGGGATTGTTCAGCCTGGAGAAGAGAAGGCTCCAGGGAGGCCTTATAGCAGCCTTCCAGTACCTAAAGGGGGCCTATAGAAAAGAATGGGAGGGACTCTTTATCAGGGAGTGTAGTGATAGGATAAGGGGTAATGGTTTTAAACTGAAAGAGGGGAGATTGAAATTAGATATTAGGAAGCAACTCTTTACTGTGAGGGTGGTGAGGCACTGGAACAGGTTGCCCGGAGAAGCTGTGGATGCTCCACCCCTGGAGATATTCAAGAACAGGTTGGATAGGGCTTTGAGTAACCTGGTCTTAGTGGGAGGTGTCCCTGCCCACGGCAGAGGTGCTGGAATTAGATGATCTTTAAGGTTCCTTCCAACCCAAACCATTCGATGATTCTATGCAAAAACATTTAACTGTTTTATGGTAGGTATCTCAGAGTGGGAGTAACTGAGAAATTATCTCTTTTTAAATGCTTTGTATTTACAGAACTTTGTTCTAGAACCTATCATAAAGCAACAAAATGAACACAGTCCTCCATCAACATAGTCAAAAGTGAAGAACATAATCTACCAATCGAACACTTGTCACTACCAAAATTCAGAGCATTATTAGTAACACCGTCACGGGTCAACATAGTGAACAACTTTTAGGCCTGCAAAAACTAGTCGCTTCTCTAATGTTTCCTCCAAACATCATTATGGACATAAAAGCAAAAAATAAATTAAATGCTGTTATTGGTTTTCCAAATAGAATTTAAATCAATTTTTCTTGCTTCTTCCTATAAGTTTAAAAAAGATGAATATTCTTATTATTTCATTCTAATGCCAAATTTTTACTCAAACTTAACATGCCAGGGAAAACCAAAGACAAGGCCCTACCCTCTTTTTTTCTAGCTTCCTGTTCCATTCTGTCACCTGTAAGTATAGAAACAGAATTCCCTTTTGTAATTACCAAGAAGCCTATTTTAATACTTGCTTCTTAAGCATTATGAAGTAATTCAGGATACAGTACTGTCCTGGTTTCAGCTGGGAAAGAGTTAATTTTATTTCTAGTGATTGCTGTGAAAGGAATGTCAACAATGAATATTGTTTTAGTTGTTGCTACGCAATGTTTATACTTTTCAAAGACTCTTTTCAACCTCCCATAAAAGCTGAGAAGGAGTCTAGACAGAACAATGGAATGGCCAATGGAATATTCCATACCATAGACATCATGCTCAGTATATAAATGGGGGTTTGGTGGGGTGTGGGAATCTGCAATCAACTCCTCAGGAAGGCACCAATTCACCAGGTGGTGAGAGTGACTTGTGTCATCATTATTTTTATATTATTATGATTATTATTTCTGTTATTGTTCTATTAGACTTTTTTTCTGCCTTTCCCTCTCCTTTTCTCCCTGTTCTCTCTGCCCTTTTGAGGGGAGAGAGAAGAACTACACGAGCATCTGTGTGGTCCTAGCTGCCAGCTGGGGTTAAACCACAACAGGTACAAAAATCATAACCGAAGGCGGGGAAGAAATCTCTTCAAGATAATAGACTGATACATATTTTCGGGGAACAGTGGGCAACATTGTGCACCAAGCACAAATTCACAATTACAAGGTGCAGCTACAGAATATCCACCATGGTCAAAATGCACTTGAGCAGTAAGCACAAAGTTTGCTTGTGACTATGTGGGTCATGTGTAAGTGATTATACCTGCATGGTGATCCCGCTTTGTTTGCATGCTCTTTCTGGTGCTAAGCTTAACCTATGTAATACCTTCCAAAGGCTGCTTTGTAGCCTGCCTTTCTCTTGCAGGTCTGTGCCTGGTCACCCACCTGGCCTGAACTGCTGTTGCAGTCTCCCCTCTGTATCAAGTGCCCCTTCCTCATCTCCTCACCTTCCCCTTAGTTTGCACAAGCTCTTCAGCCCTCCCCTCTACCTTTTAGTTTATTACTATAGTACTTGGTAAATAACACAACAGATAATAGCTATTCAAAAATTCAGTACATATTTCCCCAGTACTTTGCATGCATGAAGCTTAACATCCATTGTGCAACACCAGCAACCGATCATGTTAACCTTTTAACTATTAACCAACGTTAATAGTACCATAAGCACGAACAACCAGAGGGGAGCTTGAGTTGGTCCCCATTAAAATTACACAGTTACTATGAGAAATGTTGTTAGAGGGTCATCTCCTGCATTGGACAGGATGCTTGTCTAAGAATGCCCATCACTGCTCTTCCTGGCTGGCTACTGGGGAGCAGTTTTCCCTTCTCTTTCTCTCTCTCCCCCTATTCTTTCCTAAGGTAACTTTGAAGTCAATGTACAACATCAGCTCCAGGCTCCATCAGTGAAGCTTTGTAAGATTGTCTTGACTTTCTTTGTGCAACAGCATGAATCAATTTGAGGCCGCTACTCGTAAAAATTGCACAGTACCAATTTTTCTGGAAGACATAACAAAACATGAAGGTTCTTATTATCTGATTATAGTTAGTAAGTTCTACCCATAATATGAATAAACTGATGTTCGGAAAGCTACATTTGACAGAATGAAACACATGATTTCCAGAAAAAGAAAATTTACAATTGCCTATTGCTATAATATCTTAAAGGCTGTCCTTCTCCCATTTAAAAAATAAAAATAATAAAAAAAAAATCTGTAGACAACTTAAATATGAGGGAACTGACTCTTAATAAGACATAAGCTGTTAAGAAACAGAAGGAAGGAAAAGCCACTGATGTCTAGCTTGTTATCCTATACGGTCTTTGAAGATACAAGCAAATACATTGGTCCAGGTGCTAATAATGAGGCTGGCAAGAGTTATAGGAAAGCTAATTAAACACGACCAATGGCAAAGATAGAGGAGGAGCAGTCAACAGATAATTAAGAACTTTAAATAGCATCCATTCATTCTGATTAAAACACCAAAAAAATTATTGTGCTTTTTGTTGCAAGAAGGCCTTTAATTTAGTCAAATTGCTTTTCAATCGGAAGCTTAAGGAGATATGGATTTGAGGTCCAAGTAAAAGCTATCTTCTTCAGTAACCTGTTAAGTTTCCAGCTACTGCTTAAACTGTACATTTATCTTTCAAGAACACAAATTAAAAGTGATCTTTTATACTATAATATTGTACCTTATTCAAAACACTAGATCAAAATCAGGTTTCCAAAAATATACAGGATAGATCCAAAATAATTTAGCTTGCCTAAATCACAGAAACAGATTAAATTCCATATATTGCATGCATATATGAAATCCAAATGGTTTATTTTCTTATCCTCTTAGTTATAAATACTTAGAGGCATTGCAATCTAACTAGGAAGCTCAATCCCACAAAATGGCATTGTATCTTGTATTCCATATTTTACTACCTTCTCTCTTCTTTGCAATTACTTTTCTTTTATGACAACTGTACTCACTGGACTGAAAGTCATTTAAGAAGGTCAATCAAGATTTAGGGATCAGTGATATCAGAATAACTGCTGGTTATTCCCTCAGGCTACTCTTAAAAGCTCTACAAAATTTTTCTCTATTGGTTTGGAGCTACCAATCTTCTTTGGTTATACTTAGCTTCGGAAAATCATTTTACGTGCCAGGTTTAGCATTTGGATAATCCCAGAAAAATCACCAAAAAGTGACGTTCTAGGAAACGCCAGGAAATGTGACAAAAACTATTACAAAATAAGGATTTGGGTTTTGGGAACACTAAAACAGGTTCTGCATTTAATTTCTCAAAGATTTCTTGTTTCTGTTAAATACATTTCTCACTATCTTCTGTTAAATGTCATTTAACATTCCCAATCTCTTTTAGACTCTTAAAACTGCCATGTAAATACGCTATTGAACTCTGTTAAATGTCTTTTTACTGGGTCTAGTCAGAGTCAGATAAAAGTACTATAATCTTCCTAATGGAACACAAAATTATTAGAAAATGCACACTTTTTAATTAAATTCATTGTTTTTGCTAGCTGTATAGTTACTTCTTCAACCCAATCATTTCTAAGCAGTATATCAGGAAATGAAGGATATTTTAGCTACTTTAATAATTAAAAAAATAACTCTTTTTTTTTTAATAGAAAAAGAAATAACACATTGCAGAAAAGACTGTTTTCTAAACTTGCCACATTTGGTGAGAACATCAAATCAGATTCTAGGTGACAGAAGACAAGTAAACTCTGCATGATGGCTGTTAAATAACTGATATGTACACTGAAACTCATCAAAGTCTGAACAATTTGCCAGTTATTTGGCTTTTTTAAGCTGACCTGTGGAATCTAGAAAGATAGAAAATATGAAACATGATCAGATAATTAATCTCATTTAAAATTAATAAGGAGCACTGGAATATAGCTTTCTATCTCTAGAAAGCTATATATCAATACAGTCATATTTGTAACAGGTTAATAATTTGCTGTTCAAACAACCCTTAATTATGTAACTTTAATGTCTGCTAATGTACTGCACTTTTGAGAGCTGAACATGAATGTTCTTCATTTACCACGTAACAAACCAGCGAATATAGTTTTCTTGTTAGAATGAACTTTCAATGATACATTTAGGAAGAGCCAGGTGCTTTTCTTTCCTTTTTTTTTATATAATGTGGCATTAGCAACGTAGTCACAAGAGAAAACATACTATACTATATCTTCTTTTTTTGCAAAAAATCCCAATCATTTTGTTACATTTCAAATCATATTAACATTCTATCTCTTAAAAGCAGATATTACTAAGCAAAACCCACCTATTTTGATTGACTGAAATACTTACACTTCTGTATTTGACAATATATTCCAAAATGGGCGCACCCCCATCATCTTGTTTAGTTATGCTAAGTTTAAAACTCTTGCCACTTCCTGGTTGCCCATGAATTGAAGGGGGGCTTGGCTCCCCTAAACAACGGAAAAAATAGTAATTAATAATAATTCAGCAATAAGATAAGTCTTAAATTACAGATCGGAGCTTGTCCACAAGATTATTAATCAAAATCTTTAAAAGGAATACGATCCTTCCAAGCACTGCAGAACATCCATAATAAGTGTGTTAAATGTTTTGCTTAAAGTATGTTCTAATGTAGATTAATTATCTCACATGAGGAAACAAAATTATGTCAAGCATGAAAGAAGTATTAGTTTCTTTGAGACTTTCTGACTTTTGATGCTTTGAAATGTAATTTACTTCAGAAATGATTTAGGCATCAGTTCAGCAAGGCTGGTGAGCTGCTCGTCACACTGAATTTTAAGACTAACCTTAAGCACGAGCTTTAGTCCTATGTGCAAGAATTAATTGTAATACAGATATCAGGTAAATTAACTGTTCAATAAATGTGCCAAGGCAAAATTACATACTTTTAGAGTAGACTATATTAAGAATAAATATGAAGAATAAGATTTACAAAAGCAAAACAAATTTTCTCTGTAATGAAAGGATAAAAATATTCCTACATGTACAATTGAAGGGTTAATAACCAGCTTAAGCCACTTTGCTAATGGAACTTCACAGAATATTTATCATTTCTATAAATTTTAAGTCAGATCCTAAGTGAACATGTGTTGTAATACTGAAGTGTTATCTTCAAAATATCTGTAAATTTGCATTTACCCAGAGAGATTCAGTTCCTTTAGAAATATTTTTAATATTTGTGTTTATCCCTTATCATGGTAAAGATAAATTAACTTGCACCTCAACATAGCATAGCTTTCTATCAGATAACATATATATAATTTCTATCAGTTTCTATCACTTTTTATTAGGTATGATGTTCCATATGAATAACAGCAAATTATTTTATCTGTCGTTCAATATATTTAGAATATGCATATACTTTAAAAAAAAGGAATTTGAAAGCTGACAAGTTACTGGTCTTGGACAGAAGAAACGTATCAATAAGAACATTTTGTAATAACACGGAAATATTTTATGTTCTTTGTAGTCTTTTGCCAGTCTTTTGCGCAACTTGTATTATTCATTCCATTAGGGACAGTATTCCTAACTATACTGACTAACACGCTACTCAGAAAACAGTTCAGCTGCAACAGATTTATGAGACACTAGTCTAGTAATACTTGCTAATAAATTTTGCAATATATATTTGAGTACTATACAGTGCCATCTGATAATTCCTTTATTTTTCTTCTCTGTGTTTAATTTATTGTTTCTATTTAAAAGTAATTTGAGAAAAATATTTTTCATTAGCCCTTAATATTTAAATCTGAATTTCTTGTCTATAAAAGATATTACAAATATAGAATACCTTCATAGCATTTATCATTTGCATGTAATCATAGTTAAAACAATTTATTCTCATAATTTTTCCATAGTTTAAGATTTCTGTTTGAGGCTTCATAACTGCAAAACTTGTGGCAGCATAGTTTGCTGAAGAAATGTCTCCCAAAAGGGCCAATTCATTTCTCATAGATATCTATAATGCCCTGAGTGTGAATGACAAAAAGTCCTTAATCTAATATCTTTCATGGTTTGTGCTCTTCAATGCAAAAGAAAGGTTTGCCTAAGTCTCAAAAATATGGGTAACGGGATAAATTCTCCAGTTTAAGTTCATTCATGCTATTTGGTTGGGGGGGGAAGGGACGAGGAACAAAACATGATTTATGAGAAACAATGTAAAGACTGACGTTATACACTGAGAGGTAACGTATAAATATAAAACATATTATCCACAGTGAAGCATACCTGAAATTATTAGCTGATCTGCAGATAAAATATTCTAATAAGAATATTTATATTCATTTATATTTTCATTTAATAGCACAAGTATTACTTACGGACAGGTAAAGTCTGAAAGATCTCAATTTTGCTATACTCTCCTTGCCCTTTTCCATTTACGGCAGCTACTTTGATTTCATAGGTCGTATTTGGTTCCAAATTGCTGAGAACAACCATTGCTAAAGGAAAGGAAAGAAAAAATATGGGAAAAAAAATTGATGACACAATAAATCTAAAAAAAAAGTCAGGCACTTTCATAATTTGTTTGTTTCATTTGCAACTTAAGAGTTCCATTTTTTAATGGTCCGATGGTTCCAGACTTAGCTTTCTTGCTAAGTGTTAATAGTCCCCTTTTTTTCATCTGCCTAAAATCATTGCTGTGACTGAGCAAGTTATGCTTCTGAAGGAATTTAATGTCAGTGTAACAGAAACCATAGGCAACAATTACGGACTTTGATGGCAATTGATATTTTATGTTCAGGACGTGAGCACAGGAAATACAAATCTGGCAAAAAACTATGGAAGTTTCCTTTCTCCTAGCTGGCAACGGGCATCTGATGCATGTTGAACCAACCTTCATACAGTTCATAACTTGCCGTTTTTCTCTCATGGAAAGTAGTATCAATTATCCTCGTTCTACACTTCTGGATGCAGCTACATGCACATTAGTGGTGAATTACTGGTGCTATGGTCTGCCAGTTCAACACTATGTTCAAGACCTAAATGACAGGTAGTTACGACGATCAAGGGAAGAGTCCTACTAAGGACCTGAGAGTGAATTAGGCATGTTTGTACATATTTAAGAGGAGGTGTATGGAAATGCATATTAAGCTATAACCCAAAAAAGTGATTTGGGAAGCAAACAGGTGTGAACTTAGGACATGCTTTCAGAAATCAAGACTGAATCCCTGGCAACAATATTTCACACAGCCTGAACCTATCTCTATGATTCTATCAGAAATAGAAAACACGGGAAATCTTGCCAAAAAGAATATTGCACAGCACTAAGAATATTGTTGCTGTTATGTACAGCAACAAGTCTACAAACAAACTCTAGGAGAAGGATGTTGGATTCCAGGATCCTTTATGGGAATGCAGTATTATATTTTACCATCGTACTGTACATTACTATTATCAATGTTGAATATGCACTTGGAAACTTCAATCCACATGGAGTTCTTGGATCATTACCCCACCTTTACAAGAAACCTTCCTTTTATTGCCGCTACCGCAATTGCATGCTTGCTGTTTGCCAGCTCTGTGATGAGCTCTCCAGATGTCAGATTCATACTGGGAAACGGACATAAATTGGATGGACTTTACTGGAAGCACATCAATATTTGTCTTGCACAGAAAAGCAGGGGCTGTATTATCTTATGAAAGGATACCGCATTGTAGTGTCTTGAGAAAGAACCAGTAGTCTCTTTTTCAGTCTCCAGGGACCCTAGGTTTTTTCATTATAGAAGAGTGTTTTAATAGTTGCTTTAGGCTTGCTTTTCAAGTTATATATTTAATGAAAGTATAATTACTTCTGTCAGTACTCTTTGTTATTCTTTTGAGTCCAAATTTATTAGATTTTCTTTCTTTAGTTTCTGCAGCAGAAAGACAGAGGTCCCATTACATGTGGAGCTAAAGGGATTTAACGAATTTTGAAAAAAATAGTAACTTTTACATTTCACACTCTATTATAAGCACTTTGCATGAATTTGCCATTGAAACATGATAAGTGCTTTCTTGTAAACAAAACAGTAGAATTGTGTGTCTTCCGGCATATTTTAGCATTATCATCTTCATGAGATTTAAAAATATCAAAATTTAAAGTATAACCATGTCATGAAAAAATAAAGTACCATCATGAGAATAAGAATTCAATTTGGAGAAGGGAAGGATTTTGATATATAACATTCAGTTATGGTAAGACAAAACTTAAAGCCTATATCAAGCTGTAGCAATATTTGAGTTGCCTTTCAGCCACGATTACTTTCCAAGGCTGAATAATTTCAGTAAAAATAAACCTTAGGGCATACTAAAAATTAGTGTTACTGTAAATGTTTTTAAAATTTAAACAACATAAAAGCATGACTATGAGCCTACACTTAATAAAATGCAAATGTGTTAACTATATAAAACCTAAGGATCTGATTCTATAAACACTTGAGTGACTCCTGGGGCCTATCTCAATGAATAAAATTACTTATACATGTATTTAAAGAATCAGTGTCTACTTTAGAATCCCCTGCACAGCACTATGCATCTAGATACAGTGACTCTTACAAATGCATTTATGGAATTAACCCAACTAAATCTGGTAGCATAAAAAGTCCTCAAAAACTGAAACCACCTGGTATTAGTGATGCTATAATGTGGATACATTTTATACACAGGAAAAATATGTATAACTGTGTCCTCTTGGAAAATGAAGAAAATAACCATTCTTGATCAGAATACTTTAAATACTCCAGTTGTAAAAGAATATTTAGAATAATTAAGTAAGATTAAGGAACTGTTCCACAGTATGTGAGAAAAATGCAAGGCTTAAAAGCAATCTAAGAGTAGTGAAAACTCCCTGCTTGATAAATGTTGTACATTTTTGAAGTTAAGAATGGAAGAAAATACTAAGTAAACTTGTGGGGTGGTTATTTTTTTTTGTTGTTGTTCTTTTTTTAAGATACATATCTGTCATTTAAGTATAAAATCAGCTTATTCATCTTTCCATATACAAATGCAACTTCTTACAAATCCCTGGTCACAATGGATATTTTGAATACGATTTTCAATGATCACTAAAGTAATTAGCTGTAAAATTTTAAATAATATTCTGAAAGGAAATACAGGACTTTCACTTTTTGTATATGAATATGAAAAAATCAGTTCACTGCATAGTGTATGTATGAATTATGCCCTTGCCATATTCAAGGGCATATATCAAGTCCCAAATATAATGACAGTGAAATTCCTTTATATCTTTCAGAATGTAATTTGAAAATTTTCAGTCTTTTTCTGCCTGTCCTATCTATCTGCTTCTGTTTTCATATTTTCTTCTAATCACAATATCTGCATGCTTTATCTGAAGAACTCAATTTTGTAGACTAACAGGTTTTTCTGGGATTATTCACATAGTGATTGGTTACATTGAGGAGCAGACTTTGAAAAAATACTCCAAAGAGGAAGAAACAGAAGATTCTCCTGTGAACTCTGCAGGTAATGCTGGGCTCAATTAACATGGTGCACAACAGCTCAGAGCTTAGCGGTTTCCACTTGTAAGAACACAGACAGGGAGGCTGCAAATCACATGGTACCCTTGGAGGAGATCACGACACAAGAAGCTACCAGCTATTTTGGTTTTGGTTTCATATACCGTATAGAGAGTTTAAAACAAAATTATAAATGCTTTTTTGACAGGGTTTGCAAGGAACATAGTTTTTTTAATTTTCTAGAATGGAACTTTAAAGCAAACGTAACAACCAAAAAGAATTAAGCTTTACCAAATAACAAAATTCAGTTTAACCTATTCTGTGGCAAGAATCCTAAAGTTTAAGCAACATTAAAAATAAAGTCCTTATTTTTTATTATACTGATTCTTCTAATTTGCAAGTAAATCTAAAACATTAAAGGACAAACACAGTACAGAGAAAAAGCCATAAAAAATATACATTACATAGACAACACTGCAGAACACCATTGCTATTTAAAATACAGGGTATAAGCATTTCAGCTAGAAAAGTTCAATTTATTATTGCAGAATTTTAACTACTATCAAGATGAACAATAGGGAAACAACATCTTACAGAAGATTTGCTGTGAAATAAATTATACCATAAATCTGAGTCAGTAAAAACAAAACAAAAATCCCCTGCTGCTTTTCTGGTCCAGGAATAGGTTGTTTATATTACCTTATTACAGTAGAATGAGAGGGGAAATGCCTGACTTATTAAATTGTCTTTTCACCAAAGGAAATCTACCTCAGAAATTTCTAAGGACTGTGATATATTACATAAGCCATCACCAAAGCAAGGAAGGTTAGGGGAATTAATAGTACAGTTACAGCACATTAGTCCCAAAGTAAATCTTATAGGAGGTTAATTAAGAGAAATATCATATTGATACATTGTTCTTATCAGAGAGCTACCTGTTGCATAAAACAATATTCTTACAGTTCCAAATTCAATCCCTTGAGGATGTCCGATATAACTAAAGTAAGATATAAATTTATTTTGAAACAAAGTACCTGAGATATATCATTGCTGAAATATCATAGTCACTCATATATATTTCAGATAGTGGCAGCAGTTTGAAATTTCTGTCAGAGGAGTATTACAAATTTTAGGAATTTTTTTTCCTATTTCTTTCCCTCTAGTCTGAATCTCTGTTATTATGCAGACCGAATGCAGAATGAATACTGTGCAGGTTAACAAGTGGAGTGTTTTGATTTAGCAGAATTTTCTGCACCTTAAACTCATTTTTTTACTACTCTCAAAGAAAAACTGAGTCCCCTGGAAATACTTGAATCTCAGAGGAAAAACTGAACAGTATTTTTATGAAGCTTAAACGGGTTTCTCTTTGTGATGTTGACTCATGTTCTTTTAAGTACAGAAGAATAAGACACACGAAGAGAGCAATGAGGAATCTATGGTAGTAGGACATGTGAGGAGAAAGGTGAGGAACCTATGGTAGCATAGCTTTAAGGTTCTGTATGAATATCTCAGACTTTTGTAGATGCCGCACAATCTGAGGAACTTCTCCCAAAACCTCTGTCTGCCTGGCATGAGCAACACAGTTTTGTCCACAATAGGAGGAAGACTATGAAACTCTTTTTCTAGCTGAGCCTCACAGAATTAGCTCACAGAAGTGTTGAAAAAATGAAGTTAGAAATTGCCACAGGGGAGAAAGGGGAGAAATACATGAAAAAAATGAAAAAGAGTTTTGCTACACCATAGGCAAAATGTTTATTCATATGCAAAACCAGTTGCACTGTCTCAGTTCCATCTGTCTGCCTTGCCCAAATAACAATTAATTTCATAAATACTCATTCTAGCATCTGGCTATAATGTCAGGATTCAACTAACATAAATAAATGAACTTAATAATGAAAATATTTCAAGTTGCACATTATCTGAAAAAGCATAATGGTATCAAATCCTACTGCCAGTGATATCATGGGCATAACTTCCATTAATATATATAGAGACAGGATCAAGCCTTAAGTCATTCCCTAAAATGTATACTTAGAAACAAATGCAACCATTTTAAAAATCAGAGAGAATGGCTCTGTCAGGAATTTCCATCATTCTTTGCATTATAATTGTATGATTATTGCATGTGGTAGATCAGGTATAATTAAGATAATATAATGTTCACTAACATTAATAATTTCCTTAAAAAATACTTTTCAGTAGTTGATATAAAAAATGCACTTGACAAAAATTGATTTAATATTTTGTGTACAGCCCCTAAAACACAATTGTCCTGTTAAGCTCCTTTTCTCCAAATATTTAATTTTTATTTATATTGGGTAGGATTCTGATATATCAGATATACGAATTGAACCAGAAGTAGCATCAGCACCCGACAGTCATACAGAGGATTACCTTTGGTACCTATTTTTGTTGAAATAAAACTAAAAAGAAAAGATTAAGTAATCTATGGGACAATTATAAAATGTACAGTGATATAAATTAATGAAAATAAAGCAAGCAAGAATGTAATCCAAAGCCCCTAGAAAAGAGCAAATTTGTGGACTGGCAACATGGTTTACAATATATTGAATCAGCATTAATCCAGAAGATGGGTTTTGTCATTTAACATACTTAGGAGGTAAGAATGAATAGGTTTTCTTTAGAAGTTCATTTTCTAGTTTATTTATTTAAAAATCAATGTTCATTCAACCTGTATTTAATCTAAATCACAGCATAGCACACCATTTAGAAAAAGAAAAAAATCCTAGGTGAAACATTCCTGGAACAAAAGCAGTTTACTGAGGTAGATCATTGTATCAGTAAACTGCTCCCACAACCTTATTGAGAACTGAAGCATACTTGCATGAATTGCACATGAAGTAGTCATTTACACAAACTAGTGTTAAGAAAAATTAAAAATTATTAATTTCATGTAATATTTTTAGGCTATAGGCTTAGAAAAGGTATTTATACCCCCATTGATAAAAAACCCGTATTATCATGATATGTTCTTTAAATTTTTGTACTATACCTAATTGGCAATGATATAGAATATTTTATGAACAAATTCTGCCACTTGTGCTGATTAGTCTCTTACCCTATCAACAATCCTGTGCAACTAGGATCTGGCTTCAGTAGATTTTGGTTCTTATCATCGATAAAATTGAATTTATTTTTCAAACACACAGTCTCACTTAAAATGAAACAAAACCATAATAATTTTACTGTTATGCTATAGCTGTGTAAAACATTTTGTAGTTCTCCATTGATTTCATTGTATGCCAAAATCTTTTTTGATTACTATCAAAATATTTTTGCAAATTTGAAGTAGTTCCTTCAAGTATCTGTAGTTAAGTTGCTTGTTCACTCAATTTTTCTTAGCTGCTGTTTTGTCTAGTTCACTGAAGCTGCAGATGACTTGGACAATAGTATGTCATATACTAACCCAAAGGATAGGAATGTATACAGCCAATTTTCCTGGCCTTCAGTACTCCAGTACAGTGTAAATCTTAAGAATTTTCCTCTTGCTATCTATCCCTTGCAATTTCAGCTTCCTGTATAATAAATCTGCTTCTGTTCTTTAGTTATTTGGTTAAATCTGACTACCATAATCAAGCTCTGTTCTTCTTGTTCTTATCTCTGGCCTTTCTTTTCTTGGAAAAGGTTTGAAGATATTTCCACACTCTTAGCCTGATGTGTGTGCAAGGTGGGGTAGGTCAGGAGAAGAGATTCTTATTAAAAATTGTATTATTTTTAATGTTATTGCTTTTAGTGCACTTTTGGCAAAAGCAAAATTTCCATAATTATAAATTGCCAAAATTTCTAGGAGAACACAAGCTATCACTACTAATTCCAACTTGCTATTCTTGTTCTCTATACAGAAACCTTCTAAAAATATGAAATGACAATATATAAAAACGTAATAAGAATATATAAGAGTATGTAATGGATATACTAACTATTCATAAAATAATACTTTTTTTGTCCTAATTCTCCTGATTTTTCATATCACCAGCATTAAAACTCATGTAGGTGAATTTTCCTTTCTCTTTAATTCCTTTAATTTCATCTTACTCATATATATAACCCAACACTTTGGACCACAAGTCAACTTCCCTTTCTTAATGTTTGACACAGCACTGCTTCTATTCAATTGTTTCTGTATTGTCCTTTTATACAGAAAGAGGTAATAACCTATTTTGCTATTTTGATTACATTCTATTTCTGTAAACAAATACATTTGATTTTGGTTTAGTTTTCAGTAAGAAGTATGTTACTTCCAAAATTATATTTTTTGCAGCAGAGAACAAAGCCAACATATGTCTTTTATCATGCTAACAGTATTTGCTTCTTTTCCTCAACTGTAATAACAAATTCACAGATATTCAAAGCTTTACTGAGAATGGGGTTGATATCTCTTTTAAAAAACAGCCCTCCCTTTCTAATCTCTTTATCCAAGTTTTCAGTTTAAAATTGCCTATACAAGCTTTATGATGACCAAAGCCAACTGCTTAATACCACACCTTTAAAAATGGAGTTAACTAACTTCCATAAATGGTACTTGTATCTCTTAAAGGGATGGGAAATGGAGGGGAAGCAATATGAAAGGGTGGAGAGAGAAGGGGATAGAAGGGGAAAAGAAGAGGATAAAGAAAGAATGGACAATTAAAAACTTACTAGGTTTCCACACATTTAAATTTTGGGAGAGTGCTTGAAACAGTTGCTACTCCCCATAAGATCTTAAGCAAATCAAATGCATACTTAATAAACCATTTCTTTACACAATTCAATAGGTTAAAATGGAAATATGTATTGAGTTTTAAAAACACACAACTTAAATGCATTTCAAAAACAAATGCTCTTTGAATAACATAACCTTTAAAATGTCAGGTCTCCAAGTACTCATTAGCCCTTCATTTTATCATTAAATGAATAATTCTTTTTGAACCAGCTTTTAAGAAATACCTATTCCATTTTTTTGTGTGTGTATAGTATTGTGGGTGTTCTGAAGCGGTGAAATTTATTTGGTGATAAATCAAACAACTTTCATTGATGGCTAACCTTTTGCTATCCTAAAATTTAGAAGCATTAACTCAAGTCGATCAAAATTATGGAAATGAGTCTCCTGGAGACTGGTGAAATTTAGCTCAGTCCTTAGAAGAACCGATCGCACTCTTGTAATTCAAAACACACAAGCCCGAATCCCAGTTCTCTAACTCAACTAAAGGAGAAATAGTTGCAGAAGCAGAGACAGCAGAGTTCCATCTGGCTAACCCTACTCATGTATGTTCACCCATGCAGGCTGCAAGAAGATGCAAAATAGAAACCTTGACTAGTTCAAAGATAACTGTAGGTCTTTGGGGCAAGGGTGAAAGGGTCCTTCATGTCAGGCTGAAAGGCTCAGGAATGAGCAGATACATGCAGCAGGCAAATACATCCAAACAAGGCTGCATAGCTCATTGTCACCAGCATGGCAGACTGCCTACTTGAGCTACGTTTGGAGCTGGCAGATTGAGAGAAGTTTATTGACCCCCTCTAGTAAGTGCTGGTAGGGCCAAACCTGCGACTGTGCATCCAGGAACACAAACCAGACCAAATAGGGTCCAGCAGTGAGCTACCAAGAGGAGCCCAGGGCACGCGAACAATAAGTAGATGCTGAGGCTTAGTCTGATGAAGAGGATGCCAAGGAGCGATTGAATACTCACCTACCATCCCTTCCTAGTGGAAACAAAATCAATGGTGTGAGACTCTTCTCAACAGTGACAAACAGCATAACAAGGACAACAGTCATAAACTGCAACTAGGCATGTTCAGACCAGCTATTAGAAAAACTTATTCACTGGGAGATAAATGAAGCACTGAAACAGATTACAGCAAGATAAGAGGGTGAGGAATCCCCATCCTTGGGTGTTGAGACTGAGTTAGACAAAGCCACGCCTGACCTGATCTAGGATTGGCACCAGTCCTGCTTCAAGCAGGAGATTAGACCAGGTAAACTCCAGATGTTTCTTCCAACCAATCTTTCGATGATTCTATAAATTGGTTCTTGGTTCCTGGACCCCCATTTTCTCCCCTGCTGTAAAACTATTGTGCGCTTCTTAATACAAGGATTTTAAAGTCTATTGCTTGAAGAAACAGCCAGCCATTTGAAAAAGACTACACTTAAAACTTTTTATGAAACAATAAAACAATACATTAAAATCAATGGGGATTTGGACTGCTGCCAGATGTTCCCCTAATCATGCAAAAAAAAGGTATTGTTCAACATGCTTTCTAACATATGACTAATGTTCTAAGTGTAGCAGCATGAGGGTTCATTGTTAAATATTTATGTGACTATAATTGCTGCAATTTTAATAGTACAAATTACACTGCTAAATATAAAATCTGATGAAGTTAAACCTTTCCTAAATCAAATTTATTTTCTGTAGACATTGACTTTAAAATTCTCCTATAACAAGAATTTCTAAGCCACTGAATACACCCGAAATTCCATTGGCAATATGAACACATAAAGACAATAGAATTAAGTCTTCTAAGTATGTAATACTTTATTGAATGAATATACAATACTACAATATGTAGTAAAGGAATAACTGCGTTAATCTCATTGCAGAAAGGCGATTAAGGCCCTTATTAAGATCATTTATGCTGTTTCATTTATCCCTTTTTTTTTTGTTTGTTTTTGAACACCCATCAAGGCTAAAGACAATGCTTACTGGGAGGTGACCTAAAAACTAAAACAGGATCTTCTAAGAGGAACAGGGATTCCATTTATTTGTAGACCACAAAGAACATGCTGGTTGTTACATTTCAGCTCATGCCACTATGTATTCCCTGTCTTATATCAAGGTCTGGAATCCACCCTGGAATACTGAAGGAGGGAGTGTATTTTGACGGGGGAGCTGGAGGTTAGCTATGAGTGCATACCTTCCTTTCCTCTATGCCTGCTACAGTTACACCACTTTATCTCATTCTTCAATTGTATAAATCAAAGTGTACCCTATCCCAGTCTCTCTCATATATGCCAGAATCTAGAATCTCTTACATTCCTTTGTAGGGCAGAAAGTATGACATTTGTTTCATTTTTTCCTGCCCATTTTTCTGCTGTTCCTATAATGGAGATCCTGATGTGAGCCAATATCCCATTTGAAACTTGCAACACAAAGCTGGAGTTGAAAAGGGTCTCCTACATTGAAAACTCCATTTGGGAGTTCTTCATTACTGAGAAATCTTGAGAAAAAATGTGAGCTAATCCTCACTTGAGTTCATAGCAGACAAACCTTGTATCTTCCAAGCACGAAGTCCACAGTAGTTTCCATGGTGCACCTGGAAAGTGTTAGGTCGAATGTGCACATGCTAACTTATCCTAAACTAATAACTGATTACTGGTCCAAATATCTTCCCTTTTTATCACCAAAAGAAAAAAAAAAGAAAAGAAAAAAAACTGACAGAAAATGTCTTCAAGGTGTAAGAAAATAATGGCAGCAGTTTACTTTTCACACCTGCACCTTCTTCCTATTGTCAGCCAAGTTCTGCAGAGCTAGAGTGATCTTTTTGTTCCTTTGAGACTTTGCAGCAGATTTAAGGTGATTCATGCAATTCTCTAGTTTTGTTATGTTGCTACAAAACGGCACAGTGTTAAAGACACAGATAAGAGACGACCTTCTTAACCACATGAACCCAAAATACCTAAGAAAATTACTCTTTACTCATTACTACAAATATATCAGTACTCTTACAAAGCTCCAAAAGAGATATTAAGAATTCAGGAATTCTTAACGCTAAACCAAAGGAATATCTGTGGAACACAAAGGAATGAAAATTTCTAATACTGGCCTCAGAGAAATAGAGATTTTCTTTTTATAGGGAAACTAATATATGTTAGCAAGACTCTCATCTCAGTTGAGACTGCTATTTAAAATTCCACCACTTTTCAACTTTATTGTAATTCCGCATACTAATAGCAATAAGCAGAACAACATATATAAAATCTACATGTCTTTGCTCAGTTTTACCTATGTACAGAGAATTATTATACTCTAACATACCACTGAATTCTTTATTAGAAATTGAATTATTTTCTCTTCTCTAAACTACTTATTTTACTTGCTTAATTTCATATTCTGAGCAAGCCGCTAAGTCTGAATGCCAACAAAAGTAGTCTCCTATGCACTTCTCTCGAATGGTATATTAATTATCACTGACCAGATTTTTTAAACTGGAAGCTCTCATTAATACTAATTGTGCCATGACCAAAGTATGTTGCTGCAGTCTTAGGAGCTACCTAGGAAGCAGGTGATGACAAAGGAGTTCTGCCTTTCATTCCTCTAACCTATGCAATTTTCCACTCCGGAGCATGCAAAGTGTGAGAAAAATAGACTCTACTTACTCTGTTACCAAATGCAGCAGCTGGCAAAAACCTAACCACCACCATTTGAGGTAAGACTAAATCAGCTCCTGGTGACTGCTATCATCAGAAGCCATTCTCACGGTGACAAGCAAAGGGACTAAAATGTGATCTCAGATGTGTGTTTGATGACGTTCACTACCGTGAAAAAGTGAAGACCTCAGGGCTGACATGAATGATGATTTCAACAACAGTTCTTTTGTTTCTTACATGCAAAGATAATTTTCATTCATAACTTTTTCTTCCTCACGCCCATCTTACTCCTGCATACTATACTTTATTTCTTGCCAATGGAGAAAGGAGAGACTTGATAGAAAAAAAGTGATAAAAAGAAGATTCATTTAATGATACCATGAAATGTAATACAGATAGGGCTATGCTATCTCTCTGTTGTTTATTGTTCTACGTGGCAGAAGGAAAACTCCATTCGTAACTACTCTGTCATTCAATGGCCTTGAAAATACTTAAACAATATTCTATCCTTCAGGAACACTTTTCAATTTTGTATTAGGAAATGCAGCAGAAGTTTATATACGCATAAATATTCCATAAGTGTACTTTACATTTTTGTAAGCAGATTGACAATGTAAAATAAATGTAGACGAATACAATACAGATTTGAAAGGCGAAATTTGCAGCTGCACCATGTATCTCATTTATCAGTTATTCATATCCAATATTGCATTGCATCACTCTCTACTTAAGAAGATTTACACTTAAGAGCCAGATCAGCAAGACCTTTACATCAGATCAGCATGTCTGCTGCAAATTTACTTGACAGTGTGCCATCATAAAAAGCCTGAAAAGGTCTAAATAGGGAGTAGCGAAGAGTTATCACAACAGAGGAACACCATGTGAAATATATTTGGAATAACTGATTCTCGATTCAATTGCTTATTAAAATATTTGCCACCTATTTCTTGCAATCAAAGTGTCTTGCATTTGTTCTTACAGATTTTCTAGTCTGTGTCTTTAAAAAGAAAACAACGACACATGAACATAAATCACATTTTGCAATGAGCTTTGCCTGTTTGACTAAATGCAATTGCAAGCAGAATTACAAGCTACTGAAGAGAGGAGTAACCTCGGATATTGGCAGTGGTTGTATCTGCATTACACTCAGTTGCTTTTAGTTATGAACTCATGCTGTGAAGTAAATTGTCTGGGTTTTCTTCACTTCTCATGACATTTTATTCACCTTTGAATGTGAAAAGTTCATTTCATTCTCCTGATGATTCTGGTCTGTATAAAAACCTGAAATATTTAAACCTAGCTTTCCCTTTACACGTCTCCTCACTTTCCAGTCTCTCTAATCCATCCATGTAATTTAGTTTAAGACATTTATTTACAACCCAACCTTTCCATCCACATGAGAATTTTACAGCAAAGATTAAGCTGGATGGAGGCCAAGAATAGTACAGACAGAATTAGAGGGATGAATAACTTTCTTACATGCAGGTACACACACAAATTAATTTGGATAAAAAGTGGTCTTTTTCCTACCATGTAACAGGGGTCTATATTGGTTGCAAATTGCGTCCATTCTTTCACTTTTTTTTTTTTTTTATTAGTTGTATGACATCTTGCAAATTGTGTCATGCCATTTTATCCCAAGAATTTAGGTTTACTAAAATTAAGGACTTTTTCTTCATGTTATTTGTACTTTTACATCTAACATCATCACAGCTTAATAACATATATATTTGCAACTCCCACATTCTTACGATTTCAAAGCTGGTTTCAGTTGAGAAAAATATTTTTGAATCAAGCTAAATATCCAGTTTCTTTTGAAAGAGAAATCCCATGAGTTTAGGCTTAGCAATAGTATCATACGTATATTAACTGATATCAGGAATGATCTATGCAGATTTATTTACAATATTATCAATTATTGCCTACAGACAACAGACAATTTCTTAAATTAAATCATTAATTTAAGTCAATTTGACAATGTGACAATCAATGTGACATTTTAAGATTCTTCATATTGTGCGTCATCTACCACAAGTTCGGTATAAAGTGACAACAATTTTATTTTTTTCATCTGTGTTTTCGCTGGTCTTAAACTGTCTCCCTAACAGTCTGCTAAATGGAGAACCAGATTCTAAAGCTGAATTCACAACCCAGAAATGTTTTATGAATGACTTCTGGCATCATTTAACATATATGAAAAGATCTCTATTTAGATCTCTTCTAAATTCCTGAGTACATACATGATATTCCAGAGATGCAGAAACATTCCTCAGGAATAGCAAGTGTCATTTTAGAACTGAATGTGATCACAATTCATGTCACAGGGAGCCATATCCGACAGATATGCCAAGGAATTCAATGTCTCAAATACTTACTAAAAATGTATTTTCCCACTGGAACAGGCTAATGAGCGCATTTTTCCTTCTGCTTTAGCAGCTTGCACCAGACATTAATTAATTCTGCCTTGAAGATTTTCAACTATCAAAATAAATTTGAATGCTGACTTAGCCTACCAAAATATTTGCCACTTATTTCTGTTTGATCTACAAATTATACAGATATACTTTACTTAATCATTAAACTCATTAAGAAAATTACGGAATTTTATGGGGTTCATATCTCTCAGGAATTCATTTGAAAGTCTTCCCAGTTCAATGGTGAAGTATTGTTACACTGGGAAAGCGTTTGAGTAATCAATGGGGTGCATACTTTCATGCTTCAGTACAAAAGAAGCAGGAAGTACAAAACTGACAACCTAAGATGTAGTACATGAGAATTCTAATTTATCTATTCGATTTCTTCCCCATGACAATAAAAAGATACAGTAATCGCTATATTTTAGCATAAGAAAGGATATCTTTTTGCATAATGATGTTTCTGAAATCTCCGTGGAAATACATGCACTATAAACTTCTAAAGTCTTCTGAAAGAACGTCTTTCCATGTGATGTCTATCAAAAAGTCTTGCTTAAAGACCGAAAATGGAGTTCAGTAGTTTTACCCAAAAACCTGAACTGCACAGACAGGAAAAATCATCATTCCATTGCTTGGAACGTCATATATATTACAAAAAGTAAAAGAGAAAATGGAGTGACCTTATTTCAAAGACCAAAATATTTCTGACTATAAGGATTATAATAAGATTTGCCTACACACATATATGCTTTCTCACTGGTATAGACAATTCAAAAGTAAAAAGCGTAACACAGAGGTATAACACTTCAAGTTTTAATTACATCATCAACACTGGCATGTACATAACTTCCTCTAACTTTAAGGACACATAGTAAAAAGGCCTTAAGTGCCAGCCATGCCACACAGCACAGCAGTGTAAAAACGTATCTTGGGTAACAGAAAATCCGTTCCCTACTATAGTGTGCCTAAAAAAAAAAAAAAAGTTACTTGCATGTCTAAAAATAGTACAGACAGGACCTTGTTTAAATCCCCTCCCCCACTAATTTCACAAACAAAACGCTAAATAAGGAATTCCCATTCACAGAGAGATTCAAAACTCAGGACAAAGCCCTGGGCACCCTAACAAAACTTTGAAGCTGGCCCTGCTGCAGCCTGGGGAATTTGGAGCCAATGATCACAAGGTCTCTTTCTTTCTATGATTTCATGAAGTACATGAAATTTATTGAACTTAGGTGAAAAAAAAATTAACTGAACCTGCTGAGATTTGAATGTGAAATTACAAAGAATTACTTATTTCAGATTTGATCTCCAATTTGTCAAGAACCAGACAGAAAAGAAAAAAAATTGCTGAAAGCAAATACTAGCATGAGCATTCGAAGTTTGAGAACTCCTTAACAGCTAAAACCAAAATATTAAATTTATTGAAATCTTTGATTTATTGCATAAGATTAAGATGCTGTACACATTTTCTTAGTATTTTTTTCTTCAAAATAATGCCTTTGATTCTCTCTATATGTTATACTTATTTTGCGGATACATAACATAATAGCACTTGTAGTCTACCTGTCAACAGATTTCCTTCTCTTGTACAAAGAATGAAGATTTCAGCATTTCTTAGGTTGTAATATTTTTCATCCTTTCATTTTGCATTATAATGTAAAGTTGTAAAACCATGTACATTCAATATTTAACTGCTTTTTGTATGTAGCCTGATTGTGCTACTGCAAGATTTTGAAAATTATTGTCTCCTTCGATAAAATATTCAATAAAAAAGTATAAGCATATGTTGGTAAAGCATCTCTGGTGTGTTTTGACATTACTGCATGAAACAGAGTTATGAGTAATCCATTCATTATTGAATCATATTATATTTGGTGAATTATTTCATAAAGCTTCTGCTTTCTGTCATCTAAAGAATCTCAAATGTCAAAAGACAAAACATCCTTTATCATTAAAACTCAAAACACATAAATAGATTCAAAAAAGCAGCTTTTACAACATGTTCGTTTCCTATATTTTTTCTTCTACCCCACATTTTTGGAAACTTATATATAACTTTAGCTTAAATAACTTGTCCATTGTAGAAAATACTTTATGTTAGTATCCTACAAAAGCTGAATTATAAGTCCCGGTATAATTTGGTTAAAAGACTTGAAACTCAATAGAATATCTCCTGAAAAAAAACATGACCTGGAGACACTAGCAAAGCCCAGATGTTTTGCTTTCTTGTTTTCTTTTTTCTTTTTTTGGAAAAAATATACAACATGAGACATTGTTTTTTAAGAACCAAAGTTAAGAAGAATGCAGGGTTGTTATGTTGAGTAGCTACCTGAACTTATTGCTTTAAAAATGATGTCAGAATAGGCATTCTTTGAGTATGTTATTTTTAGGGCATTGCTACAGATTAACATTGAAAGAAAATGTGGTGGTTTTTTTTTTTAAATTGAATTTTTTAAAATGTAAAAAATACAAGAATTTAAAATTCTACCAAACCTTTCCTAAAAAAAATCAGAAAAAGCAGTACCCAAAAACAGATTTAAAAAAAAAATCCAATCTTAAATCTGAGAATTTCCAAACACAAGAACAATCACAAATATCAAATACACTACATGTATGAGCTGAATATTATATCACTAAGGTCTTGATCTAATGAAAAGATAGAAAGAGAACATTATGAATACCTCTTAATAAAAGAGCGCATTTTTTCACTTTCATGATAGAAACAGATACGGGAGTAATAATACTGCAGTTCAGAAGAAGCAAGAGAGAGAACAGGAAGACAAAGGAAGGCTATTAGCTACATAAATCCAAAAATGTATATATCTCATCTCTAAAATGACAGTGACAACTATCCACATATCCCATAGGTGAATTTCCATAGTAATGTTAATTTGAGACTGGGTTTTTCTGCATTCTTCATGCTGCTCTACCTCCAGCAAATGGAGTGGCACTAGAAATGCAGAGACTGGTTTTATGTGGTATTGTATGCTTATATAAATATTATATGCTTTGAAAAGAAAGATCCATTGACATGTTTCTCTATTTATCTATCTATCTGTAAATTGGAAGTAGGAAGGAAAAAATACTAAAATTTTAGTGGCCATACCCATCTTATGCTGAATTATAATGTGGAATAAAGTTTCTTGTATTCCTGTTGAAGAAATCCAAAACTTTTCAAAAAGAATTTTTTTTGGGGGGGTTTCAAATGTATCTCCACAGTGGCTTAGGTCTGTGTATAAGCTAAGTCTCTTTCATTAGAATACATCATTTGCTGCCTGTGAACCAGAATGATTAGTGTTTATAATGCTATTAAGGCAAAACAAGACCTTCATGCCTTCTCTATTAGAGTTATACCAGTGGTGCTTCCTGAAGGACTGAAGGGATCTGAAGAACTGAATCTCACAGCCTCCAAGTCCATCCTATTTTTTCCTTGGAAAATTCAATACTGCTTGAAAGGGAAAAAATAATACAGGTTTTTTCCCCATGAAGTCTCTGCTGATTACTCAGAAACTGATCAGTGAATGTCTTTTTTTAAAATAAAATTGCATGGAAGATTGTGGTAAGAAACTTTTTTTCCCAGCACAAGTATCTTTGTGTCTACAAAGGAAAGCATGGCACATGCCCTTCACCAGTTGTTATCGATGGATGGGCAATACCCCACACTCAGGGATTTGGCAGCTGCCTGGCTGAAAGGATGCAAAGACTCCTTGGAGAATGAACCTTGCCAATATTATCCCCGCTTCCGTTACTTCAAGATTAGTAGGCTTCTCTGCACTACTGACAGGGTTATAAATGTCTGGGCCCTGAGGACATTCTTAGCCCTGACTGTCCCTGACCACCCACCTGCCCCAGGCTTCCAGCCCGCAGAGAGCCCCCTCATCCCATGACTGTAAAGTGAAGCTATACAGAGGTTTGCAGCTAGTTTGCAACAAAACAATTTTCATATTCAGAAGAGCATCTAACAAATGCAGAAAAATCTGGCTTACATTTGCTCACTGATCTCTTGGTGAACTATGACAGTGTTGATTGTGACTTTTAAATCCATAAATAGCCTGAGTTGGTGTATCAGAATGATTGCTTCGTTTTCTCTGCTCTCTTTCAATAGCTGCAATCAGGACAAGCTTTCAGATGAAATCTTCTTCATTATAAAAGACAAAGGGGAGGGAACAGAGAGACAGATATTCTTGACTCCAGCTCCAAGACTCTCGAATTTTCTCCTTAATTTGATCGAAAACAGCTCAAACTAGTACACTTTGAGACAAAAGCCACCTTCTGAGGGAGTCTTTGAAGAAACCAGCAACGTTCTTCCGAGATGAAGACAATTGCAGGCTGTTTGAACAGATTTGCATAGAATCCATTGCATACGGCTTAATTTTTCTGATTAAACTTATTTGTATTTACTGGATGACTGATTACATCAGAATGCCTAACAACTTTGGTAAGCATCTATCGTATTTTTTCATATAAATAGAAACAGAGAATTATCCTGCTTGTAGAAGGTTTTATACATAATGATTGGGTCATAATTATAAGAAAATTAGTTACTTGTTAGCGTTAGCAAAATTCCTTTCATCAACTTTTTGAAACATCTATTAATCATTTATTAAGACTTTAGTTATAAACTAACTTCTGTGGCACATTTCCATGATGTTTGTTTCATTTAAAGATACAGTTTTCATTCATTTTATGAGTTTATGGCTGTTCTCTGTTACGAGATGAAGACAACCACAATATTCCTTCTGGTCATAGTAAAGAGGGACCAGAAGACCCAGTTTAGCCTTGACAGTCTCTGTATTGGAAGGCCAACAGTCTCCCAGGCACAACTATCTCCTTCACGTAGGTTTTTCTGCCTCTTTTCTTTAAAAGATAGTCTTGGAATTTACACATTACCTACATTGCAGCAACAAAAGGCTGCAGTGCTGTTTTATCACTCCTGAGCTAAATCAGTCTGGTAAAAAACATCCTGTAAAATTTCAGTATAGTTTATCACTGGCTGCTGGGAAAAAATCATGACTCATGCATTATGTATGCATCATTACTTGAGATGTGCAAGCAGTTAACTGTCCCTGTGTAAAACGCATTTATATCTGACTCTTAAGTCATAAACCTGTCTCCAAAATGGGAACAGATGAAAAAACGATTTTGTTTCCATTAAAGACTATTGACCAAGTATGGAAATTGTGATGACCTGACTACAAATCCTAACACTGAATACTGACTGTGTGTAGACTGAGGAGTCTACCTCCTCAGTCAGCTGAGAAGATGTTGAGGCATGGTAGGAAAGTGGTCCTTAGTTACTTAGAGCGAAATGAGAAACTGTCTCAAAAACATGTAATATTTTTATCATTCAAGACTTAAAAGTAAACTAAAAGTCTCAACAAGTATAAAGAAAACAAAAAAGAAGCCTTCACAGTAAGAAAAGCTTCTTTAAAAATTATTTCAGGAACTGAAAAAGGGATTTGAAAGAGGATGTCTCGATGTTATACTACCATGACACTGTAAGTAGGCCAAAACAAAAATGGAGAGAAGTTTAAAGAGATGTCTTACAGCAGTTGCTGAAACCCTTGGAATGCTCAGGAAACAAGCAAAGGCTGAATTTTTCGGAAAGACTCCAGTTACATTTAGCAATACTTTCATTAAAAAAGGACACTAATATGTTTTTTTGGTAATGTGGGAAGACTTTTTCTGCTCTGTGCTGTGCAGTCTGTGTTTTGGTAACACATCTGATTTTTCCAGTTTGGGCCTACAGTACCTCACAAACAGAACAAGTTTTTAACTCATTAAAGAATATCTGCAAGAACTTACAATAAATGCAACTAGGTCCCTTTTGATTTCCCTATCAAATTACATAGTGTAGCACCAACATGATTTACAAAAACCAGATGCCTCCTGCTTAACGAATATTTGAAATTCTGAAATAGTTTTTGATTTCTAAAGTAGTTCAGAGATAAATTCAGAGAAATACAGGATATACAATCTCAATCTTTCCGTGCAGGGGTATACAAATAGAGATTTCAGAAAACAGCATGAATTAATTATGTGTCTAGAATTAATTTTTAATATTGTCCACCGTCCTCTCAGTAGTTTATCTTCCCAATATTTATCTACTTGTCGACCAAGATGACTCTTCAGGTTATTTCGATATTTACTAGTTTTCTGCCATCACTGGAAGTAGTCTGTGATAATACACACTATTAAGAGGTACCTTTAAGATGTCCAAAATAAGGGTGACCTATTTTATTTTTTCAACGAAATCTCTCAGTCTTGCACTTGGGGGACAAAGAAATGAAGAAGAAAATACATGCTTGAAAGAAGCTAAACCCCCTGAAAACTTCCAAGTGAGAAAGGAGAATAAACTGAAAAAAGTAAGGCAAATTACACAAAAGGAAGGTGTGGGGCAATAACAAGACAGCATGTAGGAACTAATACAGTCCTTTTCTCAAAGAAGCTGTATATTTAATTTTAGTAGGGATGGCAGCAGAGACCCTAAATACTCATGACCTACTTCACAGCAGTATTGTCTTCATATGGACTGCAGGTATTTGTACCTGCCACTCTACTCTCTGTTTTTAGAATAAATTACCACACAATTCAAACAGGTATTGTACTACAATAATTCCATGAAGATCAATTCATATTATCACCAAAATGAACTATACACAACAACTTAAAAACATCTTATGCTGAAAGAAAACCAAAGTGTGAAATTTTGAGGAAGGCAGCTCCAGTCAAGTCTAATATAGTACATACATAATAGATATAATATCTAACAAATGCATTTAATGTTTGTTGAAGAATAATTACAGATACGCTTTCAAAACAGACATCGTAAACATTAACAGGATATAGAAAGGTTATTAACTAGCTCGAAATCAGTAATTAATGCCCAGGATTAAATATCACATAATAGTTTGCTTAAAATTTTTAAGTTAACTGCATATGTAATGCACATTCTCAAAGTAACCCCTCTGTGATTTCTGCTCACTTTGAAATTGATAGCTTCAAAAATATTCTTTATATTTTCTTGACTGCACAGTGAAAAATGCAAAATAACTGTAAATTTGTTTGCCAAACTTTTTTATAATAAAAAGCAACAGTTGGCTTTTACAAAATTAGAGTAAGATTTCTAATTGGTGTAAAGATGTCTGACTTCATTAATATTAACTGAAGATACAGCTACTGGACTAAGACTAATGGACAAACAAAGAATGAGCTACATATATTGCAGTCTTTTCCCTTGACATTCTTTTCAGTTAAAATACTCCATTTATTTTTTGTATACTTACTTTGAACTCCATGGGAGCGAACTATTTTCCAGGTTTCTGAGGCTACCTCTTTTACATCCACTTGGTAATGATGAATGGGCACACCTCCATGTGAATCTGGCTTATTGAATGAAACTTTGGCAGTGGTTTGTGACAACTCTAAAACTCGTACTCCATAAGGACTTGATGGCACATCTAGAAAAGTAGAAACATCAATTAAATAATCAGCAGCAACTAGACAAACCTAAGCAGTTGATAATCCACCCCAAAAAGCCTCCTTAGTATCTTAAAGGGAGAAATAATAATTTAACGTGATGTAATAATGCTTGCATTAGATAAACAACTTAAGCTTTCTAATATAGAGCTGTAAGAAAACCATGTTTATTTTCTTGTATGCTAAAGTTATGCAAAAACATTTTCCATCTCTGCCTTTCTTTAATAATATGATCTTTTTTAATAGCTAATTTCATCACAGGCAAATGTAAGAGATTAGTTTGTTTACTACATAATTATGTAAAAGAGAATAAAAAATGTTAAATCAAATTTAACAAGAGGAACAGTTATGGCTAAATAGAACATTCAGAGTCTGAATTCTTCTAAATGTGATTATGACAAAAACTGTAGAAATAATTTGGCTGTTTTTATGAAACTGAAATACAGCTGAAAACATGAATCCATTTTTCTTTTTTTGAAAGACTGGATTCCAAGCTACTAGCGAGGAATATTAATGGAAGCTTTCTATTCTTAGTTTAAGAAACAATTTGCAGAACAGGTTGAAAGAAACATTTTCTCTGAAATCAAAAGCAAGTGCATATTTTTAAAAGTAGAAAAGAACTATGAAAATAAAGCAGGTGTCTGTAGGTGTTGAGATGCTAGATATGAAACAAAAGTGAAAAATTAACCTTGGTGTCAGTACCTTTTTTAAAAATAGAAATATTATGTTACTTTTACAATATATGACCAAAATAACACATAAAAGACTAAAAGTGTTATCATTGCAAAAAATAGTATTGAAAATACTAAGAATAATTTTAGTTCTATGGATAGAAGACCAAGGATTTGTAACACCATTAAAAATATCTCTTCTGATACATGGTACAATTATTTGCATATCTACTTACAGATTTGATATTGTGGTTTTTTTCATGCTATGGGAGATATAAGGACATGTAAGAATTGGAGCCAAAGCTTATCATTTGGTTAGTGGGTACTGAACCATTTACATAAAATGTAGTTGTTATTCAAGAGCTGTCACACAGTTGGGAATAAAAAGGGAATCAATCTGAGCTTCACCCAGTATGATACTTGAATGAAAATGAGTCAAAAAATGCTAAAAAATATTAAATAATGGGTTTAAGGACACATTCAGCCACAAATTCTCAGGAAAAGGACACCTGCCAAAGCTGCTCTAAAAGGGATGATTTGTATAACCTTCAAATAATCAGGCACCTAAATTTTTCCAGAAAAATTCTCCATCAGTTGTCACAATTGATTGTCTTAATGCTAATATCATACTTCTGTGAATTCTTACAGTTAACATTTCTGAATATAGGTCTCCTGAAACCTTCAATGTTTGGTGCTCATTGGGTTAAAAGCAGCATAGATTCATTTACATGGACAAACAATTTTCCTATCTTTTACTTGAAGAAACAACTAAATGAATCCATGAAGTTAAAGATTTGAGTAGAATACAAATCTCAGCTTGAAGGATTCAAACCCTCAAGTCTTTTCTTATTCCAGGAAATAGTCATCCATATGGGATGTTGCAGGAAGTTTTCACCCTACTTAATGAAGCTGTATTGCTCTGCAGAAAGGAATTCAAGATTCGTGGTTAGACAGAACATGACCAAATGTAATGAGTATGCTATGCATCCAGGAGAACACAGACTTGGGTTTTGAATTTTTTTCTAACTTGATCAAAAAGTTGGTTTTCTTTAGAAAAAAAGAAACTATGTTCAAAAAACCAGACAGATCTTTTTCTGTGATCACATGGAAGAAAAATTAGTTATATGACTGACTTGCTAAGTAAGCATTGATCCCCAAATCAGAGCAGGATGAGAATTAGAACAAGCTTGTGACCCCTCTCCTCCAGATTCTCATTACAACTGAGAGCAATATTTTTTTCCCTGCTAGTGACAGTACTTTAAGCACCATTCTGTGTACAGATTCTTCCTTTACCTACGTCAAATGACTGTTCTGAGAGGGGTGAGGAAAATACAACATAAGAATTCCAGCAAAGCAATCCAGGACAGCCAAAGTAAAGCAGCCTGGCACTGTATGAGTGATGTGGATACCAATCACCTGGGAAGATGAATATGGTTTTGTAGTACTGAAGATGAACGATCTTTAGATTTAATTGCAAGCTAAAAGCTGCTGTGGGTACCTACAATATCACAAATAGTTCCTAAGCATTTTCATTCCTTTTCTGTAGTTCAAAATGAAACAAAATATTTTGTTTAAGGTTGAGTGAATATCTAATTTCACTCAGACTATTTTTATGTTAGTTTTTGTATGCTCTTTTTATAAGGCTGTTATTTCAGTTTGGATCAAAACAATTATTTGGTCAATGGTATGAAACAAAAATGTGTTATTTACATATCCACTCTGTTCTTGACTTTCAAAATGGTAAGAAGATCTCTTTTCCGTGTGTGTTTATGTTTGCATGAGACTAACTACAATAACCACCGCATAGGGAAGACGACATCCTTAAGGAAGGATCTTACATTCTCTACTGCAGATTCAAGTATAACTTCTGCCAAATGAAGACATGATTATATTTGGTAATAAGTATAAAATAAAGCTCCTGTGAAAACTCAGTAAAATATTTTGCATAACTACCACTATGCAGTATGTTTAAATCTCATTAAAGTACGGAATACATCCACGAAACTATTTTAAATATGCATCCCACAATCCAAGCAACTCACACACGTAGGTAACTTTTATGCAGTTTCCAGAGTTGAACTATATCAGTTCTTAAGAAAAGAGTGAATCACCCGAGGAAAATACAACAGGAGACACATTCCTAGTCAAAATCAGAAGCAAATACTAGCAATTCCATTAAGATAGAATAAAATACCTATCATCTTTTTAAGACTAGGCAAATTATAACTTTTTCCCCAAAGAACATCATTATCAGCGTAATGAACTAAATCTAATTCTGTAGTTCTCTAATGAGTGTAAATCTGGTCATGCAAGGTAAACAGACCTCTGGTCCTGATCAACTTAAATATTCCAGAATTTGAGCTGTCCCCTGCCAGCTGAAATTACTTGAACCACTATGGGTATTTTTGTGTTAGAATTGTAAGGCTTTTGGCTCAGTGTTTAGCAGGAGTGAAGGATAATTTGCAGTTGTGTACACTGAAGTTCGTATCTGAAAGGATAAAATTCTGGATGCCTCTTGATCTTTTTCCATCTGAAACCAACCAACCAACCAAATGAATCTTAAGAGGAATTTAGCTATGGGCAGTGATTTCTCTTTCATATACTGTTATTGATATAAGTTGAAGGGCTATATAGTGGAAAAAGTATGGGATTTCTTTTCTATGATCTAAAGATCACTTAGCGATAGCACAGATTTTGGTATGCTTTCTTAGAAGTTATCACAGAATAGTTTCAGTTGGAAGGGACCTTTAAAAGTCATCTAGTCCAGGTCCCCTGCAATAAGCAGGGACATCTTCAACTAGATCAGGTCGCTCAGAGCCCTGTCCAACGTGACCTTGAATGTTTCCAGTTTTGGGGCATCTATTAACTCTCTGGGCAACCTGTTCAGTGTTTCACCACCCTCATCGTAAAAAATTTCTTCCTTTTATCTAGACTGAATCTGCCCTCTTTTAGTTTAAAACCATTGCCCCTTGTGCTACCACTAGAGGCCCTACTAAAAGTGTGTCCCCATCTTTCTTATAAGCCCCCTTTAAGTACTGAAAAGCTGCAATAAGATCTCCCCAGAGCCTTCTCTTCTCCAGGCTGAACAACCCCAACTCTCTCAGCCTTTCTTCATAGGAAAGGTGCTCCAGCCCTCTGAGCGTTTTTGTGGCTCTCCTCTGGACAGGTCCATGTCTTTGCTGGACTGAGGGCTCCAGAGGTGGATACAGTACTCCAGGTGGGGTCTCATCAGAGCAGATTAGAGGGGCAGAATCACCTCCCTCAACCTGGCCACACTTCTTTTGTTGCAGCCCAAAGTATGGTTGGCCTGCTGGGCTGCGAGTGCATGTTGCCACCTCATGTCCAGCTTTTCATCCACTGGTACCCCCAAGTCCTTTTCAGCAGGGCTGCTCTCAATCCCTTCATCCCCCAGCCTGTATTGATACCGGGGGTTGCCCCGGCCCAGGTGCAGGACCCTGCACTTGGCCTTGTTGAACCTCATGAGGTCCAGATCCCTCATGAGGTCCAGATCCCTCTGGATGGCAGCCCATCACTCAGGCGTGTCAATCACACCACTCAATTTGGTGTCTTCTGCAAACTTGCTGAGGGTGCAATCGATCTTACTGTCTATGTCATTGATGAAGATATTGAAGATATCCCAATAGGGACCATCATCCACATAATCCATTGACAGACCTTCCACATACAGAGCTTCATATCTGTTGTACAGAGGCACCTGGGAAGGTGAGGTAGGCAAGGAGGGGGTGCACCTGCTGCCCCGAGTGTGGACTTGCCTCCATTCACTCCTTTCCTTTAAGCTACTGCCTTCTGCCTAGTGCAGGGAGGAAACGTTCCCCTTGAGCTTGTGTCTTTTTCTGGTGGCTGTTCCTGTTTCTGTCTCAAGGAGGACAAAGGATGGTTTCCACCACTCCATCTCTTTCTCAGACTACCACTGCTATCTTTGTTTTCACTGTACTTCAATCAAAACAAGGGATAATTTACCAAAAGTTCAGCCTTTGAATTAAAATAAGTCATTAAAAACCCCAACAAGTGTCAGACATTTAGTCAACTTCATCTTCTTTTCACAGTGTCTATTCCTCTGTTCAGTATGTGACTGTATTCACAAATGATGTTGAAGAATTTCTTAAAAATAAAAGAAAAAAAATCCCAAATATTAAGTGTAAAAATGCCTTTGATGTATTTTGTACTCAGCATATAAAGCTGGTTATCATAAATGAACTTTGCAATACATTGGTCTAAATTAAACAGAATTGGTTTAGTTCCAAAAACATTATTGCAGCTGATAGAGAAGTACACACAGAATTATGAGTACATATTTATCTTCACTGATATGTAAATACTCTTTCAAGTCTATTATGTTTTACCAACCTGTTCAATAAATGACCACCATTTGTCACTGAGGATTTTCTTTTCAAGCTATTTTTGGATAGTTTTATGGAAGGAAATTTCCTTCTGAGAGTTTAGCAGTCCCAGTGTAAATGGCGAAAACAAAGTGATGATGTTGGAGTAGGTACTGAGGTCAGAGATTTATCTTCCAGTTAACTCTTGTCTCCTATCCCTTGCCAATATGTTCCTAGTGCAGTTCTGCAGCTTTTCCTCTCTCTGCATATCTGGCATAAATATTGACTGAAACTATGTCTATGAACATAAGTACAATCAGGACCAAGGCAGGAAAAGAGGTGAGGCTGAGGAGTAGACCTTTGGAGTCACAGACCTCCATGAAATAGTTCATGCTTGTAGATCCTTAGAATGGAGAAAAATTTCAATGTTAAATCTACAGTTTAGGCTCAGTCTTGCCTTGCTGTCCTTGCTTGGGGAAAACTGCAATAGATTTCTTTTACGAAATCACTGGGAGTCCTGGAAAAATAAGGACTGAATTAGGAAACAGGACCACAGCTAGCAAATAAATACATAAATAATAAATGAAAATAATATACATGCATACAAAGCAAAACACTGTTGTGTTTCACACATGTGCTTATGGAAAATATGTTACTGTCTTGGGTTTTTTTTGGTAAAAATCCTTTAGCCGATGCTGCTAAAGATGTGAATGGCAAGTTCTAGGACAGAGATCTAGATTTTAGATCTGCCCATATTTTTGTGGAGGTAAATGGGATTTTGGCAGCAGCAAGGGAAAAGTTATACAGAGAAAGCAATACAAAAATCCTAAAAAAAATTAAATAATATTCTATAACACTGTCTTGGAACACAACATGATTATCTTCTTTATTGCATTATTCTTCAGGGAAAATTAAGTCCTACTTCTTTGATTTTGTTTGTGTGAAAACACAAATGTTTAGAGAAAAAAGGAACAATAACCCTTAACCAGCATCAAAGTGCCAGCCCCCCAAATCCAGATTAGTAAACTGTTAAATTTGATGTTGTAGTCCTTGCCAGTCAACCTTATCCTTACCGATCAACCTTATCCTATTCTCAGCATGACTGGATTCCATGAAACATGTTACAGGATGTAATTTCTGTGAAGCTCAATTATCATCTTCCACATGTCATCATTTGCTCTTGATGTCATTATTCCCCACTTTCACTAACTTTCTGTCTATACAGGATGCTTAAAATACATTTAATTAAATAAAGTGGCATGGGAATTCTCAGTACCTAATGACAACATAGAATGTATTTGAATTTTGCTTTTAAATTTCCTGTAATATTACTGTCAAAAGGAAAAAAGATAGAGCATGTCTCATTTCTTTAAGTATTCTTATATGTCACCACCTCTAAATGCTGTCTTCATGTTCTACAGTATACTGTGCAAAATACATAATAGGTATGATTTGGCAAGACAAGTTTGAAATTCATCATCAGAGTGGTATGATGTAGATAATTTGTAAACTGTGTTCACTGCCAGCAGCTGACCTTGTTAACACTTCGTCTCTTTGCTGAGCTGCAGTTCCAGGCATGATGTGGTGAGATCAGAATATCAACTTTCATCAAACATGAAAGTATCCTCCTAGGTGCAAAGACTGAAAGAAAGACTAAAGCAAAAAGGTGAACCGGGCGATCTATCTGAACTTTTAACCCCTTTGCCAGCCCAGAATAGAAGAAAGGAGGGGAAAGGGAAGTGTAAGATGAATAAGACCATGAAAGTCTTAGAGGTAAATCATGGTTTACTTTTTAGGGTCTCTGAATTCAGTCAGCCGTACATTGCTATGTGCAAAATGCACATTAATATTTAAAGCAAAAAATTACTTGAAAAAAAAAATCCAGTTTAGCTGTCTGTCGCAACCTCAACATTTACCATTTTAAGATAATAAACTATCTATTCCATCCACATAGTCCTAGACTACTGATGGCCATATGATTTTCTATTTATCTATACAGAAATATTTGAAATAATGGTATTGAGATATCAACAGAAAGAAATAATGCTTTGCTAGTTAGTACCATCTCCCTGCATACTGATATTTCACATGAACCATGACTAAAATAGATCTGGGCAAACCTAGGAATATATGTGCTCACCTCAGGCTCTCAAAGCCATTGGGACAATCTGCCAAGCTAACCTGGCTTGCCAAAGCCTAAACATCTAAAATAAAAGTTGTGGTTGTGACATGAAGTAATTAACTTGCAGTGGCAAGAAACAAAAAAGGCTGCGGTTCTTTTCACATTCTACATGTTACTCACATAGCAATTTAAATGCTTAAGTAATGAAAAAGGAGAAGGTCTACCGTGTGGTATTTCTAAGAGTTGATCACCACAAGTCAGGTGGTGAGCACATCTGATTAAGCTTTCAATATTGAGGCTGATTCAGCAGCTCTGTAGTATAATTTGAGTAAACAGGTATAGTTTTCCTGTCATACAAAATGGCATGGTTGCAAATTGCATGTAAATTCTGGAAAAAATCTTTTTCTATCATCTATAAACCTAATTTCTGAAGAAAGGCAACAGAAATAAAGATAATGGCATTGTGACAGTATGACTGCTTTTCAACCAGCAGTAAATAAATTAAAAAAAGACTAGTTTGATTCTGCTGAAAACCAGCAAAGTAAAAAAATGGAACAAAACATGAAGCAACAAGTCATTCCTGCAAAATTTTAAGAGAAAACTATTCAGTAAAATGGTCATTATTTGTAAAATGTAGCCTAGCAGCATACTTTTCTTAATACCATCACCCAACTAGAAACAGTATTTATTTTTCCCTGACAGAGCCATTGTGAAAGTAAGCTATGCCCAGCATAGTAGTATTTACAATCAAAGTCAGAAGGAAATCCAGGCTCTATTGAAATACATGAAAAATTTTATAGGCTTTAATATGTAAAATATCAATCATTAAGGCTTCCTAATCTACCAATGTAAAGCAACAGAGGTAGTAAAACTAGAAAGAAAGCTGCATTTGACATTTTATAGCTGTAATTATTATGATGGTTTTATCCTCCATCTCCCTGGTTATTTTTCTTTTCCAGCTGATGCTACTTTATGTGCAAAACTTGTAACAGTGAACTACATTTCTTAATTGCTGGGGTTTTTTTCCCCCCAAAAAAAGTCTATTTAGAAGCAAATGCTAAAAATGTCAAACTTTCAGGATACTGAATATTATACATTATACCACTGTAAGACATGCCTAGCATAATGGAGCTCTGACACCCCCAAACTCAGTGTTTCCAGCACCACATAAATACTACACTACATATGGCTTATGTTAAGGATACCAGGTCATTACTATTACTACAAAATTTGAGGTTTTTTTATTTTCTGCATTCCATATCATTATATAGAATGTCCATATATAGCTCATGCTTTACATGACAACTTCCCATAATTCTTATTCATTACATATTCACTAAATATACCCTGATTTACCTTTTTATGTTTATAACACCAATACATTTTTTTTTTAAAGTGTTCATCAAGTTTTCTGAAGGATTGACTGAAAAATATTAAGCAGAAAAACTTTCAAGGCTGTGTACAACTTCTAAGAAATTTCTTAAGGAACAAATTTTTTCATAACTCCTGATATACCAAAAGAAAATAATTACCCTGCTGAGCAAAACTATAAAAACACCAGGACAGGTAAAAGAGTCTCCCTATGACTGGATGTGCACATTTCAGCAATGCACCTCCAGCGCTCCTCCTAGTAGGGTTCCAAAGAATTCCTTTTCTTATTTAAAAAAAAAAAAAAAAAGGAACCAAAAGTTACAGCTGAAACATTCAAGATCATAAAAAATATACAACTCCTACTTTAAAAAAAAATATTATACAAAGAACAAACATACAGTTGTATTTTTGTATTTGCCTAAACAACAATAGATGGACCTAAAGGTATTCAGAAATTCTGTAACAACCGGTTGTAGAACACCTCAGAGCTTAAATTAATTCAGTCTAGCACCCTGGGTCAAATTCTGCTTTTAAACAACTAAAAGCGCAAATGAAGACAGAAATTCTTTGCTGAAGTATTTCAGTCTTTCGTCATCCTTAGTTTATCAAGAAAATACCAGGGAGAAAAAGGAAAAAAAAACAACTTTCCTAATTCTTCCTTATTTTTACTGCCTGCAAACCATACGTCTCTCCACTGATGTAATGAAAATACACTGTTACAGATGTAGGATGTAATGAGGGCAAAGGAAAAAAAGTTAAACACTCAATTTTTTTCAAATTTCAGAAGGCCTTAAATTTAAATCCAAAGAAGATTCATATTCTAACGGAACTGTTTTATTTTACTTTATATTGCAATGTAATTTAGAGAATTAAAATTAACTGCAAACATTCCGTTGGGATAAAATAAAAAGAAAAAAAGTGTGTCGGAACTTAATTTTGATTAAAACAGAAAAAAATATTTAAAGAAAAGGAAACAACTTTTTAACTTACCAGCTTGACCAAGTGTATACTCCTGATATCTTGTTCCTATTCTGTTTGTGGCTGTGCAATTATACCTTCCAAAATCACTGTCAGATGTGGGAGCAATCTTTAAAATGAATACAGTTTGTAAATATTAATTTCTAAGGGAATATTAAAGTTCTTTAACAAAATTAAAAATGTAAATATGTTATCCTTAACCAATATGCAGATGCATTCTTACTTCAGCCTATCTAGTATATTCTCCAAATACAGATCTAAATACACTCTTTTTCATGTTAAACTCCACCTTCTCAAATTCAAATGAGGAAATCAAATAATGGAAAATGGTGACTTTGTTCGTCTTTACAATTCTACTTTTAAAAAAGAAAAAAATCTAATAAATTTCACATTTTTTTCACAGACGCTATTTGCAGAAACTGATATTTTGACTGAAATAAGCAATCAAAGGTCAGAAAATTGCTGGTTCCTACAGTTGATACAGGAATAATATTTTACTCTCTATTGTCTGCAGGATTCACACTATGCCAGACATTCGGTGGCAGAAAGAAGATGTAAGGGATGTGGCTCAACTGTAAACTCAGTTGAACAAGGATATAAGACAAAACAAATACTAGATACTGCGGAGAGCTAATGCCTTATTGGAATCCAGCTTGCCTGACCAACTTTTCGGGTGACAGAATGGAAAAGTACTCAGACAACCACAGACTGTAATGCATATTTTGTGTTTTTAAGCTATACTTAAAATAAAAAAAAACCAAAACCCTAAAGATGACCTTCAAACAACAGTAAGACTGTGTCTCTTTTAAAGTATATCCTCTACTAGGTTACTTGAGGTTACTTGATTGGACTCTAGCAAAAAAACATATTATTTTTTCTCAGTGCACTGTACACCTCTTGCTTGGGATCTGAAGTTGGTCCCCCATTCTGATTAGAGCTTCTCAACCTTTTTTCCTATGGCAACTGAGAAGCTTATAGTCAGGCATAAGCCTGATACTAGACAGAAATGGAAAAAACTAAATTCTTCCACAGCTGTGCAAGAAGACAGTATGTCGTCTTTGCAGCAGGTGAGAGCAGAGCTGGAGACACTGGTTACACTTTTTTTCCTGAAATAATTAATTAAGGACCATGATTGCTATATGCTATTGTTGAGTAGTTAACTCTTTAGTCAAGTTAATAAAGTAAATGGATAATTAAGGTGCATTCTTTGTCTTCTGCCTTTCTCAGGTTTTGTTCTTACATGTACCTTTTAGATAACAGAAAGGAGCTTAGTTTTCCAATGCCTCCATGAGGAAACGGTTGTTATCAAAGCTAATTGCAGTTTATTATCAGTTTTCTGCCTTGTTCTTGACTGAAGCCACACAAGTCTTTTTGTATATACCAAGCACCTACCAAGTAGTCACTTTAATTTTTATTATTTACCTGATGGGTTAGTTTTGTATTTATTTATGTACTTATTTACTTGCAAGAAACGCAGGTAACATTTTTGTTCACTGCAGTGTTCACAGCTTTCCACTGAGCGCAACCAATGCAAATGAGGTTTATTTTCTAACTGCTCACAAGAAATGTGGAGATAAATAAGTTCATAAATAGTTGTGGGCTTTTTTTTAGAAAGAGTTTTACTTATTAAATTGTAAGTCTTATCCTTAAATGCACTCTATAGTACTTTCAATGGGGCTATACAGAGGAAGAAATTGATTAATGTCACCATGTTGATTTCCATTTTAAGCCTTACCTCTAGAATCAGCTTTCTTCCTGTACTGTAGGTCTTCAGATGTGTTGTATTTCTTACAGGTAAAACTAATTTTCCTCTTCTCCACTGAACTGAGGCAGACGGATTTGCTAGCACTTCACAGCTTATATTGATGGGATTGCCTTCCCAAGAGTAATATATAGTCTGATTTGACACAAATGTTGGGGCATCTGGAAAAAGGAAGTAATACACAAATATATTAAGTGTTTTAGTAAAACAAACCATATACCCCTATCCAAGCATTCATGTTCACACAGAAATTTCAATTGATTGCTACATCACTTTATTATGGACCAAGAAAATATCAGTATTCAACCTTGAGTTTCTTGAGCGTTTATTTTGGTAGCTTTCTCCTCTCCTGAAACTTTCAGCCAAAATTCAGCCCTTATTTTTGTAAGAAAGCAAGTGATTTCATCAAAATAAGTAAAGTATGTCTTCTTATGAATTTATTTACTGGACACAGGAGCTCATATTTTTTTTCCAAATGTTTTGGTAAGTAATTCTAGTGCCATAGACCTTTAAAAAAGAAATATTTCATCATCTAAACATAATGCAAAATAGACTATCAAAGAGTTGTCAGGATGTGACACCTCACACTAGTGGAGCTCGATGAAGGAAAAAGCAAAGTGCATACACCTGTTTTATGGTTAAGTATGATCAGGAATCTCAGAATACCAAGTCAGAGCCTTGGCTTTTCCTCTGGAAATGAAGTTAGTGGTGGGAGCCACTTGAAGGAAAACTGCATGAACTGCCTTCTGCCTGGCTGACAGTTTTTGCACCTAATGTGTTCAACATATGGATCAGAAATCTCATCAGAGTGTTCACGAGGCACAAAATGTGGTTCTTTCACAACAACTTTTAGATAGGCACTGTCTTCCAATGCACAGTTTCTCAGAATAAGTTCACTCCATTAATGAACACTGGCATGAATGTGGAAGATCGAAAGATATTCTGTCTGAACCTGACTAACTTTCATTCCCAGGTAACATCCTGTGGTTTGGTGCTCTCTGTTGATTTAAATACACCTGTGACAAGCTCATATCCTATTTAAAAAGTCTAACAAGTGAAAAAGTAGCATACACTTCTACACTGCAGGTACAAGCATTTAGGAGAATAGGGACTTTCAGCTCAGACTGCTCTCTTCTATATACTATATACTCTATATACTCTTCCCTATACTATATGTTTTATTTTAAAAGAATAGTTGAGTTATGGACTGCCATCTACACATGACTACAGATACTAACAGATAGTTTTAACATCATAAAACACAAATAGGACTAAAAGTCCATCAAATAAAGATATATCCCAAAATCAACAACTCCCAAAGGTAAAAAATTCCTAAACAAAAAGAGCTTCACATTTTCCCTCTCAAAAAATGTGTCTAAAAAGGCTTTGCAGCCATTTCCCCAGCAGTCAAAAGCTCCAATATAGCAAAGAGAAGAGGATGCAGGATGACTGTGCTAATGGTTTGATTCAGACGAATTGTCTTAAGTCAGGTGATTTTTGATTTCCTCGTTAGGAACAGATTAAGATACCTGGAGTGATGTTTCAAACAAAGAAAGTAACTCTGGAAAACATTTTTTACAGTACAAATGAAAGTTATTTTACATTTCTTACAAAATTAAATGAGTTGGAAGGGAATAACTGGTTTATAAACAGATTTTGTTTAGTCATGTATGCTCTTCATCACTAACTGTAGTATATTATGCTCAAATGGTTACAGAATCAGTATTTATCAAACAGAAACACAAAAATATATGTTTAATATAAAATACAGCATGAAAAAATATCAAACCTTAAAGCCAAGGCTTTGGAAACATGAGGTTGACTATTCTATATGTCTACAAAATCTGTTTTCTAGAATAACTAAGGAGCAAATTAAGTTAATAAACAGAACATTTATCAAGAAATTCTATCAACTGAGAATGAAGTATGACCAAGTAGAACTGAGAAGGTGGACTTTCTCATATGTTAACATATGTTAAGGATACTTAAATGCAATATATGTACTGTATAACAAGAAAAAAGCTACCATGCAGTTACAAGAGAGTTAAAACCATTAAGAAATAAAAATACGCTCTGCTTAGTTCATGTGTAACTCAGCATTAAAACAATTAAAAACAATTCAAGGTGTAAATGAACTGTTCTTTTTAAGCTTTTGTACATAAAGTACTACCAGTTCAGACAATATACTGGACTTCTAAATATCTAAATACAGAACTAGGAGCCTGAATACACCCTTTTTTTAAAAAAAAAAACCAAAACAGCAAGCTGCAGAAAAGTACAAAAGCTATCACCACCCTCATCGCAAAAAAGTTATTCTTTATATCTAGTCTGAAACAACCCTCTTTTAGTTTAAAACCACTACCCCTACTATTGACCTATCACTATAGGCCACTGTATAAAGTCTTTCTCCATCTTTCCTATAAGCCCGTGTTAGGTATTGAAAGACTGCAATAAAGTCTCCCCAGAGTCTTCTCTTCTCCAGGCTGAACAACCCCAACCCTCTCAGCCTTTCTCCATAGCAGAGGTGTTCCATCAGTCTGATCATTTTTTGTGGCCCTCCTCTGGACCTGCTCTAACAGGTCCATGTCTTGTCTTCTGCTGGGGACGCCAGAGCTGGACACAGTACTCCAGGGGGGTCTCAGCAGAGTGGACTAGAAGGGCAGAATTGCCTCCCTCAACCTGCTGGCCACACTCCTTTTGATGCAGCCTGGGATATGATAAAGTTCATAAGTACTGTTATAAGCTTGAACAGTGAAAGATGGAGTATTATTTTTGAGAGATGAGGCAATCCAAACAAAAAAAGATAACTAGAAGGAACAAAGACTATATCACAAAGGTACAAAATGAAACAAAACTATTACATGAAAGTGGGATTCTATAAGCAATTATAACTTTAAAACGGCATTTTAGAATAGTGAATATTGTGGCACCAACACCAGCTAAACTCAAGCTGTTCATTTTCCCAAACAAGAAAGAAACTGCCACGTCACCAGTCCAATTAGGAGAAGTGCTTCTGGATAACCTACATAAGAAGCCTATGTAAGAGAAACAAACTCGACCTGAAAACTGTCTCTAGCATTCAGATATCCTTATTAGGTATAATGTCCAAGAACAGTGATTCAAGACAGACTAATATATCATCTGTCTCATCCAGAAGGTAATTCAATTAACGACTTCAAAGACCCAGCTCTGGTGTATGTTCGGCATTATACACAAAATTGGATATGGCAAATTATCTGATTCAGCACATGTGTCGAGACAGCTGTAATAGCAAAATAGTGTACAGAATCAGATTTGCACTTCTTAATTTAAGAACACAGGTTTTCAAAATTTTGGCTATTTTTTTCTCAAATAATTCATTTTCCTGGATGATACAATGAAAATATGGGACAGACTGTCAGGTCTAAGATGCTGGGAGATTTTGTGTAGTATATTATTGGAAGCCTCTCTCTTAGATGGTTAACACTGGCATAAGTTTCCTATCATCAAAGACTTCAACAAACCACATTCTCTAGCAAATCTTGTACTTTCCTTCCCATCCATCCTGTATAAGTACCTTAATTTTTTTGTAACTCAGCCACAATATGGTTAACAGCCTTCTATCTTTCTTTTGCATTTTTTCACACATACCTGTTTTGAAATATTTTATATTATTTTACATTTTATATAATATATATATAATATTTTGGAGTTAATAATTTTTCCTTGTAGATAAAGTAGAATAACCTCCCCAGACAGGTGCAATAACTGTCACATAGTCCTTGTAGCAAGAAATAATAATAGAGAGACTTAATAAATGAGTCCAGGTGATTAGATTTTATTGTCTAATGATCCTTAAAAGGAAGACAGGAACTACAGAGCTTCAGGTTTACTTACTTACACAGTTTTACTGCTACTATCATGACTACGTGGCTGCAAGGAAAAACGTGCAAGATCTGCATGTGAAGTTTTCAAATAGAAAAGCAAATGAAACTTATTATATACTAGGTTTTAAATTGCCATGATTATTAGCTAAAACCAGAGTTTTTTTCAGAATCCAGCTCATCTTTTCAAAAGTTTGAGATCAGCAGTTTTGTAGAGGTACATGTTTGTTTCGCAGCACGTGACAGGAAACATCATTCTCAGTAATGTTTCCTTTTCCCCCGCCCCATTCTCTTGGTTCCTTTCAAAACACACTACAATAAATCATTGATATTGAGTAGCATGACAGACTATCTATTTATTGTACAGTTTATGTAAGAGCAAGAGTCGCCTCTTACTGGCAACTAGTACTTCTCCCTGATAACCCTGGCCGTGATATTCTTTTTAATATCCAAACACCACACTAATTCTCCATTTCCATGAACTTGGAAAAAAGATAGTCATCATGAAGATAAGGTATCTTTCTGCTAGATGCAAAACATGTTGTTGATAATGGCACCTTCAACCTTAACAAACACTGGGCAACGAATGCTTGCATAATTTTGGTATTTGGTGCTGCCAGAGTCATAGAAATTCAATATATCTATTTTTCTTTGAATTCCACTTGACATTAAGGAATTGTACTTGGTTGATCAATTTAAAAAAAAACAAAACAAAACAACAACAACAAGCCCACCACAAAACCAACAAAATCCCCAAGAAATATTAGTTTTATAGTAATATCTATTGTGAATGGATAACCCTGTCTAAAATTATCAAAACCTGTCTAAAATAGGAGAAGAAATTATAAAAAAAAATACAGCTAGGTATGTCAATAGTGATGTTTAAAAGAAACTGTCAGCATATATCTATCGGTCATTTTTTATGTTAGTAAATCGCTGAGAACACTGCCATCAGAACTAGAACAGAAAGACTACCCCTATAGATCTCTCACACTGGCAGTAATTTTTTATTTTAGTAATAAAATGATCATGTGTTGCCAATTACTGACACATTGTGTTTGGATGGCACCAGTTTGTAGCAAAATTTCAATTGTTACACGTATTCCAGGACAGAATTACTGGAATAATTTAAGATGTCCAGACTTCTTACATCATATATTATAGCCAAAAGTGAAAATGTCTTTCTCAGACTGGGATGCTAAACCCCATTTCTCTTCCTACCCTACTTGGCACATTTTCAGAACAAAATCCAGCTTCATATCTTTACCTTCTATACTTTCCTACCTGTCATTCTTACCTCCACAACATGCCTCCTATTGATATCTTCCCTCCATTCCCTAATTTCTCTCTCTCTCTCTCTCTCTCTCTCCCTCCCTCTCTTATATTCCCAAATCATAATTGTTACTCCTCTTGGAGCAGGGACTCTCGCCCTCAATACCTCTTTACTTAATTTTTACATGCAGTGCTGTCCAGAAAACAATAAAAAAAAACTCTCTAAGAGATTTTAAGGAACATACTAAAAATCTAAGCAGCATCACTGAAATCACCCTGTATATCCAACTCCATTTCCAACACATAGTCCCCCTAAATCTATACCTTATATCTCTCAGACCACCAGCACACTGCGCTCAAACTCACACAGTATGTCCCTCTTTTGCTCTATGCTGCTCCCAGCGTGTATGGCATCAGCAGCTCAGAGGCAGGCTCTGAGGTGCAGAAGGACCTGGCCTCAGATGTTGCAACCAAAGCTACGTGCCTCAGGTTTACTGTAAACAATACCGAAGGTCTCTCTTTCAAGCATGTGTTAACCTAGTGACTTCAGTACGCTCTGACATAACTGAAGATTATTTAAAGACTATTTAAATACTTCAAGTATGCCAGGCATAGGCATAGGTTAAGGGAAGTTAATTGAGAAAAATTAATTGAGGTTACAAATCTCAATTTAAGATTTTTTTTTTTGTTCAAATTTCAAAGTTTTAAAGTCATACTTATCATACCACCTAATTATTTTCTTCATTATTCCCAGATAATTCTCTTCTGCTCTGCTGGACCTATCTTGGAGGTATAGAGAAGGACAACAGCCATATTTTTTAAGAAATCATATATGTCAACCACTCATGTGGATGATCTTGTACAAAGATATACCATTTTACTGAATGCAATGTGATTACAGGAGTTGATTATATCCCAAAGCACTAGTCTTTGTATACAGTGAGGAAGTAGGCATTTTTGGACCATCCAACATATCTAATAACTGCAGTATCAATATTGATACTTGGGAGTTTTAATTGAAATAGAGTGCAGTGAAAACTGTTAATTGCAGCTACAAAAGACTGTAAGTTAGGATGCTTCCCGGGCAGCATATGGAAAAACAGAGACCTTTCCAAAGAACATGGCTTAATACATTTTCTCCAGTAACAGGAGTATTCTCCAAAGGAATTCGCGCTTGGTGATACCGAGCAGAGAGACCGGCCTCTTACACAGTGTGTGCACCTAGGAGTACACAATTAAGTGCTGTGAATACTTCTGACTGTGGTAATGACAATTTGAACACAATGAAAGGAAAACTTTAAAGGCGAGCAGAGAGCCACTTTTAAGGATCATATACTGCTGATTATTACTGGCGTGTCTAAATCCTTTCCAACTTGAGTAATGCCATCAGTGCATCCTAACTAAGAACAATGCTATGAAGAAATGACGACCCAGCATATTGAACATGTCAAAATTATGATTTTTCATTCTCTAATGCTAATCATTGTAGTGAATGATTTGTGGAACCCAAGAAATAATGTGTTCTCTCATCAGAATTCTTCTTCTTTTAGTCAGGCCTGTATTGTGCTTTTTAAGATTCCTTTATGTCCTTAACATTTATCTTTCAGAAAAATTATGTCTCAGCTAAAAAGACAAAAAATACCATACAGAAGGGTAAACATCTGCATAGGAAAACTTTGAAAGGCACCTGATATGTACAAATCAAGTTGCAATTCACTGGCACTTGTACATTTAACTTCCTCAGGTGCTTCTGAAAATCTCATCTTAGAGTATCTCCTGTTCTATCTATTTTTTCATCTATTTCTATCATGGTTTTTATTAAAAAAAGAAATAACTATTTCTTTATCTATGATAAATATATAGATAATCACTATAGACCCATCTTAAAACCCCATACCTAGTATACATCATATATGCCATCACACAGGAACTTTTCGATCCATTACTTCTGTTATTATTTATTATTGTTATTATTATTATTATCCAATACACAATAGGCTTCATATGTGTAATCAGATTTTGAAAATTAATGAAACCCATTAGTAAATAATATTTATAATGGTATCTTTCTTTTCCATGTAATTTTGATTTATTTTTCATACTTAATATGAGGAAAACTAAACATAACTAAATTCAAAGATGACTTTGTAGGAAGAAATCCTTATAATTGTCTCCGGGTTCCCTACGATTCATGTCTGTCTAGCATTCACTTCAGATAAAAGGCAGGGTTAACTGTGACCAATTGGTATCAAACCTGATAATCTCTTCCTGTCCTGGAGAACTGCTCTTATCATCAAAAGCAACCCCAACAGAGAACAAGGATAAAGTACAGAAGCTCTGTGCAATCCTACTGTCAGTTTAAGTCTCTGATAGGGGTCAGTAAATAAAAGGATGAGACAGTGACACCAGGGCACTCTGTGTCTCCATCAGGGCTGTTTAACTGCACTGACATTTAAGGATGTGATGGGAGCATGCTCCTCTCCTGACTACACAAACTGTCAAATGTAGTAAAACTTATAAGGAAAACTGCTGTAGTTTTGTTATTAACTTTCAGAATGACATAGGTGCATTGATTAGTCCTAGCTAGGAACTGTGGAACAATATAAACAATTAAGTCTTGCTTATTTATTTATATTTTAATTTTAAAATAGTTATTGAGCTTTATACTACAATATTATTAAAAATAATAAATATTCTGCTAAAATGGGTCACTAGTGACTATGAAAAGAGACAGCCTAAAAAAAAATTATTCTCAAAACCAAAACAAATGAAGTGAAAGTTAAAATATTTTGAATAGTTTCATGCAATTTGGTAAATGTGTATTTGGAAAAAAAAAAAAAAAAGTGAAACCCCCTGATCTCAACATTTGTAATTACAATTAACATGCTGAAAAAGTATCACTTGGAAAATAATACAATAAGAGTCAAATAAATTATTCAATACTGTCTGCAGAATCTCATAACAATTCCCTCCCTTTTCCCATTTTGCTACGAGAATACAAATTAGTTGTTTAGTTTTTCAACCTGTACCTTTTGCTGAAAGTCTCTAGCCTGCAACTTACAAAGTGAAATAACTGGAATGAAGGATAACTATTACACCTGCTTTATAAAAGAACATATTTTTAGTGTTTACCGAGGCATAAATTCAGACTTAAAACAATATGCTATTCCATTTTCTCACACACTATATTTGATTGTTCCCACACATATTCCAAATTAAGTCTGCCTTGCCATAATGAGAATATGTTACTTTGAAATTCTTAGAATCTGCTCTAAAACGTTCACCCTGAAAGGTGTCTTAGACTATAATGTATTGTATCAAACCAGAAATTTTGTTATGCCCTTTAATATGAATTCTGTGCTGCTAATACATTATTAAATTTCAGTTGCCCATGTTTAATGGAAGTGTGGTGCGTCCTATATCTCTCTTCTGAATACAAAAGGTATTAATATTTAATTTTAAAACATAATGGCTACATAACCTTAATCAAACAACAGATTTCATATTGCTATGTGTAGAGTAGAACAGGAATTAAACACAAATTTTACAGGAACTTCAGTGAACTTGCATTTTTATATAGTAAAATATTTTTTTCCTTTATATACATATAAAATGAATAATTATCAGTGCACCAGTGCACTCATTAAAAACCAAATACAGTAAATTAATATGTTCCCAAACAAATAATAATATTTTCCAGTTTCAAATCCCTTCATATGTCTATTCATTGAAGAATAGCTATGTTAAAGCTATTAATAAATATTGTATTTATTTCTTAGGTCTTCTGGGCTGGCAAATCTCTCCATTCCTAACATCCAATTACAACTTTGACCATTTCTCATTTTCCTTTCAGATTTATTTCCTACATCATAATGCATTGCTTGCCTGCCAAAAAGATGGAACACACACCTGTATACAGAAGTCACTTTCAAAACTCCTCAGGAAAGCACTCAGCTTATAGTCTGCAGCTGTTACTTATCTTTCTGTGCCACAGAGCCCATTCTAACTTCTATCTTCTCACTGGAAAGACTTCTTCCGTTCAGAGTCTCAATCTCAAACGGCTCACTCAAGCTATATTGCAAATATATCTAGAAAATCTCTAGCAAAATAGAACACTGATGAAATGTAAAAGAAGGATTTTTTTTTGTTTGTTTGTTTTCATTTTTTGACGAGATGAATTTGAAGAAGTTTGAAAAGACAATTTTCCAATTAATTTTTGTATATTTTATATTTCAAATTTCTATCCTGTGTCTGGCTTCTATCAGAAGAGAAGAGCATCAGACTCTTCTCTAAGCAAAAATAATCTCCTTTTCTCCTGGAAAAAATTCAAGAGCTTTGAATAAGCAGCCTATCCATAAAGCAGCCTGTCTAAAAGAGACTGTCACAAACTTGTGGACTCCAGGAGGGGTTATAAAGAGGACTAGAGACTTGCTGGGAATTAGTAAAACAGACAACTAGGAAAAAAAACAGAGGACTGCTGAATCTTAGAAGGTTAAGCTCAAGACCTGAGCTGTGGCTCAAATCAATCCTTACCTTATCCCACTGAGTACTTTCAACGCACAGCAGCCTCTAGTAGCCTGAAGACTTGAAGTTACTAAGCTTAGCCTTAAGTAAGTGGGTAATACCACTGGAATATGATCTCAGATGAAACCCTGTCCTGCTTAAATCACCGACAAGGGTCTTGTCAACTTTAGAAAAGACAGGATTCCTCCACAGAATTCAGTATCACTAACTACAGAAGGACATGCTTTCATAAACAAGTTTAAACATGAATTACCAGGAAAAACTGACCTTCCATTAAGAATGTACTTTTTTTTTTCTTTTAAAACAAATTTAAAAGAGAAAACAAAATATTAGAACTTACATTCAATATCAAGGTACATGCTCTTTTGGTGCCCACCAATTCTACTTGCAGCTTCACAGTCATATCTCCCTGAATCTGACAACTTCACATCTTTAATATGCAGTGACGATTTTCCATGCTGCCCTTTGACTTCTATACGGCCATCTGGGCTCTGTTTACATTGATTCAGGAAAAAGAAAGGTTTTTTATATATATATATATGTATATATGTATATTTATCTATGTTTTATATATTAAACACCATTGATAAGTATGACTGAAAGCATCTCTTCACCTACGGTGAAGTAATTACTGACAGCTAAGCAACTTCTAAATTTGTCAAATAAATTAAAAATAATATAGAAAAAGATGGTCTCTTTCTAGGCACTACAATCAAGGGAATAAGTACATGCTTAAAGGAACATTGTCAAGGAAAAACACAAAATGTATGCACTTATGACTGGAATAGTGAACTGCATATTCAAAACCTGTTTATGATCTCACTCCTTTTGTTATGATGCTGCAGTTAATCAAAACATATACACGTTAAATCATAGTATCTTACGTTACCGTTAGCATTGTCTCTCTTGTCCTTAAAAATATAACTGTGAAATTGAAGCGAAATACCCCCCAAACAAAACCAAAACACAAATCCAGTCATAGATTTATTTTCATTATTCACATTTTCTTGTCAGAAGCTCATAATTGTTAAAAAACATGATCTATAAATACAACTGGAATTTCGGGATTTCATTTCCGTATCATTGCATGGAAAAAGGCAAGGGAAAAAATGAATGCTGGCTTCTGATTTTCTAGAACATAGATTTTATATTTAGCAACTTCATAAAAATCTTTATCCATAACACCTCCCCACCCACTCCCCAAAACCTATTTGAATTTCAAGAGTATATACTATTAGGGAAAACTAAATAAAAAAATAAAAAAAATCCACTGCTTGACACTTCAGCCTTCATGGAGTAGTATACCTGAGGAAAAAGAAGTTCTTTTTAATCTGGTTCTGCTCTTGTATTGTAGCTTTGTGAAACTTGCTTTTTTCATTGTTTCACTTTTTTTCATTTGAGGACAACAAAAAGCCGACAAAAAATACTGATATTTACCTACTTTCATTATCGAGGAAGGCAGAAAAGGGAGGGAAACCCAGTAACTATTTCACTTCATCACATTTAAACTTGATATATACTTTAATGTGCTTTTTACTATAAATACTCACCACATGGTAGCTGATATTTAAGTGACTGAGCTTTTAACTCTGTACAATTGTTTCTTCACTGAATACAGGAAAAATACACACAATTTAGATCTTGAGACATTTGACAAGAATGAGCCATATAAAGCATTCTGTGTATCATAATTTCTATGGAAAGAAAAGTATTCTGATCCCACATCAGAATCCAAGAACACCAAATATTTTTTCCTGTGAAAACCTCATAGCATGGATACATAAATTAAAGCTATGAAATTCTAATGCAAGATCAATGGTAAAACCTAGTAACTAAGACCACTTAGTTACCTCTTACGTCATTTCTAGTGCTGAAAATGCTATTTTCATTATACCTTTAAAAAAGGAAAGAGAAAAACTATGAAGTTACTAGTAAACATGTTATAGTACTCAAGTCATGTTTTTTGGAGGAATTTCTTGGGATAATTAAAATGCAATTTCTTTAAAACTAAACATTAAATAGTTTTTAAATTTATGATGTGTATATATATATATTACAAGTACTTTGTATGGCATAGTTAATAATAGTATTATTTACATATGGATTATTTGCTTCTTTTTTAAAACGCCAAGTATGTAATACAATGGTAAATCTACATTATTCCTACCTAAAATGGACATACACTGCAGCAATTTTATTTCTGATTTTACCTTGATTACAAATACTTAAATAAGAAGTCACATTTGAAACCTGTAACTACGAATCACAGATACAGTGTAAATACTGTATTAGTGATTCATTAACAGCTGCCCTCCTAAAGCACTATGGTACCTCTATACAGTAGAGAATAGTAGTAGAAAACAGGTATTTTGAGAAAAATATTTTCTTTGTCCTTCCTATTGTGTATCACAAACCTACAAATTTTTTCTCGGTACTTTCTCCGTGCACAATGGAGAGTGTCTTTCTGTGAAATTATATTGACCTAGAGCTGTAATGACATGTTCACTGAAGTTCTTTCACCATGATTTTCTGAATTAGATCAGAGATTATTCAGCTAGCTCAATTTTCTGTTTCCAGAAATAGGTTATTAGGAGCATATATGAAAAAGAGAAAAAAAAAATTGAATTAAAAATATATATTCCAAATGGTAATTCTTCACTCTCTGAAAAACAAGCATGTACTAGTTGTATCTTCTGTGCAGTATGGGCAATAGGACTCCTGTAAAAAAGAGTTAAATTATTTATAATCCTCAATAAAGTCACTAACATTATTTTTACAGAAGTATAAAGTTTGCAGTGATATTTTGAATTTGATAAAAAAGTAAAATTTTATCAGTTCAATACTCATCCCAAATATTATAATTCACTATATAACTCACTATATATTTCACTATAATTAATTCCATACATTCCAGAGCATGGTGCTAACTGATGTTTAAAAAAAAATAAAAAGGTAATGAAAATAAGCACAAAGATCCCTAAAATTAAATAGCTTTTGCAGTAACATCTCAATCTTGGTTTTGGTTTATCTAATGATTTTCTAATACTGCTGGGGAAAAATTACTTTGATATGTACACATTTGGTTTGTACTCAAAATAACTTTCCAATGTTCTCATATACGAGAAAAAAATATTTTAATCAAATACGTATGATGTAATATATCTTAGGTTTATAGTTCGTGTGAAAAACAACCTAATAAATCCTCTGAATGATAGGAGATTTTTGCATGACCACATCATCTATTCTCATAATCAAATATTTAGTAAGAAAGAGAGGGATCTACTAGGTTAAGCAAAGTCCATAAAACCAAATAAAACACTAACAATTGTAGGCAAGAAAATTTGTCCCAAATGACCATAAAAATATGTATTTACTAAAGCTACTTTCTACTTTTTCAAAATTCTCTTAAAATTATTACAATAGTCTTTTTGAAATTGCTTATAAAGTAATGTAAAATACATAATAAGGTCTTTTCTGCTGCGTTGCTCTGAATGGTTTTTGTCCTGTGGCTTCTTCATGAACAGTTTAAGAAGTCCTGTTCCCTGGTCCTATTCTGCAGCTGGATTCGTGTACAATTTCATTATTTTTTCTGCAAAAAATGGTGCAATAGCTGATTAAAAATGTCCTCTCTGGCTGACATTTCTGAACATAGAAACATGTGAAAGAATACAAGACTGCAAATACAGACCAAGAAAAGTCCATCAATCAATCAATCAATAAATAAATAAAAATATTTTGAAGCAGTTGCCTATGTCTAGAGAGGATTCCCAGAATATGCTGGAGAATTACACACGGAAATGAAAAGTGCTAGATAGTATGATGAATTTTCACAAGGACTTCAAAAATACTAGTGTGGCTGTATTATATTGTCCTACGGTATAAACCAGTTAATAGAGATCTGTGTAAGTAAGTCAAGAACATATTATGGCAGAAAAATTACAATAACAGTGCAGTCATGCTGAAGCACAGCTACACACTAACATTAGGAACCCAGCAGAGACACAGAAGTCGACTATGGCAAAGAGCAATGAAGAAGCTGGCACAAAAATCCAATATGCCGCGTTAGCCTGAAGCAAAAATTGAAACCATGCTAGTTATATTTTCCCATTCTCGTAAATTAAAATCTTATCAAAATCAGAATATACCAACAAAGCAGAAGTCTGCATTCACGCTGATCCATAAGGTCAGTCATCTTCTTTAACTTTGAACGGCAAATACACAATGTCAAAGAGGGGCAGCCCTAACCTTGGAGTCTGCAACCACCAGAACTATATAATCCTTAGTCAAATCTTTCTGAGGCTTATTTTCCTCCTGCGCTAAGTATGGAGAGAACACCTTAGTGCCATGTCTGGCACTGTAACACACCAAAACAGGAAGAGGAAGAGGCAGCACACATGGGAACATGAAGTACTCTGCACCTGCCCAGTAGTCCTCAGTAGAAATGCCCACCGGGAAAAAAGCATTAGAGCTGCTGCTGGTGACAAATCAAAATACAGATATAATCTCTATAAATTTATAATATCAGTAACTCTCAAGTCTGTCTGAAACCTACTAAATTGGAATTATCTTTTGTTTTCCTTTCAAATATATAGTGGGAGAGATGTAAAATACGTACGATGGTGTTTTTTGCTAGATTGAGTAAGTGCCCACACTTTTATTTCTTAGTATTAATAAAGAGTATAAAAAGTAGACAAACAGAAACCTCAACAACCAGAAGAGTCTCTGTGGTTCAGTGTTTATGATTTCTGTTTATTCACTGAATTACTCCATATCACTGTGGAGCATGAATAATCAGTGAGGTCTGAAAACAAAAGTGGTCAACACAGTTCTATACAGATATACATATTTCTTCATCAAGATCAGTGAGCAAGTATGTTAACAAGTGTTTACACTTTAAGAGATTGGAAGAATAATTTCAACAAACAAACCATTGTGTGTCCTGAAAATGATAAAGACAGAAAAGGTCTTTAGAAGTTATCTTTTTACAGCATTTTGGTAATCATAGTAAAATGTTAAGAAATCAAAATATTTTTCATCATTAATCAGAGAATTTCATAGAATTCATAAATAAAAGCAGGGTTTGGGCGGTTTTGGTGGTGGTCCTTTCCCGGCCCCCCAACCTCAACACCAGCATAAAGCTAAAACACAAGTGACAAATCTTCAGCAGAGACTTTGATAGGTACAGCTGACTTTGTGAATTTATCTACATAAAAACCACATTCCCTAAATTAAGAATTTAACATTTCACAGGAAAACACCTTTTATTTTGAATACTGATAGCAGTTGAGTTCTCTGTCATTGTCAAAGAAAACACAACTGTTCTATATATGTCTCCAACTAAAATCAACCATAACAATAACTCTGAAGTATCAAAAAGTGCCTTCTGAAAAAAAAACCAACAAAAAACCAAAAAACCAAAACCAAACAAAACACCAAAGGATGAGAACTTTCTGCAACTGCAATATTCTTATTCAGGTCTGTAGCTTAACACAAATGAATTCTACAATAATCATAAAATCTCATTGCTTGAGATTAATTCTACAGATTCTGTAAAAATGAATGTATATTTTTTTTACTTTGATAAAATTCTCATTGTACTATATATACTATTCTACTACTTGACTTTTTCTTTCATGCTTTTGTTTCCCGAACTTCTCACATGATTTGTAGTTCCACATGTGAATATTCCCAAAGTCCTGACTGGCTGATGATGATCTGAATGATCAATGCACAGCTCCAAAACCATATTCCAGAGGTCCCAAGGCAGTACCATAACGATGATAACAGTGTATTTCAAGGGTTCCACATGCAGAGGAGGTATGCAGTTTTCAGGATATGATTGCTAGGGAGAATAGGGATGTGATGAGAGTACAACATCCACAAAGAGAAAGAACAGCTTCTGGGACAGAATAACTTATTCAGGTACCATGGAGCATTCAATCTGCACAATTCCATTGCCATTGTAGTTCAAAAAGTGTAATTTTTCAGAAGGGGAGAATTAGCTGATTATGATGCTTAGAAATTGTCATTCCTTTTTCAATTGCAGAAAGCTGTACTTGAGGAGAGGTGGATGGTGTGATTAGTGGTTGAGTTTGATTTATCAAGCATTTATCCAACTCCCATTGAGGAACTGTAGCACCAAATGAGATGAAGTTGTATGGCTGCCAAAATGTGCATTTTGAGTTGGCTGAAAGCAAAAGTGGAAGGTGAGAACAGATGCAGAAATTGGTAACTTGTTTGTAGCTGGATTTTGATAATTCTTGGATGGTTAGAGCAGCTGTGACTTTGTGTTGATTATCTTCCCTCCTACAGAGTTTACCATTTGGCTGACAAAGTACTCCTTCATCCCTTCAAGTCCAAGTGCAAGACTGCAAGCAAAACATCCCTACGTTTAAAATCTAGACAAGTTGAAATACCTCTATTTGTTTTTCTTCTAATGTTCAAAGCTTATTTGTGATCAAAGTGCCATTACTGTCTATGGTTACACCACTGCAGGTCAGTTTTGCCTGTCAGATATTTACCAAATAAATCTTCTGACATCTTTTGTACTTTAGTACTAATTTGGACGTGCATTACATGTGTTAACAGAAAAGATGAAGAAACAGTGGCTTAGAATCGAGACTGTTGTTTCTTTTGTAAAACACGGTGCAACATACTCAAGAACAGCAATTGTGAGAACATATAACTTGAGTAAAAACTGCAGGATGTTTTAAAGTTCCTCCAAAGGAGCTGCTGCAGATGGATATAGTAGAAGATCCTCACATCAGGGGAAGCAGGGAGGAAGGAAGGAAAAAAAAAAGAAAAAAGAAAAAAGAAAAAAGAACCTGCTTTAAATTTTATGCCTAGCTCTTCCTTCTTCAGATCAAATTGTCAAAAATTGCCATCTCATTATGTTGTCTTGGTCATGTTGTGAGCACGCATCACTGAATTTTCAAGGAGAAAACAAATACCGATTAACAGAATCATCTTTGGAATTTCATGAATAACAATATTTTTAGGAAGCTTTCTGATTTTGGGTTGTGTCGATACCCGCATGAGAGGAAAATTTCAGATCACATACTTCAGGCTGGAGTTTCTTATATGTGAGATTTAAGCAGATCATAATTGCTTATAAAACTGTTCCTTGAAGCAGCATGAAAGATAAGAACTTCTGCAACCTGACATGCTGATACTAAATGATGGCAAAATTCCAGAAGTCGATTAAATGTAAGTGACCAGCAATTCCTAGTCTGAAAATCTACCTTTGGTGATGAGAAAGGGCTGTTGGTCACAACAGCCATCATCGTGTAGAAGCTGATGGAAGCTCCCTTCTGGATTATGGATGGTATATTCACAATATTTCCCATTCTCTTCAGGTAAATGTATTCTATCCATGCACCTGTTGGAGACAGCAGAAAATTCCAGAGTATTGCTACGTGCATATGCCTTAATGTCCAGTGAATCAGAATAATGCTACAGCAGTGTCTTGGACTTCAGTGATTTTTATAGCAGACTTTGCGATTCTTTTAGAACTGCAGCTCATTAAATATATATGTCAGCACACTGCAAACTCCTGAATTTGTTAGGATATTTTTTTTTTTCCACAGGGAAGAAATTATTGAAGAACCTATTGTTTGTAGATCTATAATGTAACACCAAGGAAGTCACAAAAAAACTAAATCTTGAAGAAAAAATATCGCTGTTTTGATTTTCTGTTCATCTGCAGACATGGCAGTTACTTTTAAAGAATTCAGATTGGAAATAGTAGTGGGTTCTATGCAGGTTGTAAACAGCATGTACAATCTCAGGAAAAATGTATTCTTGAAAGCTTCGTATAACTTTTAGAAATTATGAACTGATATTTGATTCATTCATGCTGGCATTTCTTTCAAACTTAAGTTGTTACATAACGAGATGATACGGGATATCCAATACACCAAAACCACTTACTAAGACATGAAACAGAAAACTGAATTTCTTTCCTTGATTGGTTTTTACTCACAAAAGAGAATGAAAGAAAAATAATAAAGAGAGAAAATATGATGATTATCCACTCAAGATTACTTCCTCTAAAGATGCAAATCACAAGAAAGAAATGGTTGATGGTTATTAATGGCAAAAATATTATCATCGTATGAAAAAAGCCTGTAAAGGAAAAGAAACATTAGTGTTGGCCATAAAACATAACAATATATAACACTCATAACCACAAATGAGTGTTTATAACATAAAAACTACACCTGTAATAATTACATATGTATTCTGCAATTAGAAATTCTGATTCACTCATAAACACTGTATTTAATGGTTTTATTCCTAAGCATTTTGCTGATCTGAATCTACTCCAACACTGTTATGATGTCATTAACACGGGTGACTCAGATGGATTCAGATCAGCAAAATTCTCAGGAATAAGACCATTAAGTACAACGTTATTATTCAGTACAGACCTCATGTAAACCAGCCACTAAAAATAATGATTTTGCTATACAATTACATCTTACTTTAGACAATCAAATCTTATTGTAACTTGATTCTTTGGATAAATGAGAATGGGATACAGGTGATTATACCTCTGCTTTGTAAATCTTTAAAATGGTTGCAAAGCATTTGTAACCAGCTCAAACTAGATTCACAAGGTCTCCCTGCAAAGGATGAGTAAGGGAAGACTAGCATAAGCATAGGGCTCCAAACACATATCATATAGGATCTAGGACTGCTCACACTAACTGTGGTTTGCCATAATTTATTCTTCAGTGATTACTCAATCTCTGAGCATATGAACAAGAATAATCACTGTTAAATATATACAGCACCAGTAGCAACAAGTATGGTTACTCTGACTAGGAACCTCAACTTGGTCCTGTTTCTGTTCGGCTCAGTTCAAATCTGAAGTAAATATTACTTCAGCTGTTGAAATAACTAGTACAGTGAAACTCTACCACTGTACTACACCAAACTGTCCATACAGAATGAGTTACAAAGCTGTGAAAGACCAAGGAAACATCAGGCACTAGGATCCCAGCTTTCCTTGAGGCAGGAATTGTAGCCCAGTAAGTATGATTCTCCTATTCCTAGTAAAGGCTCTGCACTGTTCCAGCAGTGCAGGGTCTTAGGACTTGCAAGGGGTTGCTTTGGTCTGAGGCGATTTCAGTTTGCTTTATGATTGCAAGTCCCTCGTCATCATGTAACTACCAGAATTTGTTTCTGCTTAGCTCGGTGCTAAGTACTGTGTACGGCAAAGGTCTAACTAACAAACATTATCTCTTTATCTTAATTGGGACTGGAGGTGGCAGTTCCATAACTTTAATAACTAACAAGTGAAAACAGTAAAAAAATCCCAACAAAACAACCCGTAGCTGGAAACGCAAGAAGACAAAACACGTAAGCTGACTGCAGTACAAAATGGACAAAAATAACTTCAAGTTGACCCAAGGCAGGGAACAGCTAGGTTTCTTTTGAAGGGGTTGGGTGGGAGGTTAAATCATTTGTATTTTTCCCTGGAGAAGAATTTAGGATGCTGACAAACTGTCAACATTCTCTCCCTTTAATTTTTTTATTTTTTTTTTTTTAAAGGAAAATAAGCATTGTCATCCTCAGGTCTCAGGGGAATACTGGAAGGGCGGCTATAACAACAGAAAGAAAACTAGGTAGATTTTCTATAACAACTTTAACTGTAATGTTGTTTTGGTGGTTTTTCCCCTGTATTACTTAGGTAACTTCGATTAAAGTGTTTGTATCATTGTAACTGGACTAGGAATAATTGTTTTATTTTTTTTAAACTGACAAAACACTACTTAGACCGATAACAAATTTTTGGATAAATACGGGTTATATGCCTCTCTTGCTCACAAAACTCTTCTGTTAGAATATAAAATAATCTTTAAAATGTCAACTATGCCAAGAATCTTAAACTGAACTTAATGCATTTAATATATACGTTAATTTCATTTTCATAGAATTCAAGTTCAAACTGTGACGCAGTTTAGCTTTAGTTGTGGGAAGAACTGCTGTGGTGGAGGTATGCAGTTATACATCACAGAACAACCCATACAGAGCAGCACGACATGTGCTTTCTTTGGGGAAGGAAAAAAGAAAAAAGGATCATCTAAGTTTCACCAGCAAGTTTCTCTTACTGGTTCGTTCAGTAGTTGTATGCAGCTTGAGATCCTTTCCCATTTTCTGTAAAGGTGATGGATATTTTATTAAAATGACAACGGTTAGACAGCAGATAGGAATTCTGTCTGGAAACTAGCATGAGGTGGAGCCCTGCAGGGGGATATATAAGCAACAGGAAAGGGACAGAAAGCCTGAAATGCATAACTTGAGTCATGAGGAGCAGGGGAATTGTCTGCAGGAGGACACCGATCCAGATCTCACAGATCAAAAAGTCTTTGCTCACAAACCCAGATAATTCTGTAGAGCTTTTTGCCACTGAAGAAACAACCAGAAATTATTGCAGTAGCAAGCAAAATGGAGAAAATGTGCTAACCTGGACATATCCGCAAGGGCATAGAAAGATGTGTTTTCAAGTTATTTAATTAGTATCATCCAGTAGAGTTTCTCTATTTGTATTTCTGAATTTATTTACATGTACGGATATAAATAAAAGATTATGGTGGACATATCAGTCAAATTGGATGGAAACTACTACGGAAAAATGCGCTACTAGAAAAGTTTGAAACAAGTTGGAAAGCAGACAATGCAACATGGCAGGCACAGGAAAAAAAGCCATACGTCACTCTGCTAGGGAAAGTATCACTGAGATACCCTAGAACCAATCTATAGCTTATTTTCAGACAGGTTACAGCATTTCCTACTCAACTGCACAAGTTAGGAAACTCAAGGAGTGTATATATTATTAAATTAAATTATCAGAATTAGCACATTGCTGAAGAAAGAGATCTGTAACAATACGTAAACTGAAAAGACCATGTGGATAAATTAATCACAGCTACAAAATTTGTCCCAGCTCTAGGAATCTCAGGTATGTAGGAAAATTGGGGCGGAGGAGAGTGAAGCCTGGAGGAAGGTAATCAGTTGCTGGGTGAGGAAGGTAATCAGTTGCTAGGTGAGGAAGGAGAGAAAAAGAGGAGTGATGAAAAAAGTGTGGGAAACAGCCTTGCAGACAGCAAGGTAGGAGAAGGAGGAGGGGGAGGAGGTGCTCCAGGCACCAGAGATTCCCCTGCAGGTGGTGGAGAAGACCATGGTGAAGCAGGTTGTCCCCACTGCAGCCCATGGAGGTCCATGGCGGAGTGGATATCCACACTGTAGCCCAGGAAGACCCCACACCGCAGCAGGTGGACATGCCCTGAAGAAAACTGCAGCCTGTGGAGAGCCCAGTCTGAAGCAGTCTCCTGTCAAGACCTGTGGCCCATGAGGGACCCACGCTGGAGCAGTCTTTTCATTGTAGAAAAGATGCAGGCTGGAGCAGTTCTGGAAGAACTGCAGCCTGTGGGAAGGACCCACACTGGAGCAGAGGAGCCTGTGGGCAGCAAATGGCCTCTTGGTCGGCTGCTGGTAGGGGTAAGAGTTTTCTTCCTCTTTTGTGCAGCTACTACCTCCCAACAGCTACCTCTTATCCAACAAAGTAAGTTACCAATAAAATTGCCAAAAAAAATACATTTTGCTGAGGATATCTCATGAGGAAAAATACCCAAACATTATTTAATATTTTTGGCATTTGCTACAAAGTGAATGATGCATGTGCAATTTTTTATGACTGCAAAATTTAATTTTAACAAGTATGATGATAAAGGTAAAAAGACAAAAGGACTAATCTGTTTATATAAATCTGAACATTTTCATACAGAATTTGTAAAGATTTTTTAACATAATTAGGGCATATTTGCTAAATACAATGACCTGTGAATTCAGGAATCCTTAAAGAACATACGTGAATCCTAAAGTTCTTAGAGGTCTTAATTTGACAGGCCTATGATATTGCTTTTGGGTGAGATAGTGATATTTTATCTCAGTAGGGATTTGGTATTAATGAAATCACTTTATCACTTTGAATCTGTGATAAGGAAGCACTGATAACTGCAGTCTAAATAACTTTGCATGTTTCATACTGTAAATACTATGTTTTTCCAATCAGTAGACATGCTTATTTCCCCCCAACACACACACATTTAAAAGCTCCAAAGGAAGCCACTGTAGTTTCTGATAAGATTCTGTACTTATTTTCATGTTTTCTAAATTAAACCAGAAAATATGTATTGATCAACAGACCATAACTCGAAAGGGGCTTCTGAAATGTGCTGGTAGAATGGTATTTATTCAGTTTGGAATTCTAAATAGTCACAAAACTGTATTCTTAATGGAAATTGCTAAATAAAATATCCACTTTTGTATACCTTTTTACGTAGAGGAACATTTATAGAGTGCTATCTTAATTTAATGAATTTTTACCAAGTAATATAGCCCTGAGGGCTGTAACATTACATATCAGCTACCTATAAGATACATTAAAGCATGTTAGATGATCAGCTTGCAGTAAGGTAAAGATTACCACTTGATTTCTACAAGCAGAAATTTCTAGAAAGACAAAACACATCTTATTGTTGATACCATTATTTATGCTATTGCAACATTTAGAAATTTTAGTAACACAGGTTGAGTTCATGCATGGATGGAAGTTCTTTTGACTATGAATCAGAGCTCAGACCTATGGTTCAGTTAAGCAAACCTAAGAAATATCGTTTGCTGAATTTCAGAAGCTGTCAGTAAGGGAAGGCGCAGAGAGTCTTCACTTTTCCTAATGCAAAGGAATAAGATTCTTGCATTATGCTTTCAGTTAAGTTGCACAGCCTCCTAACTGTCACACAAATGACAGACATACACTAGTACATCATCACTGTCATGTTAAACTGCATAACTTGACTGTGTTTGAAATCTGGAAACTGTTACTAATAGGAATATAGTGTATGAGTAGATGCACACAGGGAGATGGTACAGCGAAAACATGATAGGAAAATGTGGGTTTTTTAACAGCATATTAAGGACATTAACGAATTACTAAGAACAAATTACTAGACAGATTTTAGATAATTTGTTAGAAAAAAAAAAAATAAAAAAAATTGAAAAAGACTTTCCAGGCCACTTGCTTTCATCCTGATTTTCCCGAAAGTCTAGACACTCATTTCTCCTAATATACAAGGGAATTAAAACTGCCTTTCAGGTAAGGAAAACTACTGACAGGTTTTAATAGCATAAATTACATTTTGCCAGCATTCCACTGCTGATTGTGCTGTTGATTGTACTCATTTCCTATGAGTTTCCACGGTATCTAGAAAATGTAACATTTCCGAAGTCTCTGGAGAATGTCCTATAGTATGTTGGTGAAAACTATCAAATGACTCCAGTCTATAAAGTGTGGCTGTATTGCTTAATGTATCATCAAATGCAGGATCTCTATTTCATCAGAGAAGTAACAGCTATTTCAAAGTTATTAAACCGTTAGCAGATAATACAACTGATACTTAGACAGAAGCTCATGAAACAATCTTTTGCGTAGTGGAAGGAATGAATGAATGAATATTCAAGTCCAAGCTGCACTGGTATGGTAGAAAATGCTGGTCCATAAAAAGTTCTCTGATAGTTTCAGTCTTCATTAGTGTAACAGATGGAATATCATCACTGATGACTACATGTAAAAAGCTAATATTGGAAGGGAAAGAAATGTCATTTCCAAGCTTGTATGGCTTTATTTCAGTAAATGCAGCACCAAAAGCCATAGAAAGCACAAAAAAATATCTACTTGGTGCATAGGTAGTACACAAGCAAATGGATTAAACAGAGGGCGATATCTAAGTATGAAATATAAATTCGGTAGAAATAGGATTATCCTTTTACAGAATGGATAAAAACTTTGTACTTAATTTAAGTTTAGGTATCATGTTAAACAACTGATTAAATTAGTCATGTTCCTAAATAAACATCCTTCTTTTCCTAGGTTGTTTAAGCTTTTAATACAGAAGACGTATTAAATTTTACATTTTCTTGCCTTTTTGTCATCTTTAAAGAATGAACAACTTTGTCTCCTGTTACTTAATTCTGTCCCAGTGGAAACGGACCTTATAATTTTACTGAAAGGAAAAATTTGAAGAAATGAGAAAATTCTGAGCTAGTGTAATACCAATACAGTCAGACACACGACATGAGTACATATATGGATGTGTGTATGTAAAGCCGTTTGGGTCTACTCTGGGTAACAAAGCATTAACTTCTCTCTTAAAAGAGGAACAAATCTGAAGGGCCTTCTGGCCACGTGCCTGATATTTAGTGGTCAATATAACCACCAACCAAGCCTGAATTGGGGAAGAGGCTATGGTACTTCAAAATAATTTCTGGCTACAGTTTTGGCTTCATTTACACATCACTGTAGATACTGTTACCTAAATGAGCGTATGGAACTCATCTGAGTGATTGGGCTAGTTAAGGACTTTGAAATATCCACATTGGCTTACAGCTTTCCTGCTGTAATGCTTCCTCCACTCACCCAGGAAATCTGCTATTTATTTCTAACTGCATATGATCTTACCCCTCCAAAATCAATCTTCATACTAAGATATTGTCATCTTCCAAAACTGTATGCTCTACTTTTAGCTCCTTCTAATTTACTGAAGAGTTTGTCCCAAATCCATATTAGTGTAGCTGAACATGACAAAGAGAAGATGAAGGAGCCCCAAAACATAGGCAGATTTCTATGGATCAAGTAACTGGTGACAGTATAATACACTATTCAGTGCTCATATGTACTCCATGTTTTGCATATGTCACAGGGTATAAATCCATATATTCTCAATAGTACTAATTGCCTAACATTTAAGGCCACTGTCCTGCTTTCTACTCACTCTTAAGTCAATGTATTTACCTTCTTCTTCCAGTAACAATATTTTTAGTCTTCTATTTCATAGCATTAACATGTGAAGCCCACTATGATTAATTTTAGAGTTACAAACAAAATAACAAAAACTTTGATGCCTGATCGAATTGTTTGCAGAGTGTCTCAATTGCATAATCAAGTGCAATTGCAGCTAGTCTGAAGGCCTGTGCTAATATATTACAACAGCAAAAATATTCTATGATATTGTAAGCAGAAGCTGTTCATACAATTTGTAAGTGAAACGGGTTATTACAATTTTCTTCGATAAGGCAAGGAGACTTGCCCCTTACATCTTCCCAGCTATTCAAAGGAGAAAAGTTCCTGAGATTAATTTACAAAGACTGGTATTTGTACAGCTCAGAAAAAGGAAGAAGTCTCCTGAAATCAATTAAAATACCTTAGATATATCTATGTTTCCTCTTTTTGGTTGATTAATCTCAAATAAAGAGCTGATCCTTGGCAAGCAAGAATGTAACAAAGCTTTCATTACTATCTCAAAAGGCAACACAATTTGCTGACACTGTAACGCTGCTTCTTTTTGTGCAGTGACAATACCATATACAGGGAGTCAGAATAATTTCAGATTCTTTTTATTAACATTTTTAATAGCTGAAGTGGAGTTAAGAGGCTTAGGGGAAAAGCAGAGTTGACCTTTCAAAGAAAAACACAAAACAAACCCCAAATTCTTTACCTTTGCCTATCGTCTGGTCATGAAAACTACGAAAAACTCTATAAGCTCCAAATAGTTATGATTTGCATGGCAATATAAAGTGAATTCAAACTTGGAAAAGCATTTAATTGTTTGTCTGAGCTCTGCAATATTTAGAAACAATGTCATAGGAAATTTCATGGGAACACCAGATTATTATTGCAATGGTAGGTAGATGAAAGGAAGCAGAACTCTATAGTCTTCATTACAAAGTTTTACTTTACAAGGAGAATAGTGTAAGGTATTTCAAAGACATTTGGTGAATCTGTATCAAATATATTCAAAATACAGTATGATTTCAGATATCTTAAATCCAACACCCAAGTTGCAAATTCTTTCTTTTTATTAGGCTGTGAGTTGGAATGTTTTATTTTTTTTTTTTTGTTAACCAGTTACCCCACACGAGGCATTATCAAGATTGTGTATGAGATACTGGACTGTGACCTCTCTACACTGACTTCTTTCATTCATTTGAATGTTTAGATCATAAAGTCTTCAGGGTAAAGATTGTCCCTTTGGACACACGCTGCATACAGTGGAGCCACTGCCTCATATCAAGCCCCATCTGTTATTGTCATTTGTGTTCCAAAACAGGGCTTGAAATGGTAATTACAAACAACATATTTTGGTCAGCTTTCATATTTCTGCTAGAATTAGATACTAGGAAAGTAGAGCATGAAACTCTGCCCTCACATTTCTGTGGTATGCACAGGAATCTGACTTTTTTTTTTAGCAGAGAATCAGGATATGCTCTTCTTCAGGGATGTTTGTAGATATTTATGTGCATGTCCACCATCCATTTTATTAGTGATTACCACAAATCAAATCAAATCAAATCACTATCCTTCCTTCTGTTCTACAAAAAGCAACTCTTCTCCTGCCTCCTCTTTTTACTGGGAAAAGGGCCAGGCCTGCTGGATGCAGAGAGGCCTGCAGGAATATGCCATTTAGAATCACAGTCAAAAGCAGCATGGCCAGCTTGGCATGCCAGTGAAAGGACGTGCAATGCTGGGGAGTCGGGAACTAGAAACACAGAGGCAGAGCACATGCACCAAGCAGAGAGTTTTGGCTTGACACTGCAACAGCAGATGAAGCTCTGGTCTTTGACTAAACCTCCATTTCCATTTTCAAATCTTTAAGGGTGAGCCAAACACCTTCTGTCATGCATAATCATTCATTTACTCAGGCTTACCCACTCCCATTTATTTATGGGTTATAAAACCATAAAACGATTACAGGGGTCTTTTAATGTGATCTCCCAGAAAACTTTCCATTTAAACTTCCAAGAGAGGTCAGAGGAAGGGGAAAGACCCCTTTATTTCAAATTATTAATGAAAGAGGGACCACACTCTGTGCGGTAGGCTGTTCCAAAGGCTAACTGATAAAAGGAGAGAGGAAAAGGCTTCTTTGCTTCTGGTTTGAACTCACTTGGCTTCAACTTTCAAATACACACTTCTGATGTACTGAAAATCCTTTATCAAAGCTATATTTTCCTAAGAGATAATTATAGACCTCTTACTCATTAACATTATCCTCCTTAAGCCCAGCAGGGTTATTTCTTTGATCTATGACTTTGGTGCATATTTTCCATTCTTTTGGATATAATAATTTCAAAACTGAGAAAAGTCTTTGTCCTGATTATAAGATCTATCTATAATTTGAAAGAAAACATTCTGAATCCATGCAGCCTAAGAATGATTCCTCCTTATCCACATGAGGTAATGCTTGCATTTTAGCAAAAAAAGAATAATATGATTGAAGAGCTACATACTAAAAGTAATAAAAGTATAATTAAAAATAAGAACAACACTTTCTGTGCTTTTTAATCATCATCATGTTAATATTATAGTTAGAGCAGTTCTTCCATCTTTTACAGAAAAAATTCATCCCCTAAAGATACTCTTAATTCAACAAAAATGTTGAATAAAGTGCAGTCTACACCAAAAAATGTTTTAAAACTGGTAAAAAAATCAAAAGATGGATGTAGATGATAATTTTTTTATTTATGCAAATATGTTTGGTGATTGAACATTATTTCAAAAGTTATCACATATATGTAATATTTTCAATTAAAGACTAGGTTCAAGCCCCCCACCTCCCCATTTTCTTCAATCACCCTTTTCTTCTCTTTCTGTGTGCAAAACATTGCTGTATTATTCAACAATTATTCAATACTTTAATCACTGCCAGTTTTGTTCCCTAGTCACCTAATTTGATAGGAAAGCACAAGCCAAGGCTTTGGCACCCAAGAGCTAGAGGACCACAGGGCAAATGCAGCAGCATATTTTATAGCTCAAGAGCATGTACAGTATTTCAGAACATTTATTCAACGTTCAGCAAAAACTCTCCCATGAACAATACATATAGAATTCTTTCATTGGCAAGAACATTCTTTTTATCTTCCACGTACAGCATGTCAGCACACTGGTAGAAAGTGAATATAGGTTTTAGTTTGGTTGCCAGTATTATTCAGTTGAATCTCAGTTCATAGAATTCTACAGTAACATGTCTAGACAGTTTAACCACCTGCAGTTTGAATTAAGAATGTAATACTGTCTTATATAAGCACCGGACAAATTTCAGGTTTCAATTGCACCAGCGTTTTTTTAGCTTGTTTCTGCAATTTGCTTTCATTTTCAATTTCTGATATAACAAAGTTACTTTAGGAACATTCAAAACATAAGTGAAAAGTTACATTTGTAATGTTTGAACCAAGTATAGTCTTTGTGGGTCAGAAAGATGACCTTTGAGTTGAAATATTAAAGGAGGAGAGAACTGCTTCGTTTTAATGCAAAACCATTAGAAAAAATTTTATATTAATACTGTTATGTTGCTCCCAAATGGAAATCATAGAGCAGGAAAATGGTAGACAGAGCCTCACATAAACCACCTGAATTCCAGGAAAGGTCAAGTCAGAAACTAGACCAGACCAGACTGTACTCCTTCAGAACACAAATAATGGAAGTACCTCATTCCTTAATATACAGCAATTCCCTATAAACTGAGTGACTTACTGTGTGGTTAATTCTCTCAGTGGTATGATTACTGTGTAAGTTTGTCAATTCCTTTTTTAAGCAACAGCTTAATGCAAACATCTGCAAGAAGACTGTATTTTGCTATTTGATCATCTGGAGTAAAAATTCTGAATTAGCTAGCCAGAAAGATGGCATCTCAGATTTTAACGAGCACAGAGAAATTCTGTAGTTTATGTAAGGAAATTAATAAGAAAACACTTATTCAAATATTTAAAGAAAATTATTTAAAAAAAAAAGAAAAAGAAGGAGGGGTCTTTAGAAACAGCTTGCTATCTGCATAGTTCGGAATAACATTACACCGTTCCCTTTTCCTTTCACCATTTCATCTATCTACAGCTCTTTTTCGTAAAGTGACTTTCTTCATTGTCAAACTGTAATCTTTCTCAACCTACTTTTGAAATAAAACATAAAAATGTGAAAACAAAATGGGGAAATAGGCTCAGTTTGTAGTTACTTGCTCTGTGTGAGGAAAAATATAAGAAAAGACAAAAACAGAAAAAAAAATCAGAAGCGGGAAATAAAGAACTCCAATGTATTTCAAATTTTTTATTTCAGATTTCTATAAGCTCCACTGCATTTTGAGAAATACTAGACAGAGTCCAAATATAGTAAAGAAGGGCTATGGGCAGTCATTATGATGAAGACAAAATTCAAACCCATATGGATTATGTATAAACATTTAGGCCTGATGAGATGAATTACCTTTCAGCACTTTAATTGCTTTTTTATTTCTCTGTTTGTTTCAATTTAAAATTTAGAATCTCCACATCTCTCTCATTAATTTTGAAAATAGCAATTCCTTCCAATTCCAGAGGAATCTAGAATTAATCTATATCTAAATTAATTTTCTGCTTACAAAAAGATTAGCCAGACAATAAATATTTAGATAATTTAGACATTAAAGGCTGATTTACCTTGTCACCTTCAGAGAAAGTTATTCCATCAATGGCCCTTTTCCAAGTAATCTCTGGAACAGGTTCTCCTTCTGCTTCACAGATGAGGGTGGCTTTCCCATTCTCAAATGTGGTTTCATTTTTAAGTTGTATTATTTGAGGCTGTACTGTTAAAAATACAAATTACATTACTCATTCTGCACAAATAATGTCATGTCAAAATCTATCTTTTAAACCACTATTTGTTTGTTAAAGCACATTCCTGTTTTTTTCTTTTTTTTACTTAGGATTAACTAAAGGTTTAATGTTACCATCGATAAGAGCAATTAACTTTTCTGACTTCAAGTTGCACAACAACCATTTCTGTAAGTCTGATGACCTGGACTCCTGGCTCAGCACGGCTGACACCCATGGGACTGCCTGACTGCCTGCTCCCCTCGGTGGGGTAGTGTGGGACGGGTCCTGGCTGACGAGGCCCCTACCCCGATGGCTGTGTTCGTGTGCTTTGCTCCTGGCTTGCTGTCCTTAGGGACCAGCGAGCCCTTGCTACTCTCTGGAGCTTCAGGAATGAATTAAAGATTCAATGATTCCATGATGATCCAGCACCTGAGCAGGAATAACTCCATGGACCAGTGCAGGATGGGTGCTGACTGGCTGGAAAGTAACTCTGCAGAAAGTGCCCAGGGAGTCCTGGTGGACATGAAGTTGACAGCAAGAGAGCAATTCACCCTTGAGTAGAGAAGGCTCCAGGGATCCTAACCATGTGTACAAATACCTCATAGAGGTGAGTACGGATAGAGCCAGAATCTTCTTGGTGGTGCCCAGTGACAGGGCAAGAGGCAAATAGAAATACAGGAAGAGGAAAAACCTATTTTACTGAGAGGGAGACTAAACAGCATAAAAAGCTGCCCAGGAGACTGTGGAATCTCCATCCTTGAAGATGTTCTCACCCCAGCTAGACATGGTGCAAGACACCTGGTCTGCCTGGCCCTCCTCTGAGCAGGGGGTTGGACTAGGTGGTCTCCAGAGGTGCGCTCCTGCCTCAGGCATTTTTTGATTCTACAACAATCTGTGTTTGTCTTCACATACAAATTATTTGGAAAAAAAATATTAATATTCTTGGTCTTTTATCTTTAGCAATATTTAACTCCCTTACACAAATAACAGAACTTAACAAAATGCCCCAATAACAAACATATTGTACTGGTATTAACACTGTTAAGTCCTCTGATACAAAGCTATTCATCCTTACTTACCGAGTAAATTGGTAGTAAGATACACCTAAAAAAAATCCAGATAGCGTTTGCATTCTTCAAATCATTCCACTTTATAGCCACAAGCATACAGCAACCGCAGCTGTCAATCTATACTGTGCCTTGCCAGGTTATTTACTTATGCAATACAATTTCTGGTTACATGTGAATACTTTTATTTAGAGCACTTATCTGTACAATATCATAGAAGAACTCTGTTGTAGAACCATGTATAGAATAGTACTCTCTTCCATTGCATTCAAGTCCTTTCATAAAAAATGTTTTGGTCTTATATGTTCACCCATATATAACCATTAATAAGTTTCTATGAAGTCTACACTTTGAATAAGACACACATCCCACTGGAAAACCTAACATGTAATAATGTAATAAGAATATGATTCAATATGTTTACACTCAAAACCAGTGAATTAAGGTTACTTGACTAAATTTAATTTTGGCAGCTCTTAGCGTTGACTTTGTAAAAATTAAGGACATTTGTTGAAAATCACGTATTTTCTATGTAGTTTTCCTGAGTTTTGCTTTTGAGGAAGCACTAGTATAGTATATTCTATGAAGCAGAAAATAAGCAGAGGGGTAACCTATTTTCTAATGAGGTTACAAAAGTATATGCTACACAGAAAAGTAATATTGGCTTATGTTAGTGGATCAAAAGTGGAAAAAGAACCATTCAGGTTGGAAAGGTCTCCAGAAGGTCACCTTGACCAACCTCCTCATCAACACGGGGTCAACAGACCCTGTTCAGACCAGATTGCTCAGGGATTTGTTAGCTCTACCTTGAAAAATGCCAAGAACAGAGACTACACGGCCTTTCTTACCAGCCTGTTGCAGTGCCTGCCTCATGATGAAGAATGTCTTCCTTATGTCTAGTCTACTTTTTCATTTTATGGACACTATTTCATTTACGACCATTGCCTCACAGATGCTGCATTCAGCAGTACCAAGAAAAACAATACAACCAGGTTCAAACTTGCTATATCCAGACACAGTATCTACCTCTCTTTTATCCATTTTCACCACACCGTTCTTGGTGTCATTTCTCATTCCTTAGCTCCATACTCCTTCTGTTGCTTGTATACTGTCTGCCCACCCTTGACTATTACAAATAATCTATTGTGTATTTACTGCATAGAGATGAAAAACAGGTAATATTTTACCTAACAAAGCACTGCACTAATACCCTGCTTCATTAAGATATAATCTACGGTGAGTGACATTGGGTGCAGAAAGAAAATACCCTGAGAGATCAGTGGTTCTTGAAATGTCAACTGGATCCAGCTTTACTGGATGCATTAGAAGGTAGTAAAACAGGAGGACATCAATTTGACCGAGAAAAGCTGAAACTTTCTTCAATAGTATAACAAGGGCTGTCATTTGAAAGTGCTACAAAAAAAGAATTTGAGATAAAAGATAACCAAGCTAAACTTCAAAATAACTTCAGTTATTACACTCACTTTCAGATTCATGCAAATGCCTGTGAAATATTCTACCTTGGGTAATTCAAATGCTCTACTTCTATAGCCATGTCTCCTGGCTACAATATAATCTGTTCTTTCTTTTCTATACTTTGATATAATATCATCCCTGGAAACAACAAAAGGGCTATGGCAGATATATCATTCATTTAAAAAAAAGCATCATACATATTATTTTATGTCAAGAAATTTGTAAAATTTGGAATTACATTATTTCCATCAGAACAAGAGGATTTCGCCATCTGGACACGACAAACAATATGATCTTCTCAAGTTGATGCATGCTCTAAACCATATAACTAATACTCTTTAATTTTTAATCTTAGACTTATATTCTAAATTTCTTTAAGTTCTTCTTCAAATAGATCACAAGACAAAGTTTTAGCTTGACATTTTAGACATGAACAGCTGACATTTAAAGGAATAAGCACTGATTAATCATCAAATATATCTAGCTGACAGTTATTACTAGGAAGAAGAAGAGAGCTCAAACGGGGGATATTATTTAATTGCTTCATTTTTGTAGGTCACAAGTCATAACTTGCCATCGACTGCAAGTTTTTATACTGTTTGACTACTTTTTTATGACATTTTGGACATTGTAAAGTATTAAAATAATTTTGTGTACATGTAAATGACAATATTTATTTGAAAATGCCCAGACTATTTGCATTAGGCTTGTGAGGCAAGGTTTTGGTAGCCGGAGGTGGCGGGGGGTGCTACAGGGGTGGCTTCTGTGAGAAGCTGCTAGAAACTTCCCCCATGTCTAATAGAGCCAATGCCAGTCGGCTCCAAGATGGACCCACTGTTGGCCAAGTCTGAGCCCATCAGTGATGGCGGTAACACCTCTGGGATAATATATTTAAGAAGGGCAAAAAACTGCTGCACAACAGCAGCCAGAAGAGAGGAGTGAGTATATGTGAGAGCAACAACTCTGCAGACACCAAGGTCAGTGAAGAAGGAGGGGGAAGATGTGCTCCAGGAGCCTGAGAGGAGGTTTCCCTGCAGCCTGTGGTGAAGACCATGGTGAGGCAGGCTGTCCCCCTGAAGCCCATGGAGGTTAACAGTTGAGCAGATATCCACCTGCAGCCTGTGGAGGTCCCCACACTGGAGCAGGTGGATGCGCCCAAAGGAGGCTGTGACCCCATGGGAAGCCCATGCTGGAGCAGACTCCTGGAAGGACTTGTGACACCGTGGGGGACACACTCTGGAGCAGTCTGTTCCTGAAGGACTGCACCCTGTGGAAGGGACCCATGTTGGAGCAGTTCGTGGGGACTGTCTCCTGTGGGAGGTATCCCACGCTGGAGCAAGGGAAGAGTGTGAGGAGTCCTCGCCCTGAGGAGGAATGAGCAGCAGAGACAACGTGTGACGAACTGACCACAACCCCCATTTCCCATCCCCCTTCACTGCTTGGGGCAGGGAGGAAGCAAAGAAATCGGGAGTGAAGTTGAGCATGGGAAGAAGGGGGGGGGGGGGGAAAGTGTTTTAAGATTTGATTTTATTTATCATTACCCTGCTTTGTTTTGATTGGTAATAAATTAAATTAATTTCCCCAAGTCGAGTCTGTTTTGCCTGTGATGGTAATTGCTGAGTGATCTCCCTGCCCTTATCTCAACTCACAAGCCTTTGGTTATATTTTCTCTCCCCTGTCCAGCTGAGGAGGGGGAGTAATAGAGCAGCTTTGGTGGGCACCTAGTGGCCAGCCAAGGTCAACCCACCACACTAGTATTTACAGAAATACTGAAACAGGTGGGTTTCCCCCCCGCCCTCAATTATTTAACTGCTTTTTCTAAATTGACAAGGTCATTCTCAAACTGAAATGGCATTTGCTTGCTGTATTTTAGCAATTATGAAACAAATGGAAATACAGGTCTTGGAATGTCAATCCAGGAAGCCTACAGGTCTTTGCTGGTTTCTTCAGTCAAAAATATTGAAATATTTGTATTATAATGTATTTAAAAATTATAAACTGAATGACCTGACTGAAATGAAAGAAGGTTTGAATATAGAAAGGAGTTATCCTTAAGCTTCATTAAAATTATTTTATTCGGAAGGAAAAGGAATAGCTCATTACCAGACATGCATTTTTCAAATATTAAGAGAGTGATGCTGTCAAATAAATAACATTTACTGGTTGGAGGAAAATTTGCTCTCTGAGCAGAGAGGGTTGGTGTTAAGTTTTCTAATGTTTCCTCAGTGAACAAGTTTGGCCTCTTCTGGATTTGTCTCAGACAAGGGCAGTACCTTTTTGGACAGAAAGTTTAAGCTCATTGCTGTGTACTTTACACCCTCCCCAAAAACATTAAGAACATCGATAGCAATCTGAGGTTCCAGATTTGTTATTGGACACTTACAACTGATTTCTTGGAAAAATAACAGAATTTATTGAAGTCACAGAGTTCTACCCAGATCTTTGACAAAAGATGTTCATCAGACTTGGAAAGTAGCAAACATATAAAGCTTGAGATAGTCCTGATTATATCTCATGAAAAGAACTCCTTTAAACAGCTTATTATTAATACAAACATGGGTTTACTGGCAAGAGGCTCAGTTTATGTCTGTATCGCTGCTGGATAGGATCTCTTGATTAATACGACACATGAAAAATCGTACTCTTATGCTATCTTCCTCCACAGCCACACTTGTATCAGGTAGCAAAACTGCAATCCCATTCTCCTGGAAACTGCTGGTTCAATTTGACTTCAGTAAACAAGCTAGAGTCCAACAAGGAAATATCTAAGAAACAGAATCCTGAAACTTGCTTCCTATCAAAATAAGGGTTTGCACACATACCAGTATGAAAGTGTTGATTTAACGCATGATAAACCTGAGTCTTTGTATATATTAAAATGGTATCACTACTTGTCTTCTGAGAGAACCAGCATCACTACCTTTATAGATTGCACCAATTTTAAAAAGTAGAGGTGTTCCAAACAGGTAAGAAGGTAAAAGGGAGGAAGAAGGAATATAGAAAATGTATGAACTTTTGATACTACATCTTTAATTGATGAATTGTGTTTTGTGAAGCTGTAGTTCGTATACTTCATAATATCTGGGATGAGCAGGCACAGACAGTTCCATGCACAGTTCCATGGGATTCCTTTTCTATCTATATTCATGAATTTAAGTGAAGAACTTCCATATATATATTGAATAGTGTCTTAGGGGAAAAAAGAAAAAACACAAACCACAAAAAAAAACCTAACAAAAAAACCCCAAACTGAAATACATCTTAATTTACTTATTAAGCTCAAAGGAGAAGTAACTAGGTGTGCTCCAGGCACTATAAATGTAAAAGGAATGCAGTCATTAAGCCTGAAAATAATGGAAAAAATTTAGGCAACCTCTCACTCCAGTTTCATTATAGATCCACTGCAGCCTCTTTGGTTCCAAGATGTGTGACTTTTGAGGGCCTAGATTAATCTAAGTGTTTTGAATTTTAACATTTGGAACACATCAGAGAGGGATAAGACAGGAGAGGTCCATTACATTACCTCTCATCTGCCTGATGACAGATTAAAAAAGAATAATAGCATATACTTTTTTCAATAACCAATAAAAGTTAAATTGAACACAGCTGTAAAAACCTTCCTGCTATATAAGATTCAGATTATATTTTAAAAGACATCTAGAAAATAAAAATATTGTGTGCTTAAACTATACAATAATTATAAAGGGTAATGCTTCTTGAGGTATTTTTCTGTCAGTTGACTTTCATGAAATCGTCACAAGCTACTGAAATGCCAATGAAATATTTTTGATAAGCTGAGACTACCCTCTCATAGATTATGTAGGTAAAAGACCTATACCTTAGGGAACTTCAAATTAACATATGCTAGAACTCCTTCCCATTTTTTACCAATTCTGATTAAAGAAAAGGTATTTTTCCCTTTCTAGAAACATACATTTCTAGACAGAAATGTCTCTTTCTATGGCATATGTACAGAAGAGAGAAAACTTCTTGAAAACCTCAATTATTTATGCATCATGGAATGGTAGAACCAAGCATTTGAGTGATTAAGGAGTGGAAATGATCAACTAAAGAACAAACAAAATGAAGACATATAAACTGTCCTCGGAATATAAGCACTGTTCTTATAAAGTATGAATATGTTTTTAAAGCTAATTTTGTTTCATTTAGCACGATTAGATGTTTTATTATAAGGTAAATGAATACTACTGCCATCACTCTGGAGAAGTAACGATGCAGAAACACATATTTAGGTCTTAGAAAGTGAGACAATGTAGGAAGGTTTTAAAGGACTGAATTTTCTTGACTGCTCTTATTATTATGTTATTTTTGAAAACTTTGTTGGGATGCCCACAGCTGTAAAAGTGTAGTATTTCATAATTCAAAATGCTTATTCACATGTATATAAACACACACATACAAATGGCTAATTACATCACAAAACAAATCAAACAATGAAAATGAATAGTATGGGTAAGTGAGATACAAAGTTAGCTACCAAGCAGAGACAAATACTAAAAATATTTTTGAAAAAATTCAAGGAGGAACACCTATGGTTTCAAGCCATTCAGAAGGACTAAACATAAAAAAAATCTTAGCACAAGTCCTAAGCATTAATATGGATGAGATCTTTCAGGTAGAAATAGATAACAATGCAGAGAGAACTATAGCAGATGACAGATAGAGATTACCAAATCATGATCAGTAAGAATGCCTTTGAGGGAAACAGGGTTTTCTTTATTCTTCTAAGCCTTATTCAGTAGAACAGATAAGAAGCACTAACAAAGATAAAGAACTGGGAAGAGCTGGGTGTGTGCATATAGGTTTCTATATATGTGTTAGTGTTCCAGAAAAACTGTCAGCGTAAGAATTTGATATGAGGACAAAATAGCATTTTTAACTGACACTGGAAATAAAAAAAAATGTTGAACAAAAAAAATCTTGCATGGAAACTAAACATATGCATGTGTTAGATGGAACTAAGATGGGCATGTTCATTCAAAAGTGCAGAGTACTAGAAATTTTAAATGCTGAATGCTACAATGTTACTGTTATTCTTATTGCATTATGGTTACATTACTGTTATTACAAGTTTCAGCCCTGCCAGAGCCCTGTCGCAGTGGAGACAATAGTCATCGCCAAGGAGTTTGCACTGTAAATTAAAATAAAAGACAGCAGGAAGGTGAGACGAGCAAGCTAATGGAATGGAAAAGAAAAATGTAATTTAATAGGTCATTTTAACACAAACTCGCTGTTTGTGTACTATTTAGCTATAATAATCAGCCATCTGCCTTGCCATTTTCAAACTGCAGTTTTTTGAATACATTTAAGGGGAAGAAATGTATATTAAGATGTTGGCTATATTTATGACTGGGAGTTTAACCTGCGTGAGAGAGACAAAAGCAAAAGTAAAGCTCTTTGTAGGAGAAAATACAACTACTCTGCTACATGTTTCCAGACTGAACGTAGAGATGAATTTCGTAAAGGCAGTATTACATGAAAATCATACTAGGTTTAGAGATTACAAATAAGGTCAGAGGCTTAACTTCTGGTACTATTCCCTAAGGTCAAACTAATAGGACACAGATAATTATAATCTGATTTAAATATGTCCAATAGTAAACCACAGAGGAAGAACTCTAAATATACATACTTAACATGTTCTAAATTAGCTATAACCACTCAGGAAAGGGACCTGGGAGACACTGCAGACAGTTCTGTGGAAACACGAGTTCAGTGCTTGGGGAGAGTCAGAGAGGAAACCGAATGTGGGAGAAGGCAGAGATCAAAGCAGAAGCAGCGCTGTGCTGCTGAACAGCCAGGCTCCCCCCCTGCCCAGACGTGAATCCAGCATGCAATTCTTGCCTTGCCATTTCACAAACAGGCAATTATGACCAAAAAGGTACAGGAACGCATGGTTCAGAGATGCATAATCATTTCCACAGTAGGAGAAATTAAATAGACTAGAAACTTGCACCTTAAAAAATAAATGGACTAGCAAGAGAGAAAACTACATTTTACATAAATAACACATGGAATTATTCTTCACTTTTTATCTTAAAATGAGAATTACAAGCCAAAGGAATGAACAGCCTCCAAACTTAAACATAGGAAATAATTTTTCGTGCAAGAAAGAAATAATTCAAGGAATTTAGCACTTTAGGATGTTGTGGAAACAAAAAGGATGTGTAGGTTCAAAATGAATGAAACAAAGTCATGGTATCTATTAAATCATTTGGATTTAGCTTCCCAGGGAGTCCCCAGAATAGTGGTTGTTAAAAGATGGAAGAATGTATTCAGGAAATACTCACTCTTAGTCTGGTGTCTCCCTTTCCCTATTCCTTGCATTAAAAAGTTACCTACGTAAATTTCATCCATACTTAGAAGTACTTGAATCACACAAAATTATTTCTGTCTGAAACTTAGTCTTTTCTATTCCTTCAAATTAGTTTCAGTTTTGGGTTGTTGTTTTTTTTGTTGTTTTTGGTTTTATTTTTAATTTTGGAAATACAATTGAATAAAATGTTTAGGTTTCTCCACAAAAATCTTCAAGATGCTCTACATCTTGAGGCTGGGATGAAATCCAAAACTGTATTTCAGCTTCTTTCCTTTGAAAAGCACTTGAGAATAACTTTCAAGCACCTCAGAAGAACAAAGTAGCCCAATGGTTAGGCAACCCATCTGGAGTATGGAGCAATGGAGAGAGCACGGCATGAAGGGCTATGAAGAGCTTCCCAAATAGGAAAGCCAGTGGAAGGCACACAGACACAGCTAACCTGTTCACCTGACACCACAGCTTCAGCCTCAGGCTCCCAAATCCCAAACGACAGGATTATCCAACCCAACTGTTTAGCTTTTTCAGAGCAAATTACCAGATTTGCCTCTCCCGTTAGAACTGTTTCACTTTGTATTGTTAGTTTTAATTGGGACTTAACATTTAATTTCCCATCGTCCTAAGTATGTGCTTTAGCTGTTCAAATATAAATGGTCTTTCTCTCTACTACGAGCCAAAAAACCCCAACACATTACTTTTTTGTATGTTTTTCATAAATAAGCTACAGCCTTGATCCTGCACAATGATTCTGCCGGAAGTTTTCTACATTCTCACAGATGCCTACTCTCCCTAGGTTATAGCTACACAAAACTTCAAAGGAATTATCAGCTCTATGTAAAGCAGAGAATCACGAACACAAATTGAGCGTTAGAGCACAAAAAGAGAAATAAGTTTTCATGTTATTACTTTTATCCTTTGAAACTCAGATCAGACAATGTTTTTTTTGTGACTCCATCTGCAATCACGCACTTAAAATAAAAATCAAGAAAGAAAAATAAATAAAAAATAATCAGGAACACCTCTGCATGGTGTCTTCTTATTAAAAAAAAAAAAAGGTAAAAAAAAAAAAAAAAGAAAAGCACTGCTTAGAAGTACAAATAACCTGGGTTTTCCCCTTTTATAATTTTTCCCTTTCTTCTCTTGGTTTTCTTACAATAAGCCAACTTTTAAAGGAAAACCAGAGTGAATTAACAATTTAACACTCCATTGTACTGTATCTGAATAGTAGAAAAACTAATGCCGAAGACAGCCTTTTCAAAATTAAAGTCAGATGTAAAGGTTAAAGTAGCCAACAGGGAGGAAAAATCTGTAAAATTATTCAGAGTGGCTTGCTGCTTCAGTAGACACCTTGCAGATAAACTGTTCCACTGAAAATTGTGAATTATAACTTCAGTTCCCTACTATTTACATATAAAAAGGAAGGATGGAACATGCAATACAGTACTTACCAAAAACTTGAAGGAATGTCTGTTTTTTATCATTTCCTGCTTTGTTTTTAGCATTACAGATATAAGGACCTGCATCAATATTTTTTATATCTCTTATTGTTAGTTCTGTATTGCTTCCTCTCAGCACATATTTTTCATTTTCTTCAATAAGTTTGCCATTCCTAAAAAAATAAAAATGACGTATAAATCAACAAGTAGGTTCCAAAGTCTGAAATGGTGTGCTATGGAAGCATTAATATGTTGAAAATAATCATTGAGGGAAAAAAACGTTATGCTAGCTTCGAAAATGCATTAACTCACATGGCATAAATTAGCAGTATGTATAGAAGATATTCGATTTTAGCATAACTAAAATTGTTCTGCAGGATCACAGTGGTTTTTCATAAGAATGTGCACATTCTGGACACAAGCAAAGCATACTGAACTGCATTTTGATGTTCAAGTTTGATGCCCAGCTTCAAAATTTTATTGTCAGATTCTAAAATATGTATGTATGAAAAATACTATAATATTTTTATTCTTAAATGTTCAATATTGAATTAAGGTTAGAAAAATGCTTGTGAATAGCACTCTAACATACACCTTACACTCCATGAAGTATAGAAGGAAATCGGTTCTACAAATACATACTTGTAGGTGAGAAACATTTAAAAGCCTGTTTTCAAAGTGTAACTGTTGCAGTTCACATTAGTAACAACGTACCAACTTATAAAAAAATATTTTAAATTACTTTAGAGCTTACTAGCACATAAAGAACCCTTCCAAATTATTTCCTCTCGGTTGCTGCTAGCTAGCCACAACTTAGTAAGCAGACAACTCTCCAGATGTTAGAATGAGTTCTGACCAGATGGTACAGAAATAATAAAACCTGTAAACAATCCTGAGGGCTGATTGGGGCTTGACCGGTCCATTTGAGCACCTTGGCACACACACAGTTATCAAAACAGCTTCATTGTCAAAAGTGCAATGCTAACTTTGTTTATTTCTTCTCATTCTGCCTTGTTTGCTGTAGGCTTCTTTTGATCTTGTTTCTGTTGAATCATCAACAGTCCCTTCTCATAAGCACCTACACAAAAATTGCCTGATTTTCATAAGCATTGATAATCCTGCTGACAATGCCAACTTCTTGAAAACAAACTATTTATAAAATGAAACCATTATGCATAACTGAAATATTCTATTGTATTCTGCATGCCTAGGTTTGAACATCTCGTTTTATTTCAAGATTTGAGCAATGATGTTTTTCACTTTCTTTCTGCTCACATAATGCTGATAACTACATATGTTTCATATTTTCTAAAATAATATTTTCCCTAAAAGTGAGAATACTGTTTCTTTCTTGGGAACATTAATATCTGTTAATAGGATTCCCCTAGCATCTATACAACTTGCATTTTAGTAACACTTTTGTAAATAACTCTAGTCCACTTAGCTGTCCACTTCAACACATTATTCACATTATTGTGATACTTGTTTATCAAGTCATAGAAATTGTTTGGCAGAACAGAAAAGGTCCAATTTTCCACACAGGTGGTTTCACAAAAAAATCTAGTCATATCTGTTAGGAGACAAAAGTCTATATTCAAGGACAGAAGTAGTTTCCAAATGCCTGTTATCAGAAATATCACCTATATCTATGAAATTTCTAAGCAGAAATGAGATTATGAGCATTTCCCTGGACCCTTTAGTGAACAGGAGAGATTCAGATTGATGCTGATATTGCAGAACAGGAAAACATGAATAAGATATTAAACGGGGATAATTTCTTTCGTCAGATAATTCTAAGTCCTGTCAGTAACGATAAGGGGATTGATCCAGTTAAACTTTACAAGTGTAAATCATCTCCACAGATGTAAACAATCATCGTGTTTTCAGTAGGACTATTCACATGAGTAAAGATTTCCAGTTCGTGACCTGTACATTTGGATCTTTATCTTTCAGTCCTGGCTAATTTAATTCTATTACTGTATTGCTTCTCTGAAGGTTATACTTTTCACTAATGTACAATAGAGTTATTAGGTAAGTAGTGAAAAAATTAGATTCTCTCAGTCCATGAAATATCCACAAAGTACATATGCATATTAAATGGAGCAGCACTTAAGCTTGCTGACCTTTCTTCTCGACTAGGTATTTCAAACTGACAAATTTGTAGGTGAACTAAAACATGTTTTTGAGAAAGACTGACACGTTAGTTCAGAAGCCTCCTTTTTAAATTGACAATCTTAAACATTGTCAGCACCTGGAAATGAAAAGGGTCAACATAAACAGTTAAAGCTTTACCACATTAGATATTTTCTTAGAGTTTAAAGCTTGAAACTACTGTCTCATCCAGCACCTTGCTTACAGTCGACGCAGAGGGATATATAAGCTACCTCAATAGTACTGTCAATTGATTTTAAAAATACAGCCATTTTTCATGCCTTAGCTGAAGTTGACCTGTTAAATCAGTTCATTGGAAACCGAAATGGAGACAGGAGAAAAGAGAATTTCTTTTTTAATTGACTAAAATACCAGTGGACTGTAAGGAAGGTAAGACTACATGACGGCAGATCCAAATTATGCAGGCCTTGGTAAAGAAACTTCAACAGAGTGAATAATGAGAGAACAACTGTTGTCAGAGCACATGTTAAAAGGCAACAAAGACACGAGAACACTGAACTATGTATAAAACAAGTCCTTAATGTTGGTGAACCATCTCAACAGGTATAGATGTACTTTCTATACAATAGAACAAAAATCCTCAAGCAGAATGGAATAGCAATCATTCCCACCCTTTTTATCAGAGCTCTTCCTCAGCTCTCTAGAATGCTCGGTATACATTTGAATGTTTTACAAGTAAACATTATTCTCTTCTATAATAGCTTGCATCTCTCTGGACTTTTTTCCTTAGCATAGTCATGTATTCAGAAAACAGACTTCCATTAAGTCATTTTACTGCACAAACCCATTTTACAAATGGTTAACCTGAAGCAAATTAAATAAAATGACTGAACTCACATAGATAAATGGTACAGCTGGGAACAAAAGTGGACACATGATTCCCATAACTTGCTGTAACCAAAGGTTATAATCCTTCTAAATGAGCATTAACACTTAATCAAATTCAAGATGTAATTCCACTTGTTTATCAAAAAAGAAATACTTGCATAAAACTGGGTTAATATTAACTTACATTCAACACCAAAAAATACACTAAATGTGATGAAATTGGAAATATGACACCTTGGCCATTAATTCTGATAAATGGATTCAATTAGGTTCTCAATTGATGTCATGCATATTAATATTAGATAAATCAGATTTGATAGACTTTCATATCACTGACAAGTGATCAAAATCAAGAAGGATTATCTTGATCTAGTTTATGCTCAGTCTAATTTCTAAAGAAAAAGAATCTGAAATATTCTAGAAAACTAAGGTCTTTATCTTGACATACCTGCGAGGTAAGTCCAATGACAAGGAAAAGATGTCAGCAGATTCTGAATCCTTTTAACTGGCTACTAATATGTGAGTGAAAAGGGAACTGATCAGCTCAGGACAGAGATTTCAGAAATTTGATGCAGAAATTTAGTACTGGAACACAATTAAGATCAAGTTTGCTTCCTCCAGAAAAAAATAATTTAGCTCCCCCCATCTTTTTTCCTCCATTTGCATATCAATGATAATATTCCATCACAGAGGCCAGGGGCCTTTTCACCTACCACTTTGCAACCTCTCACTGTCAGCAGATAAAAAAGCAAGAATATTTTCTACTGCCAAGAACTTATATAGCCTAATAAGATAAAATAAAAAGACAATGAAAGGAAAAAAAAACCCAAACAAACAAACAGGGAAGGGAGGCACATAAGCCAATTTTCCTCACTATGAGATAGTTCCTGAAATAGGAAATAAAATCTTTTAAAAGTTATTTAATGAATGGTTTAAAAAAGTCAGTGGCTTCAGGGGCTGACAAACTGAAGGAAAATCTTTCAGTAGGCTCTGATAAGCAGAGGTGTCTCTCCAAGATGCTTAGCCTGTGTACATACTGTTATATTTATAAAATATTCTAAAAAACCACACAACTGTAAACAGAGTTATCCACAAACTGTGGAAATTTATGCATTCTTTCTTAACAATATAAAACATTCATGTTGGTTGTCTTACAACAAGGCCATTTAGGATGCCAGATTGCAGATAACTCTTAAGAATTCTGGCCAGATAAGACATACATTGTAAAAAATTACTTCAAAGACATTAAGTAATCAGAATATTCAACCTTAATTTGAATTCAGTATCAGTTCTTTAATTTGGACTCTGCATATTTTGTTTTTCTTTTTCCTCCTCTTCACTAAATTTTGAATTCTAAGCCCCATTAAGGAATTAACTTTGCATTCTGTTTATTTACATCTCCTGAGATTTAAATTGCAAAAGAGAAAAATTTAAATCCATATTTGACTTATGGCATGTTAAGATAAAGTTGTCAGTCAAATGAAGGTAACTTTTAAAATGAATCTAACATTGTTCAAAGATTCCAAAGGAGATTAAGAATTTATGGAAATTCTTTCTATGTCCATTTTGAAAATGCAGCAACCTTTTAATTCACCTGAAATAGTATATGTATTCGCAAATTATTCAGGTATAAAATAGAAATGTGCACTGGTACGATGAGTGTGAGATACTTTATATCCCAAAAGTGATACACATCTTTGTTAAATTTGAAAGAATATACGGTGTATGCATATCTAAATTTTTACAGATGTTATATGGTAAGTGTTCCCAAATGAAACAGTAAGTGTTCCCAATGTTCATGTCATTGATATCATCAGAAAACACACATGAACTTTAAAAGCAGTACCATTTTCAAAACATATTACATTTTTAAAATTACATAAAATGCACTTGAAACTTACTCAGTGAAACGTTCCATACCTTAAGGGTTTCTAAAGCCATACTTCCTGAATCTCATTGAAACGGAGTGTTATGGTTAAAATTTATTTCTACAGATGAGAAAAATGTTATCTTTGTTATCACTTCTGCAGATCTACATTGGATATTTATTTATTGCATAACTGCATATGATTTTACCTGATGCATTCATGTACAAAAGTTGTTGTGAGATTTTTGCTTCTATTCTTTTTGAGATACGGACTTATTGCTTCAGCTTTATGTGTTTCCCTTCAAATATGAATTTGAGGGGAATTATGCCAATATGGTATTTTAGTTACTTTTTACATATATCTCACTTGCTGGCAACTTGAGTGCAATTGAATTTGTGTGAGTTCATTCACTTATTGATGCTGAATCTAGCTTTAGTAGTTCAAACTGAAATGGACAGCAGATGCTCTTAAAATTCAGTAAAGAAATTAAGGTTGCACAGATTAATGGACTGTGATAGAAAACTGTGACACATTAAAACAATGTGCTCAGATGTGAGGACCTCAAGCGAACTTACCTATACCAACTGATTTCAGGTGGAGGTGATCCAATGGCTCTGCAGAAAAAAGTTATTGCCTCTCCTCGATCTGCAGTGGCATTAAAGGATTTCTGTAGCAGAGTAATTGCAGGGGGAACTGGAAAATAAAGCATTATGTCATGTTAATGGAAAAATAAATGACTTTATGTGTTTCCGGAGAAATTTAAAGCACAGGATAGGATCTTTTGCTAATTTTGGGATTTATGGTTACAATTAGGGATCAAGTTACAAGATAAATCACTGATATTAGCATTTCTTTTCTTTTTTACACAAGAATTTTAATATTAACAGGGCATTCATAACATTTTTTTTTTTGCACTAGAATAAATTTTTAAAACTCTTTTTCCGCAGTTCTTCCATTTTTTTACAGAACATTTAAAAGTAACTAGTTATACCTAGCATGTATAAGACACAACAGAGTTATGACTGGTACTAATTTAACTATCTCAAATGAAAATGTATCTCTACTTTTTTTTTTTTTATCTTTCATTCATTTATAAAGATGACATACAACCATGTACTGATGTCAGACAGTGCTTTTAAAAAAGTATGCAGTAGTCTTGATTATGCATATTTAATTCTTTTTACTAAACTCCTGCATATTTCCTGGGCAGGAGTATCACCAGCTTCAAAAAGTGAAAGGTGATAAAACCCAAAGGATACAATCTATTTTTGGAGATGATATTTCCAAAAAATTTTAATGTGTTCAGAAAGCAACAGATTTTGTCTGTTCTTGATGGGATGAAGTTATGACTAAAACTGTAACAGTCCACAGAGAACCTCTACCCAACAGAAAAAATAGCAATAATTTTTAAGACAGAACAACTCACAGGCTGATATTTAATATCTGTGTTTATATGGTAATTTTAAGACAGCTGTCGTTAATCTGTTACCATTAACTGTGAAGCGAATAAACAATAAAAACAATCCCAGCAGACTGGAAAGAAGGGGATATGTGGAAAAGAAGGAATGTCAGGGAAAGCAAGAGGAACAGGAAAAGAAGATTAGAGCTTCACAAAATGTAGGTCTCTGCCAGCAAGAACATCCTATCATCAGTGACTCAGAGTCATGCTTTTTAGCTTTAATTTTCACTAGAGAGAAGAAGGAGAAACAGGTAACCCCAATGAATTTGCTTTTAGCTTCCCATTGCACTTACACATATTTTTCTCACAAACTGTTAAGAATCAACTTTTGTTGCTTTGCACCAAATATTTTAGCTTTAGTATTCTCCTTCAGAAGCCTGTCCAGCTTCTGAACCTTAAATGTATCAAATTATTAAAAAATGATGTACCAAAATTATCAATGATCAGTAAGTAAATGTACTTTTCACACTTTTTAATGTGTGCTGAAATTTAAGTGTTTCACAGATCACTTCTTTCCTATCCAAAATTTCACGGGCCATTACTTGGCATACAAAACCCTTCTGCTGTGCAACATCTTGCATGAAAAAATGTCACTTAGAAAATGTTGTATACATTTTAGCCATTTTGCAGTGCATTCTAATGTCTAGGCCTGAAAATACACTCATTAACATAAGGGGATGAAACAATTCTTTGCCAGCAGTATCAAGTTCTTCACTGCTCACAGCTAAGAACTACAGGACTGTGACTTGGTTCAGCACTTTACTTAAGCACTTCAATCTTCCAAGATACACTGCAGTGACACTGAAATTAAATATTATTTTTCTTTTCAAACATCAAATTTATTTTTCTCATCATTCTTTCTGGGAAGAGATTTGTTCATCTTTGGTTCTGTTCTTGTATGTATGTAGGATGGAACCAAAGTGTGAACCTATAAGAGGAAAAAGCCAAATGAAGCTATATTGGCAAGTCTATCACATTTCAAACTTAAAACAAAATGGTAAAATTCAGTCATATTTAAGTGAAAACAATTATTTTTTGTTTATATCAGGAAGGTCAGGAAGTCTGCCAAACTTATGAACTTCCCAGACAAAGAAATCTGAAAGAAATAAAGCTAGTAAGTCCATTTACCGAGAGAGAGAACAAAAAATAAGTTTTTGTTTTCAGGAAAACTTGAATTCTTTTGTTCTATTTTATACTAACCTTTTTTTTTAACAAAAGAATGCCATTTAGACCTCACTGTAAATATGGATAGAGAAGAAATGCTATAAAAAGTTCAGTGTTGCAAGTAGAAAAAGATACCTAAACATTAGATTTTAAAGATATAATCTAGCTCAAATGTATTTCAACTTATTATCCATTATAACCCCCAAACATTTCCATACATTAGAAACAACATTTTATATATCAAACTTTGTTCCAAGATTTACTTTTATCTATTTAATCTATTTTTGAGTAAAGTTGCATTCTGTTTGTACGTAATCTTTAAAGCATCATACAAAAAATTAACCAATATAATGAACAGCCTGCTAAAACTAAAAAGGTTTTTTAACATCCATTTACTTACTGTAAGTTGCTTTCACGCTTTTTTTATGGTAAGTCTGTTTCACAGATCACTTCCTTCCTATCTGAAAATGCCTGGGCTACAGATTGGATATGGAAATACCATGTCCCCGGGGCAATGAACCTCTGAATATGTGGGCCAATAATCTAGGCAAACAGATTTTAAAACTTCCTCTTCAAATTTACTCGTTTTTTTTCTTTTCCATAAGTTATTAGAGAGAGGATTTGTTTTGCATTTCACAGCCTTCACTATCAAACTGTTCATCTCAGTCTTGCAACACTAACCAGAACACTGAATATCACTTTCAAAATATCTTTTTTTTACAGCTTTTAGCTTTTAAAACTATGTGTATGTGACCTGAGTCATAACTGCTGCTATGATCAGCTAGTTTACACACTGGTATAGAAGAGAAAATACTCTACTACTGTCTGACAGAAATGCTATCCATTTCATTTCTTCTTCCTGATATTTACATCTCTCCCAGATGTGAATTAGCCAATGTTATGTCAACCAGCTTAGCATCCAGATGGAGGGGAGAATGGAAGAAATATTTTCAAGATACACCCCATTGTCTTTGTTAATTCCTTCTCTTCAAAATGAGATACATCTCTACAACATTATCTTTATGTGTAGTTATAAGTGCCCACTATTTAACACGAAGACTTAGACTATTTTAAATTTAAATCACAATTACAAAACAGGAAATTTCCTATTTAATGTAAGAAATTCATAAGAAATTAGTCCTACTTACTACTCCACTAAAAATAAAAAATAATTAAAAAAAATGCAAGCCACCTAGTTTCAGTTTCTTAGGAAGTTATTGTTAATAAGGAAAATAATAATGCTCCATCTAGGTATCTAAGTTAAAAAGTTCAATTAATTTCCACTTAGTCAACATCACTTGCACGTGCTGCTTCATCAACTGTGAAAATTTCTGCTACTTAGGTACCTAAATATGGGTACAGACACCTAACTTCAGCCAAAGAAAGAATGAATCTGCAACATGTTCTAAATCATTCAGGAAGTGGCTTTTCACCATTTTATTTTGGTGGTTGCAAGGTCTAATCCTTCATTTTATAGTAATAGTTCTAGTGGCCATAAATTTTTCTTGCTTCCACATAGCACAAGAAACCATTCCATAAGCAAGTGTCATCCACAGGGCAGAGATGACTCAGTTATGACCAGAATGGCCCAAGAGGGAACTTACCTCTTGTTCTTAAATAGAAGAATCATAGGTTTTATCCTAGGTTTAATTTTCTCCTCTTCTTGAGAGGATTTGAAGAGACTGGTCTTCATCAGCATGCTTTAAGGCCCGGGTGCTTTCAGCCTCTCAATGTTTTTCCACTCTCTCTGTCCTCTCTTTTTAGTTGGACAGAGAGATAGAGAAACAGTACCAAATAAAGTACTCACTCACAGAAAAGGTGATCTTAGTTCAAATCTGTGCCCTGAATCAGAGGATGTATGGGTCACCTGCACCATGGATAATACTCTAACTATAAGACCGTGAGAAGGATAGCTAATAGTTTCTGTTTTAATTAAATCTTCGTCACTATTCTTGCAAAAGGGAATCTGACATTTCACACTATTCTATTATAGCTTATATTTTTGAGTGGGTGCATGAGCATTAGAACAAATTATATTTGTAGAAACAGAAACAATATCAACCCTTGCTATATAAAAAAGAAGACATTTAGAAAGTAACATACCCACATACTGTTTGCAGTAGAGAATTCTGCTACTCTGCAAATAAATCAGCAAAGCTACATCAGCCCCTATATTCCTCCTGAAAATGTATTTCCACTTTAAACCCTAAATACATATGTGAAAGCGAGGACTAATGTTATTGATTCAATTATTAATCTCATCATTCTCTACATTCACCTCTCCCTACAGACTGTCACAAAAATTTAAAATTTTTTAAATATAAATTTATGGGTTACATGGCGTGCCAGCTCTCCTTAAGCATTCCTATTTCTTTGTTTTTTAGCTGCACTTTATCCAGCTTTGGAGACCTTGTGTGGTTCTTACTATGTGTTTGTATAGATCTTAGGTCTTTCTATAGATCCTGTAGGCACTACTGCAATATAAGGAAATAAACAGTAAAGTTCTAAATTTGAATAGTTTCTACATACAAATATTGCCATGATATTATCATCCAAAGTAATCATTATTGCTTTTGCTTTTTTGACTTTTTTTTAAAAAAAAAAAAAAAAAAAAGACAACATGGTGGAAATACAGCCACGTAGCTTTTACTGGCCTACAGATTGCTCCTTTTTTTTCCCCCCTCTTTTCTTTTCTGAATCCGATTCGTTCATAGGTTTTTCTTTTCACCAAAGAGCAATACAATTTTTCTTTCTTTCTGATTTTTAATATTACCCTAAAAGTAATTTTGGGCCAAGTTTTATGTAGGAAAACCTATTTATTCCTATAAACGAAGCAGAAAATAGCTCTTAATTGATACTACTCTACGTGAGTGACCATGGCAGAATCGCCCAATTGGCAACCCCTTCTCCTCCCAACTATGAACTGAAGTCTAGAGCTAACTGAGTATTAGCTTTCTTAGCTAGAGTCATAATAAATATATGAGGATCTACATTTGAGGATGTAATCCACCAGTAAAAGATGTGAAGTCAGACCATAGTCTTCAATCTGAAGTTTTAGGTCAAATACAGGCTTGGTCTCAGCTCAACAGCATATAAATATCCAATAGAAGTGAAAGGTTTTCACAATGTAGGTTCATATTCACGTGTATATATAGCAGCAGCAGAAAATCTCATTCAATTTTAAATGCTATCAGATGCACTGTTGGAACTGTACACAACCAGGAGTCAAACTAATGCAGCAGCACAATGCACAGAGAGGAAAGCAATTTGTTGGGGGTCTTCACACTGTGTAGGGCATGTACTGTTATATTCTATCACAATACGTAGGGTAATCACCCATTTCCTGCCACTGCCTGTGTAATATCTACCACAGTCTAAGGAATTCTGCTTCAAAGATTGACTATGTGGATTAAATAATACCTGTGCCAGAAGCTGCACTTTCTCCTGAAATTAACTGAGAATTCAACTTACGTAATATCTTCCGTAAACTGGGGTTTGCCAAGAAGGACCAGTCAAGGACAAAGCATTCAAAACTCAGAATGTAATAGGCACAATGGAAGTAGTTTCATTGAAAAAATGACATTAAACAGAATGCATAGATAAAAAATGCCCTTTAGGAACTGTGTCCTTTCCGGACAATATATGAAAAGATATTTATTTTACAACAGGTCAACCCTGAATTTAAGAGACAGCTTGAGCTAAAGGCTCCATCTCATCTTAATCCATCCATATTCCTTCTTAAAGGTTTATTATAAACTGATAAAATGCATAATGCCACTTTTCAGATAACTCACTATATATTTTACTCCTCATAAAAAGAAAATGTTAAAAATCTATAAGTAATGCTGTTAATCTTAATAAATTGTATCTGTGACTTTTGTAACAGTTATTAAAATACATTCAATGCAGTGAAGGTGAATAATTGAAAAAATCAAGTGTGGTATTTCAACAGTAAATATTGAAATGTTGAACTGAAAAAATAGAGGGTGAACTGAACTACTATATATTATCATCTGAAACTCAAGTCTTGCAGTGATTGTCAATGTTCCATGAATGATTAAAAGCAATAATCCAGCTTTTATGTATTTATGTAATGTGATATTATGAAATGTAATGAATTCTATTTACAAAGTATTGTAGATTTTTAAAAAATATTAAGCAATTACATTTATAGGAAAACAATACTAAAGACATGACAACTATATTAACCAGTTTAATCAGGAATTTTTACAAACTGATATAGTTTAAAATAGGCTATGAAAATCAAGTAAAGCAAGAAGTCAATTCAAAAACTTTTATTTCTTACCATTCACAATAACAATTATGTCCCGAAAGTCAATTTCTCCTCTAGCTTCCACTCTTCCTTCACATCTGTATACTCCTTCATCACTTTTATTGATATTAAGAATTTGGAGATTATTGTTTGCTAATACTGCAAATCGATCTAGAAAGGCAAGTAAGAAATTAAGTGGGGTTAGTAAATCAAGACAACACGAGGAATGCTAACTTAAATGAGTAATATTTATGTACTTTCTCTATACAATCAGAATGCTCATAGAAAAAACATTTGACAATTTAAAAGTAAAATGTCAGTCAAGAAATTTGGGGTTTTTTTCTCACTCCAAAATGCATTGCCATTTCCTAAAATTCAATCTGAATTTTCTGTCCGTAACTTCTTACTTACTCTGAGGAGTCATCAAATGTAAATTTATAAAATATTGCAAAATTAGTGGAATATTCATGAACACCTACACAGACTATCAAAAAGATTAGAGAGATGGAAAAAAGATAAATTGAGTGATATATAATAAAATAAGTTAGAAATACTTCTTCCCTCTCTATCTAGAATAACCAACTGTCTTTGTGCCCATTTTATGTCACTGTGCTAATCATTTCTCAGCTTGCTTGCTCACCTTCCCTCCTCCTGTTCCTTTGTTCATTCACTATTACTCAGTCAATGATGTATCTGACTGTAGTCTAACACTTCACAGAAATGGCTACGAAGACATAATCCAACAAACCACTCCACTTTCTGCATAGTCTAGCATATAATGATATTCAATAGGCCTTTTGAGTGTCTTGAGTTCATTGAAAAAATCAGATTCTGAACAAGTGTGCATACACTTCCCCGCACACGCAACAGCAAAATTATAATCTGCAAGAGTAAACTGAATCTGAATTTAATGTTTCTCTCCTTCCTGTCTGAGCTAGTGTATTGGGTTTACATGGCAAGATGTTGGCAGCAGGAGGGCTGCAGGGGCGGCCTCTTCAGGAGAGGCCAGGGTTGCCCTGTGCCAGACCGAGCTGGTTCCAGCGAGCTCCAGCAGACCCACCGCAGGGCACAGCTGAGCCCCACAGCCAAGGTGGCACCTCTGCAAAAGCCTGTGTAAGAAAGAGCAAAATGCTGTGCAGTAACCGTGAGAGAGAAGAACAAGAAAAATGAGACAAACAGACCTGCAAGCACCAAGATGAGAGAAGGCGGAAGGGGAGGAGATGCTCCAGGTAGGGGGGAGATGTTGCTTTAATTTTGTCTTTGTGTCTCACCATTCAACTCTATTTAACTAACAATAAATTAAATTAATTTTACCCAATTCAAATCTGTTTTGCCTGTGCTGGTAATTTGTGAGTGATCTCCCACCCTTTATCTCCACCCATGAGTTTTTTAATCTCATGTTCTCCCCCTGTCCTGTTGTGGAGGGTGAGAGAGCAGATAGGTGGGTGCCTGGAAGCTGGCCAAGGTCAACCCACCATATTAATATTCATTAAGAGTCAATATTAATGGACTCTTTTGAGGAGAATTACTTCCTGCAGTTAGCTGTATGTGGTTTTTGAAGAACCTGCGTACTTGTTATTCAGCTGTCTTGTGCTATTTGAACCAGTGTCATCCTTTCAGTATTGGAGGATGAGATTCACTAGCTTTCAGTTTTAACTAGCAACCAAGTGTCATTTTTCATTTTGCTTTCTTTTTTGGTTCTGCTAGATTTTTAAAGCATGCTAGATTTCCCACAACACAACACTGATATTCAAAACCAGTGATAAACAGCATTTGGTAGAAAAGCTTTTATGTAGTTATACAGCTAAGAGTCTGTTCATAGAACATATGTACATATATATTTACAAATAAAACCGCTTTTTATGCCATGTGGGTTCTGCTTCATTACCAAGAACTCTATCAGAAAAATGTAAAAAGAAAATTTAATTATGCTTCACCTGATAGAGGTTTACAGGACATCAGTGGCCTCAACGCATTTATGCTAATTACGTATGGTTTATTAAAGACATGCTTGAACATTAATGCCATTTCACACACTAACACATACAAATTATATCATCTTTTTTTTATCCTGTCCCTACACAATTCCCAGAGAGCTGTGCTTCAAAATGTTTTGAAAAGCTGAGATCTATGCCCTCTTTAAGAATCAGTAACCTCTTTTTTTTAGTTAACATAAATATTTAAAGTGTGAGGTGAATGAGAGGACTGGAGATTACCTTTATTTCTTTAAAATTATGAAAAATGAGAGTTTATTTAGTAACAGGAAAGAACACCTGTAGGTGTTGGCTGGATATCTTTTCAACTTTCATTGAAGAAGTATTTAATGGAAACAGCAGGAGATATTCCCATGAATATACTAGGTATAACAAAAGAAAAACATTTTGGACCTTTTTCAGCTACTTAGACTCCCTACATACAGACAAAATTAATACACGCCATATTATAAGGAAACTTAATAAATGGAATGTGAATTGAATGTGTGACTTTCTTTAGAAATTGTTGTTCTCCATGTTTTATCCTTTGGTAGGCTTGTGAAAGAATAGTTCATATGTAAAAATGCCATTAAGTATACAATGATACTATTGTCATTCAGCAGGAAGCAATTGTGCATAGACTGGCTGGGTCAACAATGCACTGAAATCTTGACAGGCAGCGGTTAGATCTTGATGCACTCACGTGTACTAAGGAACAGGTCCAGAGCAATAGAATTAACTAGTAATACAACATGAAACATACAGATGGTGCGCACACAGACAAAGTTCACTGTCCCATGGTTATTGTAATAAAAATGGCGTCCTGTACTAAATGGCTTACAGTTGGTGGATGTGGACAGTGACCAGGCACTACACTCCTCCATCTCACCACCCTATTTTCTGGACTCAACACAGTCAGCTTCAAATGCCTGATTTAGAAGAACAGTCACGCCACCTTCCCCTTCAGCCAAATCAGACGTTAAGTGGTATGGATGGCAAGAGGGATTGCCTATGCCTTTTCAGTACCTCATAAGCAGAGCTTGAGGAATTTTTGGCTTATGGTTTGCAAATTTTACTGTGTTCTAGGGTACGTACCAGGCTATGAGTCACAATGTCTAATAAAAAGGTTAGGCGCAGCTGTTCATTCTAAGACTAGGACATGACTAAAGACCTGTTGAAGAAAAATCAAAACTTTCAGCAAAACTGGAAGACCAAGACTCCTATTAAATATGCCCTATTAAATAGTACAACCAGACTATTCCATTTTCTGCAGGAGGGATTGTTTTTCAACCCAGTAATTTCTTCTTCTAGACCAAACCTAAACACAGCATGTTAACCATCTAAAGTTATCACTCACCTTTGCACATCATTTTACACAAACGTCTTTAACAGGTCTACATTGTCTCTGCAGACCAATGGCACCACTTTTTCCACTGCACAAACCACTGACTTGAAGTGGGAAACGTAGTTCTTAGACACTTCTCTGAGGAAGGAGCAGAACTGGCTTGCCACAGACTACGCAATATGATCTAGGGGGTTAGCCTGGCTCATTTGAAGTCTGTCTTATCTAGCCCTTCAGAATAAGAGAGAATGCTTTTCTATGGACCGCACCAATCCTAAGATAACATGCAGTTCCCTAGAATTGTAACTAGATGCATTTTCAAAAAGTAAATTCTAATAAGTTTTCAGAACCTTTTATCATATATAAATTATGGTCCTGAAGAGGATCATCTTACATACTAAAATTACCTATGTGGGGAAAAAAACCCACCCACCTAATAGAATTACATAATTGAGACTGTAAAACAATAAAATATACCAAAGCATACAGGAAACATGGAAGATGCACCAGTCACTAACATTTTCTATCCAGTTGTATAAAACATACAATTTTCTACACACATTATAGTTACATAACATACCTATGCTATGTTTACAGAAAACTGCTCATCTGATAGCGGAATTCTGACATACCTTAATGATGTGAGCAGTGACAGAATAAAACATGCGTATTTATGCAGGTAGCGGGTAATTTATGTAGCGTATTTGTATTAACAGTGGCAGTTAATCTTCTTCTAAGGTTATCTCCAACCACAAACTACTATACAAATATCTGTATGTAAAATGTCAATATTTGCTTTAAGCACTGTAGAATGGGTAGTACTTAATGGGTAGTACTTTGAAGCCTCAGAAATGTGCAAAAACAGAGAACGTCCCTAACAACCCCAGATAAGATCTGATCAATGAAAACAGACCCATTCACTTTTATAGCTAATAAAATATCCCTGACTCCCATACAGTGGAATTATGCGTCATGACAATTCAGCTCTTGATAACAATACAGATAACAATACAGAACATCTCCAGAAAATTATGCTTTATAATTGCTCTATAAGACCTTAAACATACAATCTAAGGCCAGAAATGCTTTCGGAGGTCATTGTTTACCTAGTTTTTTTTTTTTATTGTTGGTTTGGTTTGGTTTGGTTTTGTAATTGAGGAATACTGGACAGCCACTCTTACAGCTTCTTACTCACATCATTGTTTGCAGAACTCAGAAGAGTCTATAAATCCAGCAATGGAGCAGATAAGGTATTGGGAATATAGAGAAACTGATTGAGAATGGTGAGAGACTATTTCACCCACAGCTATTTCAACTATACTGCACAGCAAAAATCTTTACATTTTTACTTCTCATTTTGTGCACAGGACTTCTGGGAGAAGAAGTCAGTCTTCTGTTGAAATGGAATATACAAATATAGATACTATTAAATGTGAAGAATTTGCAAAACTGAAATTGTCAAAAGTCTGTGCTGCAAAAATCCTACTAGTTGTAAATATACAAATGAAGAATGGTCAAGAATATAACATAAAAGCCATGAAATTAAAGCAATGACATTATCTCATGTCCTCCTAATATGCCAGTGCTAGAATGCTTAAAATAGAAACTGTTTTTCTCATGCCCTGCAAATAAAATGCAATAGGCAATTCAGTTTGTATATGAAATTATTCAGAATTTAACTTGCTATGAACTAAAACTCAACAAGAATAATTACTTACTTCTTTTTTAATAGACACCATTTAGGATATGACAGACAAATTTGATGTTATTTAATTTAAAATTATGCTAACAAATTACAGGTACGGATCCTTCACTGAAGATTTTGAATCTGGAAATGTAATATGAAACTGAGTCTTTTTACTTCACAAGGCATGAAAGATTTCTTAACAGCAAGAAAGATTAATCTTCACCTAAATTTATCAATCTAGTTGTTAGGGAATATAGCCTAAATAGATCACTTATATCTCCAGTTGTTTGTAACCGAAAGGCTAGCTTACACTCATACGAGTAAAATCTCACAATAGTGCAAAAATCCTATCCACCTGAAAGGCTCTGAGCTAACGTACAACCACACCAGAATCAATGCAGCATTTCTTAGTGTCATCACTTTGCGTGCACAGTGAAGTTTATCTGTATGTGTTTTAAAAATGTGTTCAACCCCTACATACACGGCAGCCCAGGAAGAGCTCCTGCAAAGGAGCTCCCAGCAATCTTTTGGGCATTTGGATGCTCATGTTATATCGGAACAAAATTCCCCATTGGAAAAATGTGATACATGGAGGAAACCATTCCATACGGATTCTCTGTAGACCACAGAACCTGGTTAAATTCTACTTAAACTGATAAGCTAATCAAAATCCATCCTCCACTATAATGTGATTAGTCGTCTTCTACAATAATATTTTAATATTAATTAGAATGTATAATTTAAAGAGTTACCAAAATACTAACTGTCAGCAATAGTTGTGACTTCCTCATTCCGATACAACCAGCTGACAATGGGAGCAGGTGAACTAGTAACACGGCAAACAACTTCTGCGTCTTCTCCCTGCCTGAACTCTTGTGGAGATACTATGTCTCGGAAAGTGAGCTTTTCTGAAAAGGAAAAAAGCAGAACATAGTAAGTATTTTCTAGTTCATTTAGCATTAAAATTATCTGTTACACCAAATCAAATCATTATTAAGAGTTCTCATTGTGATAATACAGAATTATTTCCATAATTTTCCCAGACTCAAAATTTTTCCAAGACTCAAACAGTTCTGGACACATAACTTCCACTCTCTCTGTAGAAAGGATTTATGAAAATCTGTTTGATTTATATAAACTAAGCATGTTTTATAAATATATTTTTCATTGTTTTCAATGTTCCAGAGTCTAGTTTTGAAACTGTAGTTTTTTTAGAGGTCTATAAATTCAGGTTAATAGTCTATTTATTCTCTTGTGCATTTTATTCCTCATGATCTTATTATTGAATTAAAACCTCTAGTTTTTATTCCATCAAAACTTCCAACAAAATCACCAGAATTATTAGGAAAAGTCTTATTAAAAAGGTGGAACTTTCACCTATGACTGTGAAAACCATCATCTGAGTAAAACAAAAAGTGAAAAGCCAGTGGGAAAATATATGGAAAAACAATATAACTAAGTCATATGAATTTGTAGCATTTTTTGAGGAAATAACAAGATTTTTTTAGGCTTGATGAGGAGGCTTTTAATTATTCCAACCCAAAACAACCAAACTTGATATTTGAATTTATTAGTGGGTTGAATAAGTTCAGTATTTTTAGAATTTAGTGTTAGACCTCCAATATGGCATTAATCCATCATCTCATACAAGATCTAACGGCAAAAACCTGACAAAAACTTCTGGAAGATTTTCTTACACATAGAAGAAACAAACTGACCTATGTTCTCTAGGATCAAAGACTGTCAATTATATTTCAGAGGACACTCTGGAGAATATAAGTCAGAGATGCAATTCCACCTCCACCTTTTTGCATTGATATGCGTTCAGGCTCAAATAATCCACACAGTGCCCACAGCAGAGGGAGCATACTTTTGTTGTATCAATCTCTTGTACAATTTTACAAAGTATTTGTATGAAATGTTTGAAGTATTTGACCATATGCAAGTGAAAAGAAAAACCCTCGCAGACGTCAGTGAGTATTGAACCAGACCCTAGGAGTACAGTGTATCCTGCTTTTTCCTCACAATACTTCACAAATACAAATGAGGAAACTTTCACATGTCAGTTCCAACAAACCTTCACATTTCTTGTGTAGGTCTTCAGGTTTATCTAACCTCAGAATTATTAAAATTACCACATAGAAACACTTCAAAAGATTTCAACCTTGCTCAGCAGTCTGCTAATGGAGTGACTGGCAGTTTTAAGCATACAAATGAATTGAACAAAACTTGAAATCTTTTGAACTGCTAGCTTTCAAGCCATCATGTAATCTCTTCTAACTGCCATCACCATTTTAATGGTTGTTTTATCAATAGATTTTTTTTAAAATTGTATGTCTTTTGTTATCTGACTAAACTGTACCTTTCAGAAGCAGTGCTTTATGATTCTACTCTGTACTTTCTGTCTCATTGCATTTTCTCAGAGATCAGTCCACCCACAAAAAAATTTGTGATGAATATTAAAAAAACTATTCTCCAGTGAAATTAGAGAATATCTCAGCTGAAAGGTTGCTGGCATATGCCCCCGCTTTCACTAATAAAGGCCTTGCCTTGTGTCTTCACAGTGTACTTGTTCAATGTATTGCTTTTAGGCATTTTTCATTGATCTAAAGAATATAGTACAATGTAAAGTTATTTAAGTAATTTGGAGAAAAACAGACAAACCCAAAACTCTTAGAGTATCTCTTACCACGATAGAATATATTTACTTTTCAAATATATTCCTCAAACTCCAGTTGTTTGTAATTGAAACGCATTTCGGTTGCTTATCACATTAAGCTTCAATGCTTTATGGCAAAAGTCCATTATAAGTCCAAGAATAGGAAAAGACTGACATGAAAAATAACTAATTCAGTCTAAACTGCACTTTTTAAAATGACATATATTGTACTTCCTGCACTTTTATTTATGCACGTATTTGTAATAGGTTGTAGATGTACTTGTCATAAGAACGAGGATTACTTTTTTTTTCATATTTCCTCTTTTCCGAGGCGTACAGCATACAGTACACCCTCATAAGATGGTTTTCTAAGATACAAAGGAAAAATGATCTACAATATTACAAAGCGACTATGCATTTCATTTAAGTCTTCATCATCATATCTGTTAACTACACTGCAGGAGATTCAATTATTTGGAAGATAAGGTTCAGAGCCTGGGAAGATATTTTGATAGGCTTTACTTTCTCAGTAGAAGTGGCTTTTAAAAAATAGTCTTTCATTTATCAATTGATAATATTTTACTTACGATAAATTTCCAAAACAACAGTAGCTTCTTGAGTTTGTCCTTTAGCATCTGTTGCTTGACACCGATATATACCAGCATCTTCTATATTTGCATTATAAATGGTTAGACGTGATCGAACTCCTTCTTTCTGAACAACCACTCTTTGACTAGAAACAATCTTCTCTCCTTGGGGATTGTACCAATCTATGCTGTCAGGCTCACCAATGGCTACAAACAAAACCAAAAAACAACCCAACCTTAGAAGTTCAGGTAGACATTATGCAACACATACATCTACCCAATGGACAATGTCTATGCAATGTCAGAGAACTGCTACATTGTAAGAGTTGTGAGAAAGTCTGTAGAAATATAAGTAAGGCAAAACTGCAGGCTGATGTATGATTGTTGAGACAGGATAACTAACAGCTCAAGTATTCAAGAGGTAAAAAAATGAAACAGAAAGGTATAAAGTCTGAAAGGAAAGAAGGCTGTTTAGGAGTCACTGGATCGACAGGCCAATTCATCGGTCAGCTGAGTCGTCAGTGTAGTCAGGCCATGTGTCATTGTCAGTGGAAGATGACAACTCAGCAACATCAAGGATCCACATCAGGCAGCTGCAAATTGAAACCCTTCTCCTCCTGACTGACATCTACCTCACCAGAAAAGACTCTTTGAGTGTCTCATTAGATTGGAGAGGATACTTAAACTTAGCCTAGTAGCTTATTTAACTCTTTAGTTTAGACAAGTGAAAATATTTTAACTAAAGAAGCATCCTAACAGATCAAATTCCCTGTACTGATACAGACAATTCAAACTGAGTGATTCAGAGTGTGAAATGAATAGTTTTTTGACTGGAAATGTGAAGCCAGTGATAATCCACTATTTATTACAAATCTCAAAAGTCAATGTGACTATGGAAAAATATGCTAATTTAAGTTAATATTGTGAATCAATTCAGTTTCAAATTATGTAGAAGGTTGAAAATCGAACAAAAAATACATACCTACAAGTAAATTGAATACATACCTGTGCATGTGAAGAATTTGGATTCACCCACACTGAGCTCAACTTTGCTAAGTGAAATTGTAACTTGAAGTAGAGCTGAAAAATATAAAGTACGTTGTGAATACATTTTCGCATTTCTCAGTTTAAATTTTATACTTTCAGGTTTTGTGTTTTCTCATTCTATACTATAGAACCTGTTCAACAAATATGAAAAGTTTCGGCTACGCATTTTACCTTTTGAATGGGAGTATATAAAGAGGTGGAGAAAACAATCGAAATAAAGAAAAGATGTTACACGAAGGATAACAGCCTCACATCCCAAAAATGAGAACAAAATTAAAGAAAAAAAGAAAAATGGAGAGAAATACACATGAACATAAAATCAAAAACTCAGTGAGAATAAAGTGCCTGGGAACAATCACATAGACTGACCAAGGGTAAATCATGCCTGACCAACCCCACTGCCTTCTATGATAAAATTATTATTTTTATGAATGAGGGAAGAACGTTCCCTCATTCGCCCATGAAGAAGTGGGCGGTAATTCCCTTGACTTTACCAAGGCTTTTGACACTGCCTCCCACAATATTCTTGTATCCAAGATTATTGGGTATAAATAGCAAGTAGTGGGAGATGGTTGCAGGGGTGACTTCAGTGGGAGGGAAATCAGGGCTTGTGCTGTACTAGACAAAGCCAGGTCTAGCTGGCTCCACAATGGACCCAACTGCAGGACATAGCTAAGCCAGCTGGAGGAGTTTGTGGCACCTCTTAGAACACCAAAGAACAAGAAGGACAGAGCAATAGGAGGTACTCCCTCCATGGCACAGTTGGTAACACCCCTGAAGGGATTGTGGCCCATGCATAATTGCCAGAGCTAGTACACCCCCAAAAAGACTGTGGCCTGTGGATAAACCACAAAGGAACAGAGGAAATGAGTTAGGCAGAAGGAGCAATGGGAAAAAAAAGAGTGAGAAAGAAAGAATAGAAGAAAGAAACCACTATGTCCTCAACCCAATCTCCTGCATCACCCCTTACCTCACTGAAGGGACTGAGTGTAATCTGCATTGATGGTGATAACAAGGGGAGTGGAGACTAGGAATGGGGAAAGAAAGGTATCTGGAGCCTGGGAAAGGGAAAGGTGTTTTCCCTAAGTGTTTAAGTATTTGTTGTCTTTGTTTCCCAACACTCAATAAATTTTGAAATATAATAACCATGGTAAATACTGTGTATGTGGAAATATTGCACCTTTTTGAAAACTGCAACACGAACTACAGTGCATACTGAATGTCCTAAGCTCACTAGATTCCTTTTACATAAACGGTGTGAAAGTCCAACTGGACAAACATCTCTAGAGGTGGGGACACACTTTTCAGTGTGATAAGTTTTACTCATGAATATGTTAGAACTTTAAAACCTACTAAATGTCACAATTATTTGGTTCTGTTGACAGTATAAATTAAATAAAAGATGAGCACAGAAAAAAATCATTTAGTAGCATTACATACATTTTAATGTGGCAATTATTACAATTAAGATAAAAGTGTAATGAAATAGATTTGCTATTAACTGATGTTCTTTCATGTAATCAGCCCAGATAAGCAAGAATTAAACTAGATTTGAATTTTTGTTCAATAGTCATATCAGAAGTCAAACCAAAGAAAGGCAAAGAAAACTGAAGATTACTTCAGTATCAGCTTGCCAAACTAAATTTAACAGAACTGTGTATTTTTACAAAAAAAAAAACAAACCAAAAAAACAACAACAAAAAACAGAACCAAACATCTGTATGGTAAATAATATTTTTATGAGATGTCCTGAATTGTGGAATTTTTTCCTGAGGAGGTTATCACAATTGGACTTACTTTTTTTTTAATTATTAGTAATATTTTATATCCTGCCACCATAAGAAACCAAAAAAAAAAAAAAAAAAACAGGCCCCCAAGAACACATCCTACTCCAGGCAAATATAAGTATCTGATTGTAGTCTGTTTGCTACAAAACTTGTCAGTCCATAAAGACTGTCAAGGAAGAGAGCAGGACTGCCTGGAGGTCTGTAAGAAACTGAAATGGACTGTAAAAATGTTGTATCTAGTACCAGATCGGGTACTAGTACTATTCTCATTGCAATAGCACGGAACACAGTGAAGGTTCCTTTAGGGTACACGCATAGCGCTGACAGAGAAACTAATATGCTCGTTCTCATCCATGGTTTTTATGTCCATGGTACGAGAAGCAAAGGACAAGCTTAAGTGTAGGAAAGACGACAAGTTTCAGGCAAAGTTTTATCTTTGTTGTAATAAGCATCAAGGAGTAATAAATCATCCAGGAGGGTACTCAAAGCCTCACTTCTTTACTTACCTGTCAGAGTAAGTTTCACTTTTACCTCAGGACATATAACTGCCGGTTGGAAACCAAGGTACTAATAAATTCAGAGGTTGGGGAATTTCAAGAGATTAGAGTCTGGACATTTATTTCAAATCACAGACTCGCATTTAAGGTCCTATATCACTACTTGTCTGGTACTATATTTTTTATAGAGTTTGTAGCCTTGTAGAGTTGCTTCGGGAACTCATATATGTTAGCATTTCAACAGTATTGGTTCAAGGACAATTTCATCGCTCAGTTCCAATATCTGTAATAAGTGATGTTGAACTATGTAAATACAGTAGATTAAGAAATAAATGTCAGGTAGAATGTAAGGACTGCATGATGAGAGGAGAAAGGCAAAGCTAGAGAATATTTTTCCTTTATCAATGAAATAGATATTTGAGACCGTAAGACAGTTTTGGCAAAGGGGTGAACTCCATTTCAAATTCTTAGCATAAGTGCAATTATAAGCTCTGTGGAGACATGCTAGCTACATCTCTGAAACCAAAAGGAAATAATATTTTCTACATACGGTATTTTAATATTTAAAAATAGAAAAATATAAGACCATCTGCCCAATTTTTCTAGCCTCACCATTTTCCTAGCTCTGCTTCATGTAAATAGAAAAATACTGCTTTATGCAAACTGGAATGAAAAATACTGCCCAAGTTATTAATCTAGCATTCTGTGCTTATTAGGTAGTCAGGCAAATAGTCCTGTACTAAGCTAGGAGAAGGCTCACTCATCACTTACTGAAAGTAAAATTTTGCAAAGAGACAACATATCCACCAAGTTTTACCTTACTTTCAAATTTTTTTCAATAAGAACTACATAGATGCATTAGGTTATTACAAGCTCTGATGAAGATGGCACACAACGTATACACAATTTGAGTTATTGCTGTACACTAACAGCTAATGGATTAATATAAAAAGGAGCTGTTTGTACCAGATTGATCTGAAGGTCTTTGAACACACAGATGAATGCTTATTTTATTAGGTCAGAGAGATACTAAAGAAATTCAAGCCAGCAGAGGCTGTGTCTAGCTATGTTGAACCAACTCCAGAAATGAATAATAGCTTCTTGATAGATCTGACAAAATATTGCCTCTTCCCACATTTCCAAGTTTATTACCTAACCAGCTATAAATAAATAAATAAATAAATAAATAATATTTTAAAAATGCAAAATCTAGAAGATCCCCTCAGGTAGAACACTGTGGAGTGTAATACTACTGTGGTATAGCTGTTCTGGGAAAAAGCAAAGTCAGTCAGGGCTTCACTCAGTCTTCAGTACTTTGCAATTTTATAGGGAAAAAAAAAAAAAGCACTATTAGCACTAGGTGATATAACCAATCCCTTCCTCTTTGATCATACTCATTATATAAGAATTACTATCAGCTGTCCTACACTAAGAGGATTCTGTTGAATTACTCCTTAATGGGTATAAAAATCACTTAGGAAGATAAGTAACAGTAGCAATAGGAGGTCCATTTGTTCTCTTAAATATGGAGACAGATGACCCTATTCATAAAACCTAATATTTAGTAGTCTAATTGATTTCAGTCCCATTTGCACTAGTATCCTTCACATTTCAGAACTAGCATCACAAACCCGTCATGGCTCTGTCTATACAGAAGGTTACCAAATGCAACAGAAGTGAGGTGTCATCAATGAGAGCTTAGAAAAAGTGTAACAGTAAGTCACTTGCATATGTAGTTCTATCGTCAGTTGGCAATACATTAAAACACGTTATGTATATACTATACAAATGTATAGTTAAATTATATAAAAATTATATAAGACACTAAAAAAGAAAAGGAGACAATATTTGAATAAAAACTGAAAAATATTAGGCAAAGCCCTGCTCCAACTAGTAACTCCATCCATCAACTTCTTGATAATTCGATTTCTTGAAAAAACACCCAAACACTTCAAAAACCTGAAAAGTTTCCTTTTGTTTGTATTGAAAAGTATGACACCAGGCAGATACCAAAACCCAAAACATACCACAGCCTGCCCCACTTTCCGCAATGTAAATGTTGTGCAATACAGTTGGAGAGTTTTAGGCTACATCAATAGATCCGAACACATTTCATAATTTACTTTTAAGCAATGAGACAGCACTCTATTATGGACAGATCTTTCTAAATCTGTTGGGCTGCAAACCTACTGAAAGGGAGATGCTAATGAGAAGGCAGTAAAAAGGAAAGGACACAGCTATGAAGACAAAATAAGGCATAGCTTGGGATGAACATGGAACTAAGGAGAGGAGTGATGGCTACAGAAGTTAATTTGCATGGCTTTGGCAGTGGCTTCTGAGAAAAACAACCAGACTCAAGATATAGCTGAGAGAAGGACTGTATTCCTTGTGAAGGTCCTAATTCTGTTTAGCATAGGTTCTCTGACCAAAGTTATACCCTGGGTTATTGGTATGCTTTGACGTAATGTAGTAAGTAAACGTACTTGGGTGATGTGGATTACACTCCTATTTGACATGTTTAGAAAACTTAGCTTCATTATTCTTGAGCATGAAGAAATTAGGAAGTTTTTAATTGGTATCAAATTCAACCTCAGAACAACCGTTCACCCAGTTAATCTTTTTTCCCTTTGTTATGCAGGCTTCTGAGAGTATTCTGTTAAAATTCACTGATTCCCAGATAAAAGTGAATGGGCTTTCAATGAAAATTACACTCACACAATCTTTGTAGAAATGGATTCTCAAATTTCTAATATTTTCCAGTTTTAATATAATTTGAAACACCAAAAAGGGTACTTTGTTTTGTTTTTAAGTACTATACTTTACATCCGTTTGGACTCCTAAACTGAAATGAGGAAATGGTAATTATGAAATGTACACTCAACTCGTTAAGCAACAGACAGTTCAAGAGCATTTTATTTTAGGGCAAATGCTTTTTTAGGTTCTTTTTTTAAAATGTCAATCAGTTAGCTTTTTTTCAACTATTAATTCAGCAAAGTCAGAAATACAAAACCATTATACAACCCATAAAGTTACAGTTCGGTAAAAGAAAGTCTGATTCGAGCTGTTTCCATGAGTAATCAAACAATTAGGAACCACACACCTCTGCCCTAAAGAATTACATTAAAACAACACTACAGAAAAGAGCTGAATTAAGCTGTTTGCACTCGACAGATGGAATCACCAAATGGACATACTGTTCAGAGATATCTTAAGTCACCCAAGGAACTATTTTTTTCCTATAGACAATGAAGACGACTCCAACAGTGTAGACCTTTGAAGAAGTAACAGCATGCGGTCAGCTGTTACACATAAGATGACCATTAAAAGCTAATGACAACATTACTAAAATTATCATCATTAAACAGCAAACCCACAACAAAATGCTAGAAAAATATGATTTTACCACATACTGACATATCTGTTTTATATAAGTGAATTGTCTACTGAGACAAAATCCTATCAACTGCATACCCACTGAAAAGGAGATGATGTTCTTGTTAAGCTTGTAAAATCTGTGAAACTTGAGGTGTTTAAAAACACCTTATACATTTCTAATCCTTTGGGAATAAAAATAATGCTAAATAATACATTTTCTTCTCTGTGTGTGGGGACCCATAGTGAAAATTTAATCCATAGCCTATTCAAACTAACTCATTCAACATTTTAAATGTACTTCTAGATCTTTTTTTTCTCCATTTGTTTTAGCAGTTTATTAAAACTACATTGCTTTCTATTCAGACAGTATTCTAATATCCTGTAAGCACTATAACATTATATTCTTCTTTTTTCTTATGAATAAAGATATATTAACTGGCCTAATGATAGTCTGTCTTCCATTCAATGGCCTTGAATGCTTGCTGCAATCTGTTTTGTAGAAATATCTGAAAGATGAAGTATATCTGCAAAGTCAATAAAAAAAAAAAAGAATTAAACTCTACGGAGGCTTGTTATTGTTCAGCTTTGTAGCGGGCAGGCTACTACTAAATCATAAAGCATCACTTCTCCAGAGTATGACAGTACTGAGACACGTTAGTTAAATTTTTAATTGCTTGACATCAAGTTTCACGATTAATTAAGTAGTTCAGTATAACTGAACTTTCCATTTCATCACATTAGCATTAATTTGGATTTGTCAGTAGGAAACACAGTCCTGATATAAAGTTCCAAGGTTTTATTTGAATCATCATGGATTCCTTGTTGAATTTCTGTCTTATAGAATACAGAGTGGTTTATTTTTAGGTAGACAAAACATTCTCTGTGTCATCATGAATTCATTTCCTACATCTGTTCAAGTGTCATTTCCCCTGATGGGAAGAGCTAGAAGTCACACAAAGTTCAAACTGCCTTCTGGGGCATAACAGATGTTATAGGGGTGAAATGCACAGTGCAAGAGAATCACTACGATCCAGTTTTGTGCAAGAAAGGCACAAATACTGAAGCATAGTCAGAAAATCCTCTGTTAAATATTATTTTCTATGACACTTGCAGCAGAAACAGTAAAACAGGTAAGTTATTAATATCTGAGCAGACACCGTATACAACTATAAAACAGGACATTGCTTAAACAAAGTCTGCTTGTTACTTTATTGGCAAGATGTACCTCAAACAGAAGTTGTTACTCACTACTGCCCCCCCGAGCTGAAGTAAACTGTAGTTTAGAAATAAACCTACAAATATAAACATTGTGAGTTTTATGGAGATTTCCAGGTAGGTTGATACTGGGAGCACAGCTCTCTCAAAACTTAAGAGATGGGATAATGATTTAAAGATTTAAATACAGATTTACAAGCCCAACCTTATTTAGATATTTTAAAGAAGTTTTAATCAATATTTAATCCATATGTACATTTTCTAATCATGGCATGGAAGTTTAGTGCAGAAAATTAAGATTAAAATATATCCACCTTAAAAAAACAAAACAACACAAAACAAAACAAGAAAAAAAACCACAACCAAGATATCTAACTTCATTCACTTCAAGACTGTTTTTGGCAAGAAAGATTTTCTGTAAGTGAAAGGCATGAAATTCAGAGGACTTCAGTTATAAAATGGGCTCTGTCAGGCATGACATGATGCAGATATTTAATTCTATGTAAGTTATTCCACATAAATTCAGTGGAGCTTAAGTTTAAAATTCACTGCTTAACAGAATATTACTCTATTTTAACTGTAGAGAAACATACTGAGGAATCTTCATCATATATTGATCTCATAGATAAATAAATAAATAGATATGTAGGAAAAAAAATAATCTAGAACAGGATGATTATACTTTTCAAAGCTTAATATTACCTTAACAAAACCTCCTCAATCTGAAAATGTTTCTTTTTGGCAGCAATAAACAGAAAGAAAAAGTATTTCAAGACCCTATGAGTTTTAAGAAAAATGCTTCCCAATCTGAAAATTATGTAGCCAGGGAATTCTTAATTTTATAATTTCTCCTACATCCAAGGTAGAATCTTCTAAAAACCAGAAGTGCCTCAATAAAGATAAACTTGAAACATTAGGATCTCAATATTTAAAGTGACAGCTTGTCATTAGCAGAAATCTAGGAAATTTTTTTATCTAATCTAAAATGGATTTAATCCAATTTGCAAAACTTAAAGCTTTTAGGCAAAGAGAGTGATACAAGTTGACTAAAAACCTTTAAAAAACCCATTGCCCTTAAAAAGAAATCATTGACTGTACAGCTGGTAGTATTTAGTTGAACAGGAATATTTTGAATCTTAATAAATTTAAAATTTGTTTTAATATATGACCTCCTCTCACCTACTGTTATGCAAGGTTGGTACAGGCCTTCACAAGAAGCAGTTCATAAACTATATCACAGGGATAGAGCAGTGATATCACAGATGAACTGCAACTTGCAGACCCCTCTCACCTATGGGGAGAGGCTGGGACAGCTGGGACTCTTCAGCCTGGAGCAGAGAGGGCTCAGGTGGTATCTCATCCCTGTGCATAAATACCTGATGGGGAGAGTAAAGGAGAGGGAGCCAGGTTTTTCTCAGTGGTGTCAAGTGACAGGACAATGGGCACAAACTCAAATACAGGGAATCCTGTTTAAACATAAGAAAACTCTTTTTTACTGTGAGGGTGGTCAAATGCTGGAACCTAGCGTTTGCCCAGAGCAGTTGCTGATTCTCCATCCTGGAGATATGAAAAACCTGACTGGGCATGGCCCTAAGCAACCTGTTCTGGCTGACCCTGCTCTGAGAAGGGGGCTGGACCAAGTGATCTCCAGAGGTGCCTTCCTGCCTCAGCTGGTCTGTTTTGAGTCTGGTGATCTTTCTAACATAAAAGTTTATCTCGCTGTCCTCCTGCTCCACTGGACAGTCTTTTATTATAAACACTAAATCAGCCACAATACATAGAAAAAACCCAAACATAGGGGTGGCATTCATCCAAAACCGTAAACTTTATCTTGAAGCCATAAACCTTAGAAATATTGCTGAAAAGAAGCACTCATGCTATAAGAGCGCCTCATATTTCTTCATTATATTTAATTTTGGTTTTGCTGCAATAGAAACTTTTGAAAATTGCATTTCTCTTTGTTCCTTGGTAGTCAGCACAAGTTTGATAACATGCCAAGACAGTAACTGAACACAGACACCCTAATTGAAGAGTACATTCATACTGCCTTCAGAACAGCAGCAGAGAACACGATACTGGGACCAGGATTAGAAAAAAAAAAAGAAGTCAAGATGAATCACTGGAAAACACTCTCGCTTCAAAATCAGCTAACAACCCAAGTGGTCCTTCAAATTGCAGAGGGGTACTGGATTGAGCCAGCATTCTTTCTAAGTACTTGGCCTTTATAATCTAAATCCAAACAACATGTTTCTCAAACTTCTGTCCAAAAGTTGTATGCGATGCTTTTGTTGAATGCCAAATACATTAACCCTTCAAATGATCATACAACCAATTCAACATTACTAATATAACAAAAAGAGCAAAAAGAATAAATACTGGAATCATCTTTCTCCATCAACAGGCACAGCATCACAAAGGCTCTTCTGAGTCTGGCAGACCCTTCAAGATCTTTTCAAAATTATATCCTAAGGCCCGAACATTTCAAGATACCAGTTAATCAATCAATGTTCCTTATGATTCTAATGAGTGGCAGAAAATGTTGTGAAGAATGGATTCCTCCAAGAGTTTACCCATTCTTAAACAATACCCAACCCACCCTCACAAAAATGTCTGCTTCAAGCACATTCTATAGAAGACTCATATACTGTTTGTTTCTAATGTGAAGTGTGTATTAAGAGATTTCTCTAAAAAGAAAATATAGATGCTAAAAGACAGCGTTCTGCCTTTTAGACAGAAGGTAGGGCAAGAAATAGAAAACATAATTATGGAATCAATGTATCTTGACCAATTTAAAAACAAGAGATCTTTGCAGTGAAAGGCACAGTCAATCTCTTCCCCGCAACTCTCACCAGAAAAATGCTGGAATTAGCCTTGAGTTCAAATGTTATTAAGAGATATTAACAAAATGTCCAGATATAGCAACTGTTGCAATTGCATACAGCTTCTCTTTTGGAAACTGTTGCTAAAAATATAGTAGCCTCTATAAAATGTACCAGAACTCAGCAATTAAGTTAAAATGGGACAATATGTAAACTAAAGTCAGCAACAGTAAGAACCGTATTTAGTTAATTACATCTTGAATAAAACACACTTGACTAATCAGTATCTCTGTAGCTGAACAGAGAGCATTTTAACCTTGATTCCAAGAACCTCTAAACAACAAACTGCATTGGCTTTTCTCATGGATTTGTCTTTTTTTTCTTGTGAAAGGCAACACAACCCCAAATTACCCGTTTCAGAAAAAAGGACTGAACTTGTAAAAACATTTTGTGCCTCAAAAATCAGTTAGTCTCTGTCAAGATGTTTCTTTAATACAAGCGTATGCAGTTCATTCCCATTTCTTGGAACTGCATAATGAAATCAGACTATCAACTTCAACTACACAAAACACCACATTTTTAATTGTAAGCATTGACAAAGGGATTGTGGAAATGTGACCCAAGGATGTCTGTTTGACATCTCAAGAAAATGAATTAATAGCTCAAAGAAATATGAATCGCACCATTCAGTCTATTTCTGAAATCTGCTCTCCTGTTGAGGACAGATGTCATCAGGGCATGGAGAAATGCCTGCAGGGACTTCCTGCTCCCAGGCACATAGATCTAGGCAGTGTCTAAATTCAAATTTAAGGACTTGCAGCCTTTTTCGTGGCACTAGTCACTTTGCCTTCATGCTCCTTATAAAAGGTACGTGTTTTCTGAGACACTCCAAATTGGTTGGAAATTGATTTTATGGAGTCATTATTTCACTCAATAGAGGTTACTTTGAGCAATGTTTTTTTCTCTTCCCTTCATCAAGACCTTGAAAAACTTGCACCCACACTTTGAAATGCAAGAGTCCACAATGCAGTACTCAAGTTTTCCATTATTACTAATGTATCCAAGACTTGAAAATAATATCAACCGGGATTGATCCTAAGAGCAGAAATAACAACTGCATCAGCCACTAAGCTTCTGTACTCTAAGCAAATTCTGCTTAGAAGGAAAGGTACTGGAAGCATACAATGGAGAATTAGCCATTTTTTCTCTACATATTCCTTTATGCTCTGCTTCTGGAATTTACAAGAAAAGCAATTAAAAATGTTATAGTACATAACTTACAGAGTATTTAGACAATATTATTCAGAAACATCTTGATATATAATTATTTGTCTAAATGTATGTTATCTTTCATTGAAACCTTTTTATATTTTTATATTTCAACCTGTATGTATTTTTACCTATAATTTAATGTTATCCTACTGGTAAACTATAAATAATTCAGTAATGAATTTGATACTATTATACTCACTATTGAAAACATATTGATATTGAAAAATCATAAATTACCTGAGCAATGTTAAACGATGCCAGATGACAGCATTTAAGATGATTCTTCTACTTAGTAATCAACTCAAGATATTCAACGTTCAATAAAAATTAAATTATTTTAGAATATCATCTAAATGAGATCATCAGAATATTTTTCCTTGAATGGTTAAATCCTGAAGAAACATGAAATTGGATCTAATAAATGTTTATCTAAAAAAGGCTTAGAAATCATTGTTATAAAATTGTGACTGTTGGAGATATCACACCTGTTCTGTACAGAACGTATTTGTCTCTATGGCTGTTAACATCACAGTCCTTTGCAGAGACGATATACACTTTTATGCACAGAACCTCCATAATGCTGAATGCTCCCATTACACTTTTAACAAACAGCTTATCATTGCACGAAGTATATTTAATTTCTTTAAGAACTTGTCTTGCTGCCTCAGTATATAGATCAATACATTAAAATTATATGTATATTAAAGTAAATAAAAGAAAGGATAATCTATGCACAGAAATAATTCCATTACCTTACAGGTAACTATTTCTATTCAGCATAAAACCGGTCATCTACATAAACTCCCAGGCTAAATCTGGGATGATTTAATTGAGCTGTGAAATTTTATTTTTTCTTTATATCTCTGAAAAACTGATATAAAATCATAGAATTATTTAGATTGGAAGTGACCTCTGCAGGTTATCTTATCCAACCTCCTGCTCACAGCAAGGCTTACTTCCAAACTTAGATTAGCTACTGTGATCAAATAAGAATATTTTTCTTTCATGTCTGGGTTAGTTTAGCATCTTACATTAGAAACTAAAACGAATAGAGATGAAATTTTAAAGATTTAAAATCTTTCCCTCATTATGTCAATTCATTTAGGACTTGATGAAAGTATTTGTTCATGAGCTGGACTAAGATTCAATTTATTATAAATTTATGCCATAAAAAAGGAAGCATCTTAGAAAAAATATTAAATGACATAAAAAGATATTTTTCTGATTTATTTTAAATTATCTGAAAAAGCAAAATAATTACTTCTGAATGGCATCTGGGCAGCTAGTTCAAATTAATTCTTCTCCAACCCTCTACTCAATGGTGGTGAGGTCACACCTGGAGTACTGTGTCCAGTTTTGTGCCCCTAGTTCAAGAGGATTATGTGGAATCTGGAAGACTCTAGCAAAGCATTATGATCAGGGGCTTGGAGCAAATGTCTCCTGAAGAAACCATGAGGGAAACTGGCTTGTTCTGGCAAACAGAAGGTCAAGTATTGAGCTAGTAACTGCCTACAACATTTTGAAAGAGAGTTACAAAGATGTCAGAGCCAAGCTCTTCTCAGGTGTATGTTGTTGGACAACATAATAACTGGCAAGACCAGACACTGTGGACATCATGGGGAGAAAAAAAAAAAAAAAAAAATCACTAGAAGACGACTGTAACATAGGAAAAGGTTGTCCAGAGACTTGTAGTGTCTATATCTTTGCAGAGTTGACTAGACAAAGTCATGATCCAATTGACTGCTTGTGACAGTCCTGCTGTAGAGGAGATTGGAAGAGATGACCTCCAGAGATGCCTTCCAACCAATATTTCTATAATCTTGTGATTCTAAGAGAAGTATCATAAAAGTTAGGAGACAGGAAGATAAACTAAAATAATTTTGCCTGTGTCAAAGTAAGAAATAGGCACAGATAATCCAGTTGATAATCTGAACAGATGATAGTTCAGAGAAAACCTCTCAAGAAACAAACTGATTTAACAAGCTAATAAAATCTGAATTAAGTACCTCTGACAGAATATGAAGAGTCTACCACATTTTAATATACAAAAAAGCTTATGCTAAGCTGAAACTGTTGTATACATGCCTTTTATACCTAAGGAAAAAAACTTAAAGGTTTTAATTTAATGTTGATGTTAGTCTTTTTCCTCTTACTGTAAAAGTTATCACTCCCATCTGTAAAGCACCATAAATAGAAGTAGTTTTTGTATAAGAAAGATCACCAAAAGGAACCAAGTATCAGGCATTTCTCATAATGTGCAATCCTAATATCATGTTACCAGAACTGCAATTGATGGAAGCCTACGTATCAGAGTACCCCTACCGATTTGCTTAAGACAGCACAGTCCTATCTAAGAAGAATAAGGAGACCCAATTGAAGGATATTTTTCCTGTAACAGTGTTGTGAAAGAAAAGCCACATCTTAAGCTGATGTAAATAAGTATTTTAATGGCAATGAGGACCCTCCTTGACAATTACATAATAAATATTTTAAATGCAGACATGAAGGCTGGATTTCTAATTATACTGTTTCCCTGTTGTCATAAAACTAGGCAGTTCAAGTGCAAACCACATGATAAACCTTTTGATCTTCAGATAAATATAAAAAAACATTTCTTACACATAAAGTAATCCATTAAAGCATAGACTTTTTTTTACGTATGAATTAACACAGTTTTTTCTTCCATAAATGCTATGGTCTTTCAAGACCCATGGAATCAGAAAGGAAATACCAGATTTAAGTGGATGATCTGACGCTGAATCCTCATGTGGGAAAATACAACTCCTACTGTTAAGCATCCATTCCTGTATTTCAAAGTCTAAAAATTAAATTGTTTAGGAGCTAATTTATAATGACTTTAATCTCACTACAGAAGCTGTTATTCATTATTCCTTACAATCTTCTGGAAAATAAGATTCTAGATATTTAAAAAAATATATTCAAGGTAAATGCCTGTATTTGGGTATGAAATACGTGTATGTTTTTATACTCCAAATCACATTTGAATATATATTCAAAGATTCAGTATGTCTAAAAAGTCAGGATATAGAAAAGTTTTACAGATTCTTTAGACCTACTAGAAGACAGGTCTTGACCTTGGGAAGCAATGTAGATATTTAATAAAAAGCTTCATCAATTTAATTTTTTTAACTCTACCAATGCCTTCAAAATCAGCACTTAACTATAATACAGCACTTAGGAAAACAGAACATTTGTCTGGGAAAGAGATGTTGTGAGACATAACTACTATTGGTTGCAACAAGTTTTGCTCATGTTTAACTGGACATTCAACAGATATCACCGCAAGCACCCAACAGAAAAATTGTTTATTTGGTAATATTAAGTAAAATTTGGCAGACTTCCTCCCTATATATTAAGTGAGATTTCTACTGATAATATCATTTTTAGCCTTTGATCCATGCAGCTAAGTCACCACTAGGAAGACAGTGAACTAAGATATCGTTAAGGAGCCTTTATAATATGTTCTGGAACTATTATCCTGATACTGGTCCTACGATTAAGTCATTCCTCCTGGATTTTGATTTTAACATCATTGATTGTCTTTGGTAGGAATACTAATACCTCTTTAAATATTGAATTGCACACAGATAACAGAATGCCTATCAGAGAAAAGTTAATCATCTATGTGTTTTAATAAATGACTGACTTGGACCCATATATACTGCATGGGTGACATTCCTGCAGAAAAAAGCTTGGGAGTATGTTACGTATGATTATTAAAATTAAAATAGTTTTTAATGTTTCCAATACCCTCCACTAAAAGGAAACAGAAATTTTATTAGAAATTACACAAACTATGGACATGAGAAGCCTTGCTGAAGATGCAGAATGAGGTAATTTGCAAGTTTCTCAACAATTATATTTTCTGTTCAGTTTTCGACAAGGATGATAGCATTTATGAAATGTTCCAGAAACATAGCATTTGTACACCCAAATGCACAGTTTTCACTGGCTCTCCTCGAGCAGAGTGCTAAGTCTCTTTAATAAGAGGGTCATCTATAAAGGAAAATGTGCAGCCTTGACCTATGAACTGGAAAATGTTGGCAGGGGCAGGTCCCTTGCCTGTGTCTGCATTAGCTAGCAGCACAGCACAATAGAAAACCCTTGGGGCTGACCTGCTGAAGCCCATGCTGTACGAGCTTCAGAAATTTTATTTTAGACTAGCCCTTGGTTGGTCCTGTGAACTGATAAGCCTTCAGTGGGTAAGAGTTCCTTCGGTGTATTTCAAGGATATACGTTTTGGTTCAGTTTCAACAGAAAAGAACCCGGTCTGCTTGCTTTGGGATCATTCTGTAACGTGTCAAAACACGGTAGGAATGGGTATCTGGGAAATATGCTTCTAAAGCACAATGGTGATCCAATCTAAAATGCTAACATGGAGGTACCCTATAATTTAAGAATTAGAAATATAATAATAAGAACTATGTAGGCCTAGAATTATAAATTAGGAATTTTAAAATATTTTTTCATAAACTTAAATAGTTTTTGTTTCAAATACCTTCAGTGAACCAAAAGAGATAAATGTTTGCAAAATTTTATGATACTTTTGTGAAAATGACCTGAAACTTCATAACTTTAATATTAAAGATAGTCAAAGAATAGACATTATTATCACCAGGTACTGAAAATATTATTAATCAAGAAAAAAACACTTAAAAATTTAGTTAATCTACCTCAAAGGAACGACTGCCTATTAAGGTATTATAAAAAACTTAAATTATTGCTGTTAATACAGTTAAAACATTCTCTTTGACTTATGGAAAAATGTCAGAACGGCCTCACAAGTCCTGTCTGGATTATAAAAACCGTTTCTGGCATAAATATTCTTTCTGTTTCAAAAAATTAAAAGTTCAAGGAAATGCTTATAAATAAGTGACACTGCCAGAGATCATAAGAAATCAGACTGGCTTTTCAAGCTCTTTCTTTTAACCCTTAAGCTCTTTGATCTTTGAGTGCTATTGTATGGGTACTAGCAAGTTCCCATCTTTAATTATCTTGATTTAGGAAACTAATTTTCTCTCAAAGGATTGCTTTGAAAGCTTTCTAATTGAGAACCAACAGGGTTGCAATTAATATGAAATCAGCCAGACAAATTAATAAGCAAACAATCTAATGTGCAAGACAATTCTAAGTTTTAAAAATCAATTTTTTCATGACATTAAATACATATTTATTAAGGCTGCCGTAACTCCTCTGACTAAATCTTTTACTGGTCAAGTTATAGCTAGTTTAAAGATTATTTTAGGTGTGTAAGCACAAATAAACTCGGAATTTCAGACTAAACCCCATAAAACAGGTCAGGTCAGAGTTTAACTAGCCAATACTGCGGTTCTTAGTCAAAAAAGAGAATCCAAGGAATCAGCATAAGTTTGTAACTTTTTTTTTTCCCCCGCTCCAAAGTGACAATTTCGTGTCCAAATGTCTATTTGAAGTATTAAATTTTAATATTCCCTGCAAGATCCATCTGGTTACAGCATCTTCAGTACCATCTAAGCACTTAAAACTTTTGGCTTCCTCAACAACTGCTGACAGTTAATTGCATTATTTAATTAGACTTTTCCAAAAAGGAATTCCTTTTCTTCAGTTGATGCTAGATTCTTTCACTGAGTGTTTCTTCCTTCTCTTGTTTTAACACTGTATATAACACTGTATATCTTGTTCCCTTTCTCTATTATCTCCTGATTTTATAGAACTCTACAATCCATCTTTTCTCTAACTGAAGCACAATGCTCAGTCAGATCATTATAATTCATCACGGCTTCCCAACTGACATACCATCAGACAGAATTTCAGAAGAAGGTTCAATTACAATTCTGAGGTATGTTTGACAACTATACTTTTTAAAGACTATATTTCATAAATAACAGGGATTTTTTTCCTATGTTACTTTATGTTATGCAAGGAATAAACAGACTTTGTATTTGCTACAACAACCAAGAAACATGTTTCATTATAATTAGTTACAGAATGAAACAAATATAAATTAGGAATGTATTTCTACTTCCACTACCAAATTCCCAAACACAATCTGTATCGAATAATGCTGTGCTTATCACTAAATTGTTTTGTGTACCAATGTTAATACCTGCTCTCACATACCATGATGTAACATTTTTAAAAAAATCTCCAGTTCTAGACTTTGACTTACAGTTCCCCGAGAAGAAATCTCATATCTTCCTACTCCCACCATCAATAATGTTAGTTTCTCAGAATTTTCTCCATGTTACTAGCAAAAATATTCAATTACAATGTTCTAAATAGAAAATCCACTTGGAAATGTGTTACCTATGAACTTCTATTCTTTAAAATGTAAAATGACCAGTGACTCTTCTTTTTTTCTGAGAAACACCTTATTAAAAACCAAATAAACAAATTAGATCAAAAAATCACATGATCATGATCACACATATATAGAACTGTAATATTTGCACATATGGATAACATACTGTGGGCTACATATATTTTTTATATATCTAACTATATATACAACTATGTATATATATACCTCTATATATCTTTTTTTTTTCCCAGCACTGATTTCTACACTGTTTTCTCTACCTGCAGTCACTCATGTAAACATTTCCAAATATACCTCTCACGGAATCACGGAATCTTCAGAGTTGGAAGGGACCTCTAGAGATCATCTAGTCCAACTCCCCTGCTAGAGCAGGATTGCCTAAAGCACATCCCTCAGGGCTGCATCCAGGCGGGTCTTGAAAATCTCCAGAGAAGGGGACTCCACAACCTCCCTGGGCAGCCTGTTCCAGTGCTCTGTCACCCTCACTGTAAAGAAGTTTTTCCGTGTATTTGAACGGAACTTCCTATGTTCTAGCTTGTGCCCATTGCCCCTTGTCCTGTCGCTGGGAACCATTGATAGTATTGTCCCTTCTCTTTCCCAAAGCAGCCTACCATACCTTCTTTCAGTAAAAGAAAAGGTGCACCACAAAGCAGGACCACTGATTTCAATGGTGGTGATAGCTGATGCTGAATTAAACTAATTATGCAACTTGTTTTAGGTTACACATTACAAGATGCCTCCATAGGAGGAGAAATTGATGTCTTTGATTCAAGCCTTAATAGAACTTAATCTAAATGATATATTCTTTCACAGTCAGTTCTACTTCTCCCAATGATTCTGCTGAATTATTTTTCTCTATGATAAATAGTTCCCTAAGAAAAACTGGGATGAATCAATATATGAGAATTTCAGAGGGCTTTCTATAGCATACAAAATTAGGGCTGCAAATTGATAAGAAAGGCAAAGGAACTAAAAGGTCATGTTTGTGACAAATCATCGGCTTTAGTTCATTTTTTCCCAGAAAGAAAATCAGTTCACCCATCACCTCCCACTACCATACAGTATACTTGCATGTGAATATACATTTACCTATTGAAGCAAAAAAAATAAATAGCAAGAAGGAATTCATATACACACATAAAAAATATTTTTACAGATAGTGTAAATTACATGACAGTGTTATAATCCACTAAATTGTTCCACCAATAGCATGCCAGTAGTATCCAGAAGACATTTCCCAAACACCCCTTCCATCTTCCTTCATTTTGTTCTATATGGCCTCTCACACAATATCCTGCTGCACATTTCCAAGAAACTCAGGAGCATAATTGTATTTTTAAGGCCGCTATGATTGTGTCAGGTCTGGCTGAAATTGGACATTGAATTTTATACTTATTAAGGGAAATGACAGAAAAAATAATTGCATGAGCCTCATTTTCTAGGCGTGCAATTTTATGCAGTTCAATTATATTCAGTTTGCTCAGCCACATAAAATGTAAATACATAATGGTGGCAGAGAAACCCCCCAAAATAACTGCTGTGCCAATCCATTCAATAACAAGCATTTATCGTTAAATTACTATACTGCCAGACTTCCTATGAAATATCAGAAGTGTCTCTTAGTATGTGTTAAGTGGGATGTGTGACTGTTTTGAATCTTGCTCTGCAAGCTCCCGATCTTTTCAAGACTTATTTAAGCTCAGTGAACGCACTCTCACAGAATGTACAATTTTTAGATTCAGTCTTTAAACACCGGTGTGGCCCAGTAGATATATTTGCCACTGCTGGGGACAGGCATCGGGCTGTGTCAGGTCCTGGGGGTGGCTGAGCTGCCCTTGGCCTGAGCAGGGCTGAGTTGGGTTTACCAGGCGCCCCGTGGCCAAGTGCCCATTGCCCAGCCTGTCTGAGCTCCAGCTCTGTGAGTGCTGCTGGGGAAGGGGCTGAAAGCCACAGGCAGTCCCTGCTGGACAAACAGCTCCTGCGACCATGGGGCTGTGGGGCAGCTTTCACCCCTTCCTCCCACTAGCACAGCAGACAGGGATAGGAACACAAAAATAAATCCATGTACTCAAGATTGAGTAAAAAGAAAGCATCAACTTCATTTCTTCTTTTGAAATAGGAGGATGAACTCACACTCTGCGAACACTGAACTCCTCCTGGCAAAGACCTCAAGATGCTGATAACTTGTCATAAAGACCCTCATCTTCCCTTCCTGAGTACTGAAATTGTCAGCCTTAGGACCCAGAGAGTAAACTACCAAAAAGCGATAAACACCAGGAAGGTTTTTCATGTAATAATTTTGAGGGGACTTTTTTATTAGTTGGGACTACCAAGCAGTAAAAATTTAAAGGGACTAATAAAAAATTCTTAGTGCCATTTATATGATATGCCCCCTTTTGCCCATAACAAGATTTTGTGTTTTCAACACACAAGATAATTTGAATTTGGACCACTTATTTTTAAAGATAGAATCTCTACCTCAAAGCTACAGGGTAATTTGTGGAGGAGTGCTCTCAGTCTCTCTCCTGAGGATGTTTGATTTGCATAAATAATTAAACATATACTGAACAGGAATTGGAACCCAGGTGTTCTCTCTTTTACATGAGTATCTTCACATACTACAGAGCCATTCTCACCTTCAGGCTGAAATTTGCAAGCAGCATTCATAGCAATTATCTCTAGATATATGATTATTTTGGTCAGATGCGATGTGACACGCCTTTACAACTTCAGGAAAAATGTACCATTTTATTTTTTTCACTCTGAATGTTTTAGTTCATAAAAGGGAAACAACAACACAGGGATTTTGCAAAATTCTTCATTAATGTCAGTCAAACCTAGCACTTTTATATAACTCTTGTTTTGAGAAGAAAATGCTGGTGAGACAGAAAGCTCTGTAGGGTAATGAATTATTCCTTTATGAAATGGAAATAGCAATACATTTGTTGTATGCTTCTGTAAGTGTTCAATCTTTCCATGCTGCAGGAAATTGAACGTATTTCTTTCACTGATATAATTGATATTTTGACTTACTTGTTTTATGAGACTTTATTTTATGAGGTCAGTGGCCAGACGTTTTATTGCTCTCTGGTTAGCCCCTAGACCCATGCTATGTATTTCTGTATGACAACTCTTTCGTAAGCACATCCCTTAGAAAGGAGGCTGGGAACAGATCACCATTGCCTGCTACCGGCAAAATCAGTGAAACCAGCTCTAGGACCTGAGCACGATACGACTCATCAGAGCTTCCCAAAACTGCAACAGAATTAGAGGCATGTTCTGACACAGAACAAAATACCAGAAATATTTGGAGGAAAAAAAAATTCTCCTTTTTAGGTAATCTCTGTGCATCAGTTTAGATAATAAAATAGACAAATTATTATAACTTAATTTGAATTTTATAAACTAGTCGGATGACTATTAGTTACCCAAAACACAATCTGCAGACCACAATGATCTACTATGTACATTATTGTACTGCACTTGGAACACTGTGGGTGTCATTCACCTGGCCAAAAGACATACAGTCAGCAGAAGGAAATAAAGACTTAATAAGCCAATTCATTGTATTCCAAAACTGGTATCTGAAATGTGTCAGTCGACCCAAAAACCTTCTTTTTTTTTTTTTTTGTAATTAGTGCAGCTATCACCTTCCAAGAACCAATATATCAAGATACTTGATATATATTTGTGATATCTATCTTGATATGTATGTTTCACATATATTTAACTCTCTCTATATATACTGATAATTGATATATATTTTATATATATTTGTGAGATAACTTAAAAGGTTCCAATTTACAGCAGTACTGAACTCCCAGTGTGTTTGTCTGTTTTGACGAAACATGCAAAATCCTTGGTTGCATTAGAAAATGAAGCTCTATCCATGACTGAATATATTAGAAATGAAATAGTAGTTCTTATATCCATACATATATCTGTATTCACATTTGTCTGATTTTAGCTTTTTACATTCTCACACATTACATATTTCCTTAGAAAATGCACAAAGCCAGAAACACTGGAGTTCTTCTCTAGTATAACACATAAAAATTAAAATTAGAGACACCATAAAATAAAAAGAATTTAAAAAAAAAAAAACTTTCTTCATTATAAAGAATTCCACCAGACATTCCCATAGATCTTTCAACATACTTTCAATTTTTATGAGTATTTATGTTGCCTATTGAACTAACAGATTAATAAATAATCACTAGTTTTACTTAACTGACCTAATCCATTATGATTAACCATGATATTTTTTCCAGCTCGTTGCCTGAGGAAATCCAGGGAGAGCTAAATGACTAAGTGTTCTTTTCCACAGTTTGGATACGTTGTGTAGTAATTGCTGACATTAATTAATTAAGTACTTGTCCACATATATAATAATATATACTCTTTTTAAAGAAATTATTTTCCAGGAATAATGTGACTAATAGCAATGGCTGGGACTTAAGTTTCAGCTCCACTGCTGACTGATACAGAAAACTAACTCAAGGAAGTAATAATGTTGGAAAATAGTTTCAGAAATGGCTTATTCTTGGTTGCAGATCCTAAGTCACAAAGAATCTGACTTAAAACAAAAACTATGAGAGAAGGGACTACAGGGGCTAACAAAACCCTCAAGATGTTTCCATGTCAAACGTAGAAAAAGGCGGTATAAGATAAGTGAAACTATTCCTGAAAAAATTTATCAAAAAAGAAATAAAGCTTATGAAAAAGATTTATCAAAAAGAAATAAAACTTATGAAAAAGAGGTAGAAATAAGTCTTCCTTGTCTAGGGTTGGAGCTCAGAAGACACAGAGATACCATTTTAACACCTTGAATGGAAGCTGCTCTTCCTAAGCGACTGGCTACCAACCCTTACAATGAGTTTGAGTTCTATACTAGCCAGGCAGTATAGACAGACAGACAACACAGCTTGTAGGCACCTTAACACATGTCAAGTGTTGCTCCTCTGCATATGAAATGTACCTTCTTGTAGTCTTCCTTATGCTACAGATGTCATACAACTGGAAAAATCACTTCAGTATATCAAATCAACTTGAAGAACCTAGTCCACACAAATAACCCCATGAAAATCGAATATAATTGTTACAGTTTATGCATAAAACTAATTTTCATCCCTTTGATGTTCAATTATAAATCCATCTTTAAAATATTTATTGTTACTAAGTATAATGAAAAAAAAAACCTATAAACATAAGATAGTCTAAGCTAATTTAGTTAGTGGTATCACATGAGGAAAAGATGTGGTCTTCAATAAGAAACAAACAAGTTATTACAATCCAGATTACTGTGATAAAAATATAGCAAACAGTAAATGAATTTCCTTGAAGTCTAACTTTATAATGAAATATTTCACTAAAAAGACTGTATTTTTTTTCTTTCATATTTAATCTTCTGAAAAAAATTAACATGATGAAATCAAACACTTAATTGCCTGTCTTCACAAAATATCATCACTTGAAGTAATGCCAGGTGTACATCTCCTTTAATTATGCAGATTTGCCCTAGTCATGTGGTAAGCATCAACTAGTAAAACCCGTATAAGGACTAAGCAGCAATAATATCTTAACTGTGAATCCACTGAAAAACAGACGTTTGACTTATTTCCATTATTTGTATAAAAAGGTTTTGAATGAATTGAAGAATTATTAATTTTCCATTCCGTTTCCATTATATATTTACCATATAAAGAGATAAAAGCCTTCTTTTCCTCATGAACTACTTGCTTGGAGAAAATACAGTATGTACATGTACTTCATTGATTATGACATTTTACTAGAGCAGCAGTACTTTACAAAAAAAGTAGCATAAGCCAGAAGACTCATGGCATTAAGTCAATTCATTTTTTTCAACCTAAACCGAGATATTTAATCTGTATTTAGGCAGACTGAACTAGGTTTAGAGATTGGAGGTTCAAAGAGTTGAAACTGCTAATGCCGTTTAGATTTGCAAGGCAGCACTACTACTAGAAAATTAAAAAACTTAATCAGATTCTGAAAACTGATAATCATTTTGGACTTCTGTAGCAGTACATGCAAGGTAATCTGCTCTAAGTATTTTCTTTTCCTTGAAAAAAAAAAAAAGAAATATAATACTAACCACCCCCATGTGCCTTTTTTTTGTTGTTGTTGTTGCGTAAAAGCAAGCACTATACAACAGATAATTTCAAATCTGAAAGATAAACCTCTGTGTCCATATTAGTATCATTCATTGCAGAATGCTTTAATAGCACTGGAAATCTAGTATGTTGCCAAGGGAGGCTCAAGATAGTCTTTATACTGTCTACTTTTTACAGGAATGCTAAATAAAAAAAGTATACATTTCTTGACAGAAAGCATCATCAGATAATTTCTCACCTACAAAGTGTTTTTTTTTATCCCTCCCTCCTTCAAATTGGCAATCCCTTATACTTTGACTTCCCACCGATACCTTCAGTGGTATCTGATAAAACCTCCTGTATTTCTAGTGCTTGATTCTAGTACTAGTAGGTAATCTAGACTGGAAATACAAAAACTGTCAGGAGAAATAGTCAAACAACTTGTGCTGGGTCTTTCCTGCCAAAGGATATAAAGAGAGAAGATAAAAAGTTTCTGCACTAATGACCAACCTGTGCACATTTATTAACCTCATAAGGTGTTAAGTTTATATGTGCATTTGCTTTGGTCATCACTAACACCAGAGTCGTTCTGTTAACTACTCACAGTCAGCTCATGAAAATATGACAAAATTAACTAAAAAAACCCCTCTGTCCCTCTCATCATCAGAATTCCAGAGCTAGATGGTCTTAGAAAGGCTTTGAGACAGATGGAGTCCAAATTGCAAGTGATACGTATGCAATGATTGCACATCTCAAAGACTTCAACTTACTAGCAGAAAAACCTCTTTGGCATTCCATTGTTAGACCAGATATATCTTAAACACTCAGAACCATTCATTGAAAGAAAATGAAAAGAGAAAGAATATGTTCCAGTGTCATTCCTGAATTGATTTGGGACAGAAAGGGCTTTGATAAGTTGGTTGTTGAACAGCTGGTGGCACCTTGACAGTTGGCACCTGCATTTCTCACTGATACCTCCCATTTAGTTTGAACTCCAGAGAAGTGCACTCACTTCCACTATGAATTTGGACATCTCACAACAAGCATTATCCAATTAGAGTCTCGGTACAGAGATTACGGCAACTTCTTAGCCTTCATAGGAACAGCCTTGGAAGTATTTTTAAACTTTTTAAGAAGGCCTGAGAGAAACAACCTACAAACCCAATCCTCCTAAGTGACACAGAGTAGGAAGGATAAACTCTGTATGCATCAAGTTTAGAAAAAGGAGACAAGTAAATTAATTTCCTGGCTCGGCTAAAATTCCCAAATCACCTTAAGAGAGCTGTAAATAGCTTCTACAGGACACTTTATCTAGAAAGAACATGATAAATTAACCAGAAAGTTTGACTGTTTTTCAACCTTCTGATAGAAGTAACTGTCATCATAAATGACATTTTCACTGTCACAGGTAATCATAACTAGACTGTAAGTAAATCAGTAGGGGTCAGATTACCAGGGATATCAGGTTCAGATTCTGTCTTCCACGGGATTGCGGCGCTTTCACAGGTAGAAGTTCTGTGACTGGCCCTTCAAGAATTCGAAAGTGTCAAGGTTTAGGCTGGGCTGGCCACTAAGTGAATGACAGACGTTTCTATTAGCCCCTCTCCCTTACCAAAAGGGAGGGAGAATAAGAGAGACAGACTTGTAGGTTGAAAAAAACCAAACAAACAAACAACAAGCCAAACCAACAGCTAAACCAGCTTTAATAAAACATTATCAATAAAAAGAAAAGATAATATTAATAAAAAAAATACAAATATATACAAACCCAATACCGAGCTCCCAGGATGATGTTCATGTCACTGTCAAGAACTGGGACTGGACTCAGCAGCAGATGGGAGCTGGATTCAAGAACTGGATCCAGGAAAACACAGATTGAGATCAAAGGTAGAAGAACAGACAGAGTCCTCCTTGAATGCCAGCCATTGAAGAAGCAGCATTTGACTGCTTGATCCCTCAGCTTTACACTGAGCATGATGCGGATGGGACGGAATACCCTGTAGGTCAGTTCTGGGTCACCTGTCCTGTCCGCTCCTCCCCGTAGGTGCGACCCCTCTACACTCTTCTGCTTCTGACCCTCCAACATGGCACACAACAAAGTTGGATGACCTTGGTCATTATAGCAATAAGTATAAGCAAAAGCCTCTCTGCATACCATTCCTTGGTATTAACTATGAAAAACAGACATTATCTCTGCTAGAAGCTGGCACTGTCCAAAAACCATGCAGTTAATTTCAGAGAGTGCAGCCAGTTGGAAGAGACTTAACTGAAAAGTAAAATTACTGAAAAGAAAATTGGTTTTGTTCTATCTCAAACCAGGACAGAAAGCAATCTTTTGTTACAAAAATTGAGATATCGCACCATGGTAAGTGATGGCTCTTTAACTGATCCAAGAGAAATTAGACTTCTTTTGCTCCATTAAGTGAACTAGAAAGGTAGAAAATGTTGCCTGTCATGGTGAGGCAGATTTACAGGAAGGACAGACCCTTTTAAGACAAGAGAAAATTCCAAAAATTCCATTTTGTTGGATAAGTGCATTTCATAAAATTTTTATTCAGGGCCTGTCTCGCAGGGAAGAGATAAAGTGATGAAAGCAATCCAGCACTCAGACCACAAGGTAGAGCAGCACTGAGGAAATCCAGTTTAGAAATCTATCTCAGAAAATCTTTTTTGGTGTCAGTGGAAGAGGACAGATGGAGGAAGCTAGCTCATCAAACTTCCTGTGTTCCTGTGACTTGGATAGATTGCTGAGACATCTATTATTTTCCCTGTTGGTTTCCTGTCAGTTTTGATATGGGTGCTTGTGTTTGAACCTTCTCACACTGCCTACCAGCATCAACCTTGAGGGAAAGGTACGGAAACCTGTCTCAGTGCTGAACACCCTGGGCAAAGAGTTGCAAAGGAGTTAATCACTTCAGCTTCAAAAGTCCACTTCCAGAAAACCGGCTGCTAATAACTCTGAAGAAGTCATTTATTTTAATGACAGGTCCCATTGCCAGATATTAAACGTAACAGAAATAATTCATTTCTCTCACAAAAGTAGTTGAGAAAAACTGAAATGATGACAGATACAGGACTCTAATAGGCTCATGACCCAAATGTGAGGGACAAGAAACAAAAATAAACATACACTTCAAGTGACGCGAGGTATGTATATGCACAGGATGAGTGTACACGTGATTTTAATTTGGTGGGGTTTTTTTAGGTCTAAATCTCTGAAATACGTATGAATACATATTCAGAAGTTTACATTTCAGAATTATACAGAATTATACTTCCGAACATAGGTAACAAATGAAATATTGTATGAGCTGACGAAGTTTTTAGAGCCTGTTTTTAGAGAGCTCTTCGTTAAAAGAAGATTGGCTTTTGCACAGGAGAGAGGAAGCAAGAGACTGAGGCTGAGATTTGCTGATGACACATTCTATTACCTTGGGAATGACCATACTAAAATCTTCATTGACCTTTCTGACGAAGCACGAATCCTTCCAGAAAACTGAGTTGAATCAGATGATTGTTATCTGTGTTGCCTTCATTTCTTTTCTACTGACTCTCTAATTGTTACTGCACTTTGCAGTGCAAACACAAAAATCCCAAAGGGAATCTTCCTATACGACATTGATTGAACTTTGGAAGCAGAACTGGAGTCCTAACATCCTTTAAATCCTAAACTGTGCTCTGCAGTACCTGCTTCATAATCACAACAAGGCAAGGCTCCAGAAGATTCAGGAAAATAAAGGGCAGTATAACAAACAGATTAGCCACATCTGGGCTTATTATAGGTTATCTTCAGCAGAATACAGCCTTATGTGACATTTACTTACAAATCTGAAAGTGCAAATAAACAACAAAGACAGCTAAATCTAAATGCTAAAGATTAGCAAACACATTAAGCAAGTTAATCTTTCCAATTTCTTATTACTGCTGCTCAATGCAACACCATTTATAATTTTTGTAGATTAAATTTAGATCATATTCTTGAATTCATGATGAAAACAAAGTGCAAAAATATTAGCTTTTGCTTGTTATTTAAATACTTTTAATTTCATTTCTTAGAATAAAACAAAAACACTCATATTGTGCAATAATAAAGGTTAAAATTATTGATTAATATCCCTATAAATTGTCTATAGAAGCTAAAATTACCTTGAGGAACGCATCTAAGGCTTGTTTATTAAATTCCTCTGATTTAATAGGCAAGTTATATTGACTGCTTTGCAATATGTTCACTATATACACTCAGCTTTGTTAAATTTACTACACTTTGAGCTAGTGAATCAAGTCTACCTCTCTACAGAAAGGAGATAAAGGCTGCCTCTGGCATTTATTCCACTTTCTTTACATTTTTTTTTTTTTTTAAAGAAAATCAATAAACAGACTCTATATTATTAGCAATGATTCATTTGCCAGATCATTGCAAAACACATATCATTAATCTTGCCTTTGTCCTTAATATCTCAGTAAATAAAGTAGCATTATTAAAAGCACTTGAATTCTGAAGACACAAATTTTTGCAAATAATTTCCAAAAATTACCGTCATGTGAAAAGAAAAATTCCACTAATAAATAAAAGATAAGAAACTTCACAAACATCATTGGTTAAGTCCTTCAAGACTACTGTGAACTAGTCACTATCCTTGCTTTAATATCGCATTGTGCCTCACTTTTTTTTTTTTTATCTGAAAATATCAAGTTAATCAGCAGTTAAGGATTCTCTCTTGGTTAGAAATGTGAGAAGTGGGAGAAAGAAAATGAGAAGTTATCATCAGCCATTTGATTTATCTGTCAAAAATTCTGTGTAGGTGCGTGTGGAGTGTTGTATTCTGTTTTCAGCCTGTTCAGTCTTCTCTGAATGAAAATCCTGCCCTCCAGCTACAACATCAAACAGGAAGGTGCACTATCTACTCCTCCAGGTCACTGATAAAGATGTGAAACAAGACAGACCAGAACCTAAAGGAATTCTACTTGAAACTGGCCTTCAGGTAGAATCCAAACCATTAACCACTTTCTTTTGAGCCCTGTGATCCTGCTAGTTTTTCATTCATCTAGTTGAATGAACTTATCCAGACATAACATCCTAACCTGGTTATAAGGATTCAATGGGAGACTATGTCAAAAACATTGTTGAAGTCAAAGTGAAGAACATCCACCAGGACCCTCACATACACCGATCTCATCATTTTATCACAGAATGTAATTGGGCTGGTCAAGTACAATCCATTTTTGTTAAATAGCTGCTGGCTATTCCAAATCTTCTTATTCCCCTTAATGTGCCCAGAAATGGCTTCTGAAGGAGCTCATTCCAAAAATTTCCTGGGACTAAAGTGGGGCTGAATGGCCTGTAATTCCCAAGATCATTCTTAGGATTGCTGTAGCACTTGCCTTTCTCCAGTCACTGGGACTCTCCCTCAGTGTACAAGACTTTCCAAAGTTGACAGAGAGTACTCTTGCAATCATATAAGAGAACTCTTTCCTCACCCGCAGCTGCATCCTGTCTGGTCCTCTGGACTTGTATTGGTCAAAATTTCTCAAAAGATTCCTTATTTGATCATCCTTCATTACTTGTAGATCCTCTCCTTCTTGAACCCTGTCACTAAATATAAAGGCAAGGAGACCTTCTCAATGAAAATCAGGGCAAAGGCGGCATTGATTACCTCATGATTACCTCAGCGTTAGCTGTATCTCTTTGTTGTTAAATAGCTTATTCATCAGCAGACCTTCATGTTCTTGCTCATCTTTCTACTGTCAATGTAATGGCAGAAGCTCCTGCTGCTATTGATGTCACTTGTCACCCTCAATCCTATCAGCATCACTGAAAATTCAGCAATGTTTTTATATTCCTCTTTTGTAGCCTGTTCAGTTTCCAGCTGTTATATGCTTTCTTTTTGTGACCAGTACAGTTAGAACAGTACAAGTAACAAATCACTGTAGCACCAACTTATCCTGTCAGTCTCCCAGTTTCTCCTTCAATATCTGAATTACAACAGCTCACAAAATACTCTGACAGGGTATTTTTTGCATTCAAAAAATATCCATGTCAAGAACTCCCCTAGGACTTTCCTCATTTATTCTATATATTCCAGGGCAATCTTGAAAGTCACTTAAAATAATTCTCCAGACGTTGTTTTCCTCCAAGAGCGTGCAGTGGCACTCTTAAGTTTCTAAGTAAGAAATAAAGACTCACTAAAAACATAAACATACATACTTACTTAATTGAACCCTGTATGCTATATGTTTCCAAAGTAAGTACTTATCTATCCCAAAATATTCTTGGCACAATCACAAAGAAAATCATTTCTCTCTTCCAGCATAGCCAGCATACTCCTAGGACATGGTAAGCAATATCAGTTTTTCTCTATCTTATGTTATCTTCTGCTCATAAAAAAGGGAAATTCACAGCATCTTTCAAAATGTCTTAGACATTGCACAACAGATGATTTGTTCATAGTGAGGATTTTACTGCCCTTGAAAGCAGCTCTGACTTGCATACAGAGACTACTTATTAGACTAGCCCAACCACTAAGCTAATTTGTTAATTCTGTATAGTGGTATTTTGGTATCAGTATCTGGAGTAATGGAATTTACCTTCTAGGCATGCCACCCAAATACAACTTTCATTTGTATTTGCCTAAAGAGACTGTACTGTTAATTTGCTCTGCAGCACATTTTGCTACTTCATAATCCTTGATCCTCTACTGACCAGTCCAATGCTTTCTTTTACTACACATATAGTAGTACTGAATGTTAAGAAGGACAATTTTAAGACCTTTCCACAGCCATTTAACTTGCCTTAGTGAATTCAGTAATACATAGAAGGCTCTGCAGAGACCCTATAGCAGCCTTCCAGTACTTAAAGGGGAGCTAGAGGAAAGATGGGGAGGGATTCTTTTTCAGGAAGCGTAGCGATAGAACAAGGTGTAACGGTTTTAAACTGAAAGAGGGTAGATTTAGATTTAGGAAGAAATTCTTTACTGGGAGGGTGGTGAGACACTGGAACAGGTTGCCCAGAGAAGCTGTGGATGCCCCATCCCTGAAATGTTCAAGGCCAGGCTGGATGGGGCTTTGAGCGATGTAGTCTGGTGGAAGGTGCCCCTGACATTGGCAGGGGGGTTGGAATTAGGTGATCTTTAAGGTCCCTTCCACCTCTAACCATTCTATGATTCTATAGACCTATGAAGTGGTACAGTTGATAGCAAACAACTGTAAAATAAAGCAGTATTTACATTTTACTATGATAAACTCAAATCACTAAAATAGCTTAGAGATCTGACGCTAAGACAACTGACTGAAGCAGCAAATAACTGTTAGTGTGATGTTCATTATTTGTAATTGTAATCCCCATCCCACATGTTTTAGGTGAAATTAAGTTCTGTGCTGTAGATTCCTCATTCAGGTCTGGTAAGGAGACTTCCACAATCAATCAGTTTCCTCCTTTTACATTTAGGAATTTTTTAAGAACAACTGTACCACACGTACAGAACTGCAGCATATTCTCCCCTTCCTAAAACACAATATCTTTGTTTAATTTCATAGCTTTAAAAGCTGATACTGTAACTACAATTCATTAAGAACAAGCGCCTTCCTGACAGACTGCAAGTGTCTGAAGGAGTATTCGAGATTTTAGATTAATTAAGTACAGAAGGTTATTTCATCAGCCTGACACTGTGTACATTACTCATGCATCACCCACTGAGAAATAGATCAACTTCATGGACAAGTACTTCTCTACTTTTTGCTGCGGTACTTCAAGATACGTAAGCTTATTGTAACCTCCCAAGAGACACAACTGGGCAACAGAATTGGAGAAACTGGAAAATTTGTTTGTTGCCTGCTTCATGAACTTATCAGTCTATACTTTACAGGACTACCACTGGTTTTAGAAGGGTTTTCAGGACAGCAATATCAGACCTTTGATATGTGTAGGCTATAAGGAGCAACAACTCCAAGGGTAATGGTTGATTCCTACAATGCCACTCTAATTTTTCTTCATGCAAGTAGCACATTAAAAAAGCAGTTAGCTTCCTCCATCTTTTCCTGTTACAACAAAAATAACTCAGCATGACTCTACAGAAATTAATCTGAAATTAATTACAAATACACAAAAGATAAATTTAGATTTAAAAAATAAAGTAAACTGTAACACTGGCACATAATCATTTCTCTCACGGTCAGTATTTTCTCATGTAGTCAAATACTGCATGTGCTAATACATAACAGTTCAGCATTACAGCGGCTACAGATCTACAGATCTATAAACCTTTTGATCAATAGATGTAATACATACCAGACAAGAACAAGTCCCATTTCCAAAGAACCAATTTTATCACAAAGCCAGATATGGTGAGAGCTCCTGCTTTCCAATCTCATTGATATTCTACAGCACAGAATCTGTGCAGTCTCCAATGCATCTGACCTAAACGAAGACAAGTTTTAAAACCTGATATCCTTACTGACACAAGCTCAAAAAAAAAGCTGTTTCAGTTTATTGACTAAACTCTACATAGAGCTTGAGTGTGTGCACAGATGCTTATATGTGTGTGTACATGTATCTTAATATGTGCATACGTACACATAGATATGTAGAATATTTGTTTTCTACTTGAAAAACACATTAGTTCACTCAGCATTTAGCAACATCCAGAATTGTCTCCCCTGTTGGTAAAAGCATTTTGCCTTGTGAAAAAATAAAGTCTTGTTTTCAGAAGAATGACTTCAGATACCCTTAGAATTATTTTTTTTTTTCCCGCTCAAGTTAACAGCAATTAAGAAAACTTGGCCAATCCATTCATAGGTAAATTCTGCATTCACTGCAATCCTATCTATTACTTCTATTTTGCAAGTGGCCAGAGCCATTACTCTGAAATTTGGGTTAGGTATGCTCTTTATGAACAGGCTTAGAGGAATGACCATGCTGATAATAATCGTTTGTCACAGGAATGAATTATAATACTATTCAACTTCACATTTTGATCTCTCATTCCTGAGTATCAGATTGTTATTGATGGCATCCTAGCTTCTGAAGAAAGAAATTTGTTAATATTTTGGAAGAACAAAAAAATAAAACCATTAACTAAACTCAGAAGCATTTATAGTTCCTTTAGCAGTTTCATTAGTGAAGCCATAGCCTTTTTTCCTGAATTTTTGTACTCTTGTTGGAATAAAATTTGTTCTGTCTGGTCAAAAATTAGGTTTTTTGACTTGTGTGAATCAGGGAAAATACAGGGAAAAGTGTACTAGACATAGTAATAATAACCACACTTACACAGCTATTTCTCCTAGAGGATTTTGTACAAACAGTACCTACCAAGATTCTTTGACCTATAATTAGACAGATAGGGCAACATAGGTGTAAATGGAAAACCTTCCTGTGACAGCAACATGTGCTTGTTACATTGAAGAAGCTACTCCTTAGCAATATTACAGAACAGAAGTCATAACTGCAAAATGCAGGGTTTCAGAGACCTGGTAAAACAGCAATATTTTCTCAAGTTAGGTCCATTTATGAATTTCAGCCTGAAGACAATCTGTAAGTTGGTTTCAAAATATGGCAATAGTGACTTATGAACAATTAGTTGTATAAATCAGCATTATTCTTTAGAACTTAAACTCTCCCTTCTCCATTGTTCTGGAATGATTGGTTTTGAAAATTTGGCTTTGTTTTCTTGATTATACTTGAATATAATTCTGAGTATTATTCTGAGTGTTCTGGCAGTCTCTCCTGCCTGGCTGTTATCTTTTTGAGCGCATTTCCTTCTACAGCTATTTTGCTTACCATTAATTCATTCTGCCACTCCCACCCCCATTTTGAACACCGCATTACAATATCTCAGTGCTCACCTTTTCACTTTGAAGCAACTTTTCACTCTCACCTGCACGTCTTTAACATACAAAAGTGGAAGAAATGTGAGTAGAATAAAATATAGAATCATAGATTGGTTCGGGGTAGAAGGGACCTTAAAGATCATCTAGTTGCTACTGCTACTAAATTAGAATTGCTACTGCTGGAGTCCAAGCTGTTAGCTACACTGTACTTATACAGCACTGCTCCAGTGACTAAGGTGGCTTATTTTCAGGGCTATTTCAGACATGTTTTCACAATATATGTAACTGTAATTCACATAAATTAGTATATGAGTTCTCTTAAAACTCCACACGTAAAACATGAGAAACACTCCCTCAGAAAATGAAGATGTATCATTTCACACACATGCACAATACCAGTTACTTAACAGTAATGAGCAACCATTACAGCTAACTTTTTTTTTTTCCTGAAACAGGGAACTGAACTGAAACAGCCATTGTGCCTGCCAAAAGGCAGAGAGGCTTATCCCTGATAATCAGCAGAAACTTGAGCTGTCTCAACCTGAGTTTTCACTAACTTCAGGCTCTCTGATCACTATTTCAGATTCCCCACATAGGTCAAGAGCTGGTGCTCCAACTCTACCCACAAGAATGTCCTCACCTAACCCTTCATGCAGGAAACAAGCAAGTTATAAACCAGACTCATTTTGTAGGATTGGACTGAGAAAAAATGGGAGAACTGGAGTGGAAGATTTGTGTAGATGTCCTGTGATGTTTAAGAATTCAAAGCAATGTTTCAAGTTTTGGAAATCACTGTTCTAGTGAGTTTCTCTCAAGTGAGATAAAGGGCATATATGACACAGAATAGACAATGCCTACAACTCCCCACCTCAGATGGGAAAGCTGCTTGGGAAAAGCAGATAGGGATTGATGATATGAGAGTCATATATATAAGTCCTTCCAGACATTAATCCTCAAGAAGTCTCAGATTTTAATATTTCTCTAACACGGACATGGTATATTTAGTTGATTGTATCATTTATCGCTTGCTATAAAGATGGTGTATTGAATTCCCCTTTTCATTTTTTTTTAAAAATCTTGCATACAGATTCAATATTTGCTAGTTACAGATGCACTCTTTTGATGAAGTACAAATCAAAGTAGATTAAGCACAAGATGGATAATTTCAAAACATAGCCTTTTCTGTGCTCTGAGTAAACATCCATGAAAGGCTAAGTTTTAGTCCTTTTTATTAGTTTTCAGACCACAGCATATAACTATGTGCATGGGTAAATTTTCAGTAATGCAATGCCTTCAATAGCATATGTTCTGCTTATAAATCTTTTTGAAAGAACCGGACCTCTGAATCTGTGTCAGACAGCAAATCGTAAATGAATTTTCCTTTCCATTTTTGCTGTTTTTTACTAAAATTATGATGGATGATGATAGCAAACTAACAAGAATAATTACATCTTGTCAGTCTTCTGTTTAAATGAAAGTTCTGCTGAACAAAACTGGCTACGAACCACAACAACTGACCTGCCAAACCATTACCAGAACTAACACCACACCCTTTGGTTTCCTGGCTGCCTGGCTCGTTATTTAATCTATTCATTATAATTCGTTTCTTGTATATGGAGAAGAGAAAAATTCAGAAACTCAATCCAATACTGCTCAATTAGCTTACAGATTAACCACATGAAAGACTAAATTGGAAGCAAAAAGATTATGTTGCCATGCCTTATTGTGCTTTGTCTGCAACAGTTCAAACAGAACTAGCTCTACATATCCATCCAGTTTTACATCCCCTGTGCTCACAGCAAATCAAAGACGGTAAAATGTTTCATGCATTAACCAATATTAAGAAACAAAAAGACCAGGAAGAGCCTTACATCATTTTGAACAAAGCATTCCAAAATGCTATTAAGCTTAACAACTTTTCAGAGTCAGATTATCAATGTGAGGGGAAGACAAAGATACTTTCAGGACAAGAACAGGATTATTTATGTCATACTATCTTTTTGGTGCATTTCTATGCCTACCAGAAAGCTGTGGTATTTTCATTTTATACCCATTCTGGAAGTGATTAATAATTAAGCAATGTACCTGCAGAAAAAACCTCTCTATTTTATTATGTACACATAAGCACATACGAGTAAACACCACAGAGTAAGTTTACACATATAAAGTGTTCCTGGAATCAAAATGGTAAACTTACTTAAATATGTAATTATCTACATACAATCAGAACCTACAGTAAATAAAGGGATGATGTGTCATTCAGTTTCTATAAAAACAAAATGTGGTTACAATACATGACCTTGTCACAATATAGAACATGCTGAAATAATTTTCATTATCTCATTTTAAAAACATTTTTGTTATTTTTTATGTTTAAGAATTGTACTATTATTACAGTATTATTTTTAAACATCACAGATGAGAAATACATACTTTAAGGATTATCCTAAAGCTGAAAATAAGAAAATGGCATTAAGGCAGATGATTTACTATGAAAACTGTAGTGGGTCACACATTACATTTTTATATTAAGCTAGTAAATCACAGTTATTGGAATCTTCCGTCTCCTTATCATCATAAATAAACTTTTCTAGAGTACAGTATAATAAAAGGACATTAGAAATTTGAAGATTTCCATGAAAAGTATATAGTATTCAGTAGTGGGAGCAACTTTCTTAACATTAAAAATTATGCATTAATGAAAGCCTCTTTTTAAATAGAGTGTGGAAAACTAAGGTGCCGTTATAGACTCATTAAAATCATATTTGATATTTAAACCATCACAAGTGCCTCTATTTTTCATTTTCCCCTTGTTTTAATCTGAGGGTTGTCTTGCGTTCTAGATCCTATTCTGAAACAGCTCAGGAGAAGAATCACTGCAGTCAACAGGAATTTTGATCAGGTAAGGACACTGGGTCTTCACTAAAAGTTCAAACATGCTACTTCCTACAGCTGCAAGTCCTCAAGCCACAACTATTTCAAATACTTATAAACATCTCTAGTACTTAGATTATGACAGGAAAAAATTTTTTCACAACAGAGTATAAACTTGAATTTGAATTGTTTTCCACATTAACTTTAAAGTTTTGTGTAAATCTCAAGAAATGTAATACTACTCTGATTTTAAATATGGAACTTTAACCAGATGTGGTATAGAGGAAAAAGATTCAGATGCTTCTTTGTACAGAACACAAAGATTGTTAAGTAGCAGTATTTTCTTAGTAAGGGATTTTCACTGTAAGCAGCGGTAAGCACACAAAGATTTTAGCAGGTTTTCTGACAGCCTTCCCTTGGGCTGTATTTTTAAAAGAAGTTAGCATATTGCCTTTAAAAACAAGGAAGGAATAAGAAATTCACTTGAGTAATTTGGTCTATGTGAGTTATCCAAAAGCATCATTAGAGAAGAAACTCATAAAAGCGGTCTTATTTTTTAAACAAAAATGAAGCGAGTCTCGCTGGATGAATTTTGTTCCAAATATCCCTCCTCTCCCAAATGGAGGATTTCTCCCTCCCACCTAAACAAAATAATTGTCTCATTCTTCATATCTGGTGTGTGCAAGATATAGGAATTGCAAGAAATGCTGCAACATCTCGTAGACTCTATATTTCCTGAAATACAGCATGAGTGATGAAAAATAACCAAGTATTATGGATACGGGATTGATATTTTTGCACTAGCATGGAGAGTATTAAGTGAAGCTCTACCAAAGACAGAGCAAATTTGTACTCCTCTTTTCCCTTTGCAAGAAAGACTTGAGAAAGACTAAATGAAACAGCATAGTTACTGGGAGAATAAAGATTATTTTTAAAAGCTGAAGCTGCCTCAAAGTAGAAAGGATCATAAACTCTGCAAGGTTAAATGTAACAATGGACTGAGGCAGTCAAATTAAAAAAAAAAAAAGGCCTGAGGAACAGCTTGGAAAAGATATAAAAACTATTAATCAATACTTTCTAAAACACATCAGAAGTGAAAGCCTGCCAAAGAGCACATAGGACCAATATATGATCACAGGATGTAGAAAGCATTCTAAGAAGCTAAGGTGACAGAGATTTTTTTGCTTCTGTACGTACCATGGAAGAGGTTTACAACAGAAGTCTTATCTCCAGAGGACACACCAAAGGTTTTGGTCTCAACTCAAAGCACTGATGGAAGTAGTTACGGAACAAATCAACAAAGCGATCAGGAGGGAATCACCTAAAAGGGGGGAATACTCAACCAAGTTCAGTAGGAAATCAGGGATGAGACAGCTCAACTAATATTACAGAATTAACAGAATTATAGATAAATATTAGTACCGGGTGTGGCTGGGATGGAGATAACTTACTTCAAAGCAGCCTGTGTGGTGCTGTGCTTTGCACTTGTGGCTGAAGCAGTGTTGATAACGCACTAGTGCTTTGGCTGTTGCTCAGCAGTGCTTGCACAGCCTCAAGGCTGTCTTTCCCCCAGCAAGTTGACTGGGGCCAGGCAAGGGGTTGGGAGGGGACACAGCAGGGACAGCTTACCCCACCTGACCAGAGAGATGTTCCATAGCCCATGATGTTGTGCTCAGCAATAAAAGCTCAGGGAAAAGCAGAGAAGGAGGGACGTTTGTGGTTATGGTCTCTGTCTTCCCAAGTAACCGTAATGCTTGCTGGGGCCCTGCTTTCCTGCAAGTGGCTGGACATTTGCCTGTCAAAGAGGAGTAGTGAACGAATGCCTTACTTTGCTTTGCTTGTGCACGCAGCTTTTGCTTCACTTAACCTGTTTTTATCTCGGTCCATGAGTTTTCTTGCTTTTGCCCTTCTGATTCTCTCCCTCATTCTGCTGGGGGGAGTGAAAGGTCGTGCAGGTCTTAGCTGCCTATCAGGGTTAACCCACAGTGTCACTGTAAATATGTAATATATATGTAGGAAATAAAGTACTCAAAGTGATGTGACATCTTTTGATTTACACAAGCAGAAGACAAAAGTACGAATATCAAAAAAGACTTCAGATGTAGGTTAGAGCAGGAATTAAAAAAAAAAATAATAATTTAAAAGCATGCAAGTTTCCCGTTGCATTTGCTGTCTCTCAAGTTAGGCACCGTCCTTGCACCATTACAATCAATCAAAGCTTTATTACTGGATTCATGCAATCTGAGAGCTTGCAAAAAGCCCTGCAATCAGCAAAATGAAGGTTAACAGGACTTTAAGAAAACTGCTTAATGCAATTCCTTAATTGCCTACTATTATACTGAATTTCAGCTGTAGTTTCCAAGAGCAGCAATCCTTAACGTTTCTCCTTCTTTCCTGACAAATGCCAATGGACAACAGGCTTAAGTCTAGGCCAGTTTGAGAGAGAATTTTTTTTATACAAAGAAAGAAGAAAAATGTTAGCCAAGGAAGTATTTCGACAAGATTTGATTCTCTTGGAATAGGCTCCAGTATGCTTTAACTCAATTCCACAATGATTTGGTGAAACATAATGATCAGGTATTATTCTACTAATACAATGACATGATGACATTCTAATGACATAAATTCTTCATCATACAAGACCAGGGAGACATTAGAAAGTAAATATTCCATTGCTGTTCTAAAAAGATAAACCAGATTTCAGGCAAAGAGATGTGAGCCAATAAGGAATAACAAAGAATATTTTTTTTTTTTTTAAGTTGAAGTTCCTTCAACTGAACAAATTCTCATCGTTTTCATCACTCCCTGAAAAGTTGGAAAGAATAGTGACTTGTGTAGCTATGATACATATATGTCCACTACTCGTTTCAACTCCGTGTGACACCTCTTATTTTCATAATAAAAAAATTGAAGACTTCGTCTTTTGCCATGAAAACATATATGTGGAAAAGTCATTTACTGCCATTCATTCAATCCTGCCTCAAAACTTTTAACCAACGTGCATAAATAATTGCAAAAGTCCAGAAATTATTCATGTTTCAAAGTTGGGAACATTTGAAACTCAGTTGCATAAGTCAATAGAATGGGATTTTGTCTCAAATTCATATAGAAGTCACACAAACCACTCCTTGGATCCTTTGCCCTAAAATGACAAGCTCCTTCTACCTGAACTCCAAGAATTAGAAGATTTCTTCTGATTTTCCACACAGATAACCAGACACATCAGATCACAATTCTGTTCCATTTTCTCTTTTAAGGCACTCATGAATTATTTAAAGCCACAGACACTGTTATTACAAAACATTTTAGTTGTTCTATGTATTTTCTAACACTTTCTATACAATATGGGGTTTAAAGATTTATTTTTTTTCCCTTTTGCAAGGGAACGTGTGGAATTGGATCATTGGAGTTATACAGCAGATCTGTTATGCAAATATTTTCTAAAAAGGAACTTAAATTCCTTAGCTTCTTACTGTAAACCACATTTGTACATACATCAGAATTAAACGCATTCCAAGCTTCCAGACCCTTCTTTATGTATCTGTTCCCATATTGATTTTCATCTTAGTGCCAGCTTCCTTCCATGTCCTTCACTTTTCATTTTAAATGGAAACTAATATCAAACTCATCTATTTTTAATGTTTATAATGTTATTCTCCTTGAGATCTAGGCTGTGTGTATGGTTGGCTTTTTTTTTTTTTACTGGTTTGTATAATCTCTGACAGTGACATACGCAACCATAAAAATCCTGTCCAGACTAAGAAATCTGCATGATTTTAAAGCCTCAGAAAGATATGCTGCCCATTTATTTTTCTCAGTCTGAGTGCTGAGGGGTTGGAATTGCTGAGACTGTTCCATGTACCATTACCAGTTAAGTACGAACTGATTTTTAATTTTCACTGCCAAAGCAAACAAGAGGAAACAGCAGTAAAACGTGTTAAACTCCACAAATATGAACAGCAGGAGGAGAAGAAACACTTTACTGGAAACTATCTGTAGCTTATTTTTAGTATTGTGTATTAATAAAAGCTAGAATAGCTTCAACTGGAAATCAATGGAATTGACCAGAGTGTAGGAACCCACTGGTCCAGTCAGAACATCTTCCCAAACAGGAGGCCACTGACTGTGACAAGGGATATAACGTATGAGTCACCATTCCCTCAGTTTTGTGATGACTACTCTCCTGGCCAACAAATCAACAAAAATGGGTTGTTTGGGAATTTTTTTTTTTTTTTTTTTTTTTTTTTAGCCAAAAGGACCCCTGTTCTTTTGAACTGTGAAATTACATCCACACTATTTCTTCAACTATTTGGTTGTCTGCCACTTCGAATAGATGAAATTAGAAAACCAGTATAAGGCTTGACAATCAGTCTGTAATAAATACTCTCTCACGTATCCATGCATTACAACCCATGGATTTCATTACTGCTTAATGTTCTTTCCAAAAAATAGTTCTCTCACTAAAATTCTGACTTTTTTATTGTCAGTTACGGTCTACAAAACTTTACGCCAAGGTATTGCCTCTTCACAGGTAATAACGGAGTACATACGGTAGTTCATATTTCTAAACTCCTGATAGAAATTCTCAAAAGTTCCCACTGCCACAGATGCTGAACACACACAATTTCATTTATTTTTTTCTGGTTTTGAATAGTGATTGGCACACTCATCAGGACAGGTAATTAACTAAATACAGTGCCTTCACTAGAAAAAAAAAACCAGACAACAATGCCAAACATATTACACCCCTGACCATATGTGAAGCTGTCATTTTATTACTCCCTTAGTTTTACCAATTTAAAAATTGCTTTTCAGTGATTACTAGCGTGTAAAACTTCTCTCACTGTAAAACAGTCCTCAATGAGTTTACTAACTAAAATATAGATTTAAAGTTCCAGGGTGAAGTCTACAGTTGGTAGCTTTGCTCCTCTAGGCAATGAAAGCTTTGATAGTAAGATTGCTATGAGACTGTACATTAAACAGACTTCATGAGATCAGGTCAAAACCAGAAAACAAGAGCCTCCAGAAACCCCATTTCCTTAGGTTTTCAGCTCTAGGTATATGCCTCTGGCTTCATTTCTCCTAAAAATATATATGCCAGAGTACTTGTGTATGTGTGTTTGCGTGCACATGAATAAGAAATAATTGAAAACGAAGAAAAAAAAATCTCATTTCTAGTGAGAGAACAAGAGAACAAAAATGACAGATGATAACACTTATTGTGCAACTGCAAGGTCACCAGATTGCATAGTATGAGTGTATAACCATACCTAGCGAAATATATAAAAAAATAAATGAAAATATAAGGTTATTGACCATATATGTAGGACAGAGTTATTCAGTGACAAGCAACACATGGCATTTGCAGACATAAAGTATGTCTTGTCAAAAACTCAGAAAATATCACTGCTTATTTATAGTTACAAACTTCTCTGCAGAAGACTCATTCCAATAAACTCTGGTTTATTGCCAGAGATAAAATGGGCCTTGCTTCTCCTTAGCATGGCCGTTCTTCTGAATAGACTCTCAAATTCTCCCAAAGCTCTTTAAAGGCAAACATTACATATCTAAAAAGTCAGACACATTACTAATGACAGTTTTGCCTGGTTTTGAACATATTCACACTCTCAGTTCACCGTCCTTCTTTGTGAATAATAAGGCCAAGCATTTCCACCTGACCCACTCCGATAAGCGGTAGACTAATCTGAGAAGTATTATCCCTATGCATTTTGTAGTCAGTTTTACACATCCCATATACTCAACAAAAGAACTTGAAAACTTCTCCCCTTCCCTGTGAAATATAATGCTTTTGGAAATGATATATTTTTACCAAGATTAAAATAAGAAGTTATTGTAACAAGAATTTTTTGCTTAGTGTCACCATTTCATAGCCCAAATTTAGCACTAAAATACTCCATTTTATGATGGCTTAAAGTCCCAGTTAAGCTAGAGAAGTTTCCATAAAGCGGTCTTTTCATGCAATAATTTGGAATCGAATTCTTTTGGAGCTTGTCATAGCACATGTACTCACAGTGCATTTTATCCAGTAGGCTTTTATTTAAAAATACCCTAAACCACACAAATATACAGACTGATATTTCCAGGGGTCTGGTGCCAGCATCTTGTATATTATTTACTTCGGACCATAAAATATTTAAATTAATACACTAGAGGGACACCTACTGGCTGAAAGACATACCAGGTTTTTTTTTAAGTTCATAGCAATCTGCAATTGGTTTATAATTTAGAATTATGGATTTCTACATTCTATCCAAAACCACTTCCATTTTACCAGTTAAAATCTTTGAACTCAAACCCAAATTTAGCCAGTATTGGTTTCTACAAATTGTTTTACACATACACACGCTTTCAGTCTGAGAATAAGTCTTATTTTTCACAGAAAATTGCTGAAACAGACTTCTTGACTTCCATCACTATATGGTGAATGTTAAATAGTATTGACATCAACAGTCTAAATAGAAAGACAGTCTAATTTCTTCTTCCTGTTTTTTCCCCACACTGTCCATTTACTGTTGAAGGTATTAAAGAAAGAAGGGCTTAATACACTTTATATTTTTCTTCATTAATATCTGTAGCAAAGTAAATAATTTTTAAACTTTTCTGCAATTCTTTTATAATAACCAGTCTTCACAGTAAGACACCATAAATCAAAATAATTATCTTTTCAATAAAATTCCTGCATTTCAGCTTGTATTATCTTAAAATGATTGCACCTTCTGTAATTTATTTTATTGCATACTACTCATAATAAAAATAAAGATGATATAGCGTCAACTTAACAAAAGCTCAAATTACATTCTGTGATTGGATGAGGAATTTAGGTGGGGATGAACTGAAGCAGAGGGGGGAGGACTATGTTCTAATATTTTGAAAGACAATTCCACTAAACTTTCACGTTGATTTGTCTTGAAAACATCTTGATACAATTGCTACACTTGTGCTATGCTCCTCAGCAGAAGAGTATGAAAGGAGTATGCATTATTTTACCCACTTTCTAACTACATGAATGAACTAGAACTTTACCCACCTGGTCGCTAATTAATACTACTTCCACTATAAAATTGGAAAAAGTATCTCCTTTTTTTTTTTATTTTCCCAAATCTTTTTCCATAGCCTTCTGCCTTTGTGTCTTTGAATGGTATGTTTTCAGCTCAGAAAATTCAATTTTACTTTTAGTTCATCTACATATATGTGCACACACAGGCTCACAAAATAAATATTAAAGCTTTTTTCCTTCCACCTAAGGCTACAACTCAGTGAAACAGAGTTACTTTGTATTTCCTGGCAATTTGCAAGTATGGGCTTTGGTAACTGGGGGAAGATGGGTGGGATAAAACTTACAATTTAAAACTAACAACAATGTTTTTAAGTGGTTGTATGAATTGTTGACACAAACATGAAATAATGTCATAGGCTCTACTATCCCTTTTGGATTATTGTCTTAATATGGATTCACTACTACTTTATTATTTTTATATGGAGTACTACTACTATATGTAACATCAGCCAACAGTTCTCATATTCAGCTTCAGCATCAGAATCACTATGAAAAAAGCAAACTACCCCCACATAAAGATAAACAGTACTGTGATCCAAATCCTGATGTTTCTGGGATTATATAATTGTAAATAATGATCTTCGCCCAGACAAAATTTTCACTAATTGCTGGGGATGATAGCTGTGTGAAGACAAAAGGAACAAAACACGGTGCATTTACAGAGACGTTTTAAGTAAATTAAATAAGAAAAAAAAATCAGAAAGACAAAAGTTTACTTGATGTTGACATTAGCTCTCCTAAAAGAAAGAACAAATGTTGTTCAAAATATATATGGAGCAGCATGCCACAAATCCTACTCTGCTTACAGCGGTTAGGAAAGTTCTTGTTTCAAGGACAGTCTTTATTTCAAAATTCAGCTTCTCAACCAGTCTCCTCAAAATAGAAAAAGAAGAAAGTCACTTATCAATCATCATTGCAATGACTGCCAATCAGTCATAGCACTTCCTTGGAAAGCTGACACTTGTAGCAAAGCTTCAACGTACACAGCTTATAAAGTAGTTAAAAATCGTTTCCCTTCATTCTGAATATGTTATTTTTTCCCCATGTATTTTCAGGTCAGCTTCACTTTAGCCATTACAAACTATCAAGTACTGATGATATATGTAGGAAAGCAATTAATTCATTAACTTACTATCCTTGATAAATAGTATATGCCAGTATTTTTTTTTTTTTTTTTTTTCTGGTCTTGTCACTTAAGTTAGTCATGAATAGCTGTAAAGAAGCCTGTGCCATTGCAAATACCAGTTTGTGGTGAGGAGAGAGCTTATCTGGTGACTAAGGTCTCAAAGTAAGAGAAAATGCGTTTGCATATGGAATATATTAAGATCAGGTATTCTGATTTTCTTTTTTTTAAAAATTTCTTAAATAATTTCCAATTTTAACTATTCTCTATTTTGAGCCACTGCTTTGATCTTCCTGTTGCAAAGGGAAAAACAGCGAAGAAAGCTGCATGTCCCCAAAGAGATATTTCACTGCATTTAGACTTACGGAAAACAAAAGCATTCAGGTATGGCAGATATCAGTTAAAGAACTTAAACAGTCTTTCACTGTGAGGATGAATTTATTAGCAGAAAAAAAAAACCATAGGTGAATAACAGTGGAAATTTATGTAGAAAACTGTAGATATGACAACTCAGAGAAATGGTTTGGAATGAAAACTGCAGTCACGGCGACACTTTGCTGGTAGGAACTGAAAACTGTGAAACGCATTATGCTGACAGAACAGCAAGGCTATTGGATATTCTCAATTAGCACAGAATCACCGCGGCTAGTTCTAGGTATACAGGGTGAAGTATTTTGCTATACAGTCACTTACAGCTCGTGATTGTTATAGTATTCCATGTATATTTGGCATGGGCACTAGACAGAAGTTTGGATTTCCTACACGTACATGTTCATAAGTGTGCCCTAGTTTTAGGATGTTATTACTGCTGTTACCATTGACAGTTACAGGAGACACTATGAGGATCAAAGAGATACAACACAACACATAAAAAGAAAAAAAGAACGCTTTTCTTCATATGTAGTAACAAGTTTTGGTTTTAAAATGTTCTCACAACTTCAAACAAACTGTCACCCCATCACATATCCAGCAACCCAGAACAATGAGAATAAATCCGAGATTCGGGGGCAATCCTCAATAGGTCTAGTACATTCACTACTGCAAGACTTCACATTAATAGCATGGCTGAGTGGAGAACAGGAAGAAATCTGACTGCCTCTTCTGTTGCCAAAAGCTATATATAGACTAGCAAGAAGAAAGGCTAGGGAGGTGAGAAGGTATGAGAATTGATTGTTTCTCAATTTTGCTGCTATTTAGGAAGTCCTTGAGGCGGTTGCTGCCCCGCCAGTCTTCTTATTAAAAGAAAATACGGTTTAATTACAGTTTCAATTAGATTACCAGGGACCTATAGATACAAAATGTGTCATTGTTCTGGAATTCTGACCAGCATAAAAAACTTCAGTTTCATTTAGCTTTTGCAACTGAACCTAAGCCATCCTTCCTATTACAAATTAATAATATGTTTCCCCTCATAACATCAGGATAAAAATGAACATAATGACCCTGGGCATCACATGAAGATACTATTAACCATCTTAATGATCACAGAATAAATACGTTTTAAGATGGACTGAAAATATCTCAAGAATCATGCTGAAAAATGCCAGCATGACTCACGACTGATTTTAAATTAATAGTTGTAAATGCAGACATACAGGCATAATAACATGGGTGTTGTGGACAGCGGGAAGACATCTACTGAACAGTAAAATAATGTTTTCCAAAAGACCCTACTTCAACCTTAGTAGTACTTAAAATTAGATAGATGTTTCAATTATTGAAGTTGTAACTATTGCTTAAAATACATCCTGATCTCATAATTTAACTTTTGGATGCAAAACCACATGTGTTCTTAAAAGAATTCTTTGTTCCTATATTGAAGAAATAGTGCACAATGGCACAGTTGAGCTCTTCTTCTCAAGAGATGTCTGTTACTCCCACTTCTATGTCCCTGGCAGTAAAGCATACCATGGTTCTGGCTTAATCCTCAGTTCATTTCCCCCACTCATAGTACTGGGAAGAGAAAGGCTGTATCACGCTGACTTTCGCAATTAACAGGTATCTGGGTTTTTTTTCTGACACTGTCATTCTTTTAACAGATCAACTCTACTTTTTGCCTATACCCACAAAATCCTCTCTTGCTTGGATCATCTGCTGTAAACCTTTTCACTATGCCAACTAGACTCTGTTCTTTTTTTTTTTTTTTTTTAACAGATTTTTATAGTTGATTGGGTGTGTTCCCTTCCTGCTTTTTCACCTTCATGACCTAGAGCTCACAAACTTTTGTTTTTCCTTTCCGTTCTTCCATCTTCCTTCCCTATCCTCCTCACTTTCCCAGTGTTTTATTTTCTTACATACATGTGTGGCTTAAAATGCTAGCAAGTGAACAATTCAAATTTCCTCTTCCTATACTTCAGTCTATCTTTCTGACCATACTTCTGGGATTTAGTTACACCAAAATTCTTCCAAAACTTTCTTATACCATTGTTTATCAACTGCAGCTGTCCTATCAGTTTTAAGAAGAACAATAAGACATGAAAGAGCTCTAATCCTTAGCCAGCTTTCCTACACAATCCTGAATTAATGAAATTAACAACAAATTGAAGTTTCTGAGACAAATGTGCTTGGGCCATATGCATACACTGACTCCACTGCATTACTTTGGACAACTGAGACTTGGACATTTAAATTAATAACATAAAATGAATTTGATGCTAGTCAAATCATAGGGAAAAATGTAGTTTTCTATTCAGTTGTATTACTCTCCCACATTAACAGCAGTAAAAAGAGAGTTTAGAATTACACACACACATGGATTCTTTTCCAGCCTCCTTGTATGGAAGATGACAAGGTCACACATGCAATTCTATCAATTTTCAGGTCTCTCTGTATGAATTCATACATTCTTCTTGCTTACCTTTCTTGCCTCACATTTGGACATCTTCAGATTAATTAATTTCAGATAATACAATTCTCCTGTGACGTATTCAGTGGAGGACACCCATTCAACAACAAAGAATGAAAGAAAAATCTTGACATTATACCTGTGTGATTGTATCATACAACTACACTTAATATATTCTTAATCTAGAAATTACACATTCTTCCAAACTTTCATTTTGACTCTCATAGCAAATGGAGGCACTATTTCTGGCTAAAATTACATAATGTAATATATCTACCATACAAATATCTCAGAGGTATGGCCATGTATAATGCAAGAATGTCTCAAGACAACATATCACTAATAAATGGAAAGTAATATTAACTACACTTTCAAAACTAGCATAAATTATGTAACTAATTTTTGCAAAAATTAATCAAATTAATACAGAACACTTTAGGCCAGTACACTTTGGCTATGCTATGCACAAGAAAACTATTCACCAGTCATTTATAGTTCTTCTAACTTAACTTCTTCAAGGACAATTCAATTGCCAGTTAGAAAACTAGCAAAATGGCTGTGTTCTCCATTTGTTTCTTGACAGAATAGTCTTCCAGTTAATAGGAAAAAATATGGAAGGATATCCAGATATCCAGCATTACATATGTCTCAGTATATATCCTAGTATTCTGGTTTATTTTGTAATGAATCCTAGAGTCATAGAATGGTTAGAGTTGGAAGGGATCATAAAATCATCTAGTTCCAACCCCCCTGCCATGGGAAGGGACATCTCCCACCAGACCAGGTTACTCTAAGCCCCATCCAGCCTGGCCTTGAACACTTCCAGGGATGGGGCATCCACAACTTCTCTGGGCAACCTTTTTCTCACAGTAAAGAATTGCTCCCTAATATCTAATCTCAGTCTCCCCTCTTTCAGTTTAAAACCATTACCCTTCGTCCTACAGCTACACTCCCTGATAGAGTCCCTCCCCATCTTTTCTGTATGCTCCCTTTAGGTACTGGAAGTCCACTACAAGGTTCCGCCGGAGCCCTGTCTTCTGCAGGCTGAACAACCCCAACTCTCTCAGCCTGTCTTCATAAGAGGGGTGCTCCAGCCCTCTGATCATCTCCATGGCCCTCCTATGGACTTGCTCCCTAAGATTTTTCCCATAGTTTCTGCTGATAAATTATTCCATTCTAACTGACACAGTGACCTCTAGCTCCCTTTTCTGAAATATTTAAGATTAAGATATTTTTACATACAGCTTAAATTTGCATACAGCTTGATTATTTCTATCTTTCTTTCCTCTATTTCCTGTAGAAAAACTACCAAAAATGCAGTCACCCTGTCACTATATCTATTCCTTGTGGGTTTGCCCCGCATTTTAGAGTTTGCTGAGATTTTTCTCAGAGCAACACTGACTTTGTTTATATCCTTTTTTGATTTTCTTTACTCTTAGAAAAAAGAGTAAAATTTCATAATGCCACAGCTTATAAAGTACTTTTTATTTCCTGTTATTCCCAATTCTTTTTCTGGTCAACGTATTTTTCTACTTTGCACATCACTCATTTCCCTCCAGACTTTAACAAGTATCTACATTCCTCTGGAGTTCCACATTGCAATTAATACCTTTCTTCTTTCTTTAATACCTTTTCCCCTTAGCTCTGATTATCTTGGAGGCAGTCAGTGAATACTGCTTCAGTTCTGGTAGGACAAAATGCCAGACAATTATTAAGTAAAACTTTTTGCAATATATGAATGTCTCAAAGGCAGAAAATTCTGGCTCCTCATATCTTTCTTCTTGTAGCTTCGCGATCCTTACAGCTGATGAGCACAACTGTGTTGCATTTCAATTCTGACTGCATTGGAGGTATTTACTAAGACAAATTAAAGGGGAACTTCCTTTAGAATTGTCATGTAATTACAAAGTCAACAACTTCTGCTTACCCACTAATTACAGAAAATTGTATTTGATAGCTGCATAATTTGATCATATTTGCAAATATTTGCTCTTGTCTTTAGTGCTGTTTGAAGGATATTTCAAGGCGTCTGCTCAATTCTTCTGAATTTAAACATATGTATAGTGTAAATAAAAGATACTATATGCCAATGGATTGCTTTTACGCATCTGCCAATTTAATTTCCGTTACATTAATTTTCTTTTGGATATGATTTCCTACAGTTTCATCTCTTTCAGCAGATACCGATGATTAGAACAGTGTGAAATGAGGGACAAACATTACATCACAACAAAAAGTTGAATAATCCTGCATAATTTAGTCTTTTTTGGCCCACACCTAAATAGATTAGTTCAGACTTGCACACACATGCATGCACAAACACAAGCTGCAGTGCCTGCAAACCACAGTTATGTGTCTAGGTAGGAGAATGAAAATGTTTTTCCAAAGGAGAAAACCTGAACCACACCTACAGAATTCTATTTTGCACAGTTGGCATTACATTAACACGTTACCCAAGAACTCGAGACCAACTAGAGCAGAGTCTAAATGTAAGCCATTGCACGATGATGATGAACATAAGTAGAAAAAGCCCACTGTCATTGGCTTTCAAAGATTTTTGTTGTCCTTGAGAGTCTCATGGACTCATTCATAAGTATTTAATTCCTAATCATCTTTCTACATGCCAAGAAAAAATAAAGGTAGCCTAGACAGAAGAAATGGGTTTAAAATTAACAGAATTAAAAAAAAATAAAAATTGCATTCCATTTGAATTTATTATGGGACTTTGCTACATTACCATCTTAAAGGCTACAAACACATTTCACGAGAAATACTTGCTAGTTTTTCAAGCAATTCTTATACTGGTTTTCAAGCAGTATGAATTTTTGAAAAACTTTTTTTCTTATCACAGACAGTGCTGTCTCCTAGGAGAGACCTTCAGCATGGACTCATCTCAATTGAGAATTAATCCAGACCATTAAATTATTAGAATTAGCCAGAATGCTGAAAAAGTGAAGTTTACATGGAAGAATACATGGAGTAAATACAAAATAAAAATACAGTGTACAGCAGTGGGAAGACACATTCTAATCAATTTTCCTAGGGTGGAGAAAATCAGAGCTGCCTTTATTTAAAATTCACCATTTAGAATGTGTCAACTCAGAGACATAAAGAACTAGCAGAAGTAGTAAAATATTAGTATTCTGAGGCAAACAAGCACCATTGACTTCAAGTGAAGTGATAACACTATCATGTTAAGCTGCTCTCCGTTTTGAATCATTCCAGTTAATCTAAAGAAAGGTCATACCAGGACCAACGTTTAATCCTACAACTGTATTTGTTGCCTGCTATCTTTATAGGTAAACGATCCATAATTATCGTCTTGTGTAATAAACATCTCTTTACTTTATTCGTATGAGCAAATTAAACATCCTAATGAACAAGTTGAGCTGCATGATTATCATTGGTCACATTTTCCAGCTTGAAAAGTAAATGTATGGAATTTACTCATTAAATTTTTATTTTTTTTTTCTGCAGAGATCCTCCATAAGCAGCAATCTCTGTGGCCTTCTTAATTCGGATTGACGTCTTAATCTACATAGACTAAGACATTTCTCCAAACAGGGTAGAGAAAACCTGTACAAGTAATAAAATTTGCAAAGTAAGAACTAAGGATGTTGAGAAAGTAAAAAAGATGTTTTGTAAAATTAAATAATCCCACAGAAAATGTGGGAAGGGTGCCTGGTACCACCAGAATAATTCCATTGAATCAGCAGGAGAAGTGTCTGATAGAACCAGAGTAACCCTACATAATAAACAAGAAAGATGCCTGGCCGAACCAGAACAAGCCCTGGTCCCAAATATAAGATCAACAATGTCAAGAACAAATGAGATTGTCTCCTTTTGGGGAGGGGAAAGGAACATAAAAGACCTTTAACAACAGAGGAAAGATGGGAAGCAGACAGATCACGTTGGTTCCGGCTTCCATTGCATTGGTGAGCTCTCAAGTCTGAACACCTTGATTTCATCCAGGAACATGGCCATCAGCATTAACTGTGTGATAGCAGATTCTGTGGTACATTATAAAGGACGTGACACAGCAGTCAAAAGAGAATTACAGCTACACTTTATACCATAGGAAGGCAGTCCTGCGGCAACAGGCACAGCCTGGGGGACAGCCCCTGGGGCTGAGTGGAAAGAGAATTCCTTGGGGGCTGCTGCAAACTCTGGCCCTGCCCTGGGCCCTGCTGCGCCAAGCACCACCCTGGAATCCTCCTGTCCTCACCCTGCTGGGCCCAGGCCTGCAGCAGCGCTTGGAGATGGCCAGGCTGTGGCTGACCTCGGCCACAGTCTCCGGCTTGGCCCAGCTCAGCTCATCCAACTGGTTGGGGAGGGAGGGTACTCCATTGCCCCGATAGCCCCATAGCCACTGCCAGCCCTGGCCTGTGTTGTGCCCTAAGAAATATGCCCTTAAAGCATGTCTGGGAAAGAAGAGCAAAAAGAGACACAAATGAGTTTTTGGAGGAGCTTAACATATGCTTTATTTTACAACAGGGAGGAATGGAAAGGTACAGAAAAACTAAAGGAGGTATATATTAACTCAGATTTAGATTAAGTTTTTGGAAACTTATAGTAGGAGTAAGTGATAGTAAGATTACCGTGAAGTTTCTTTTTCTTTTGCTTTGCTCTGTTTCTTTATTATTTTTTTAGCTGGCTCACAAAAATAAATAATTTTTCTCTGGGTAGAGATGCGAGCATGTACAGAAAAGCTAGTCTCCTTGATTTGCTCTACTGTTGGAGGTCCAAAAATATTCCGTTCCTAGCAGACATGATGGTATTTTCCTCTTTGAAGGCCACATATTGAATAAAATTAATTACGGAAATAGGAAAAACAGGCACTGTACATAAATGCATATATAGCATATATATTTCTGTGCACATATGTATGTAAGTGTAAATAAATACGCCACTATACACCCTTGTATTGCCACTCAGCATCTCCAGCAGAAGAGTTATGATATAAAGACGAACTATTTCTTCCTAAGCTCTCAGCTGCTGAGCTGCTCATTCACATTTACTCTGCTGCACCCTATTTCCTCCTTCCCTCAACCTTTATCCAAGTTTCATACCTAGTATGCAAGTATCAGGCAATCTAAGAGATTACAAGGACAGGAGACAGCGAGGCTTCAGTTTTAAAAAAAGATGATCTGGATTTAATGTCACAATGATGGACGAATCATTTTGGGCTAGATATGAAATTACATTTCTGGAAGCAGAAAGCCTCAGGCATTTCTGTTAGACTTATGTTATACTGTGTCTGACATAAGAAACACTGTGTTGCTAATGGGATTATTACATATTAAAAATAGATACTCTAGAATAGGCTCTAATAGCCTGCTTTAGTTTTGTGTGTATAAATAAATTTGTATTCTGCAAAACTGCCATCTCATGGCCCCTATGGCCTTCAGACCTAAAATGTGAAGCTTTTAATTTTCTTTCTTATTGCTGAAAATACAGTGTTGAATTTAAGAACTTGAAACACTATGTAAACTGAACACAAGATTTTTCTTTTAAAAAAAAATATTTAATCATAAAAAAACCAAAACCCACTTACAAGACATATTTTTTATTTTGTTCTGAAAACAAAACTGAATAAATTTTAAGCAGTTGTCACTGTGTTAGGTTATTTCACAGTCACAGTGAGCAGGGTAGATGAACCCTTTGCATTTAAAAAGAAAGCCAAAACGTTTTAAGTCCAAATACTTAAAACCAGTTTCATAAAACCTCACTTGTTGTAATTCAGAAAAACTAAGTAAACATAAATCCCACTAAATTTTACACTAATGAATCATGCAAAAATTAAATAAAGAAATAGCAAAAGCTACCCATATTTTCCATCATAATACATAAAAAGGAAAGAAGGTTGGGCTTGGAGTTTTCAGACTGTCACATTCAGACTTACTAGAGGGAGGACAGTCATACAGACATGACACTTATGGTGGGCAGTAACAAGTATCAGCAACCGATTTCTTACACATAGGCAAATTATTGGCTAAAAAGAAGTGACAAGTCACTTTTGCCTGCCTCACTAGTTTTCTAGAGTGCTCAGAGAACCTATGATTGAAAATTAAATACTTCAAAAACCAGCAACGCAGATCCTAAGAATATTTTAGATTTCAGGATTGTAGAAATAGATTTGCTAGTAAATTATGAACAGGCAAGAGAGGTTCTGAGATAGAAAAACATTGCTTTCGGCAAGCCCTCTAAAAATCTCAGACTAAAGTGTACCTAAATATATATTTTAAGAAACACTCTGGTTGATATAATTATTTTCCAAATGGAAAGTGTAGGTAGGATTCAATAATGTGAATAGATTGTATCTTTTATTTTAAATAATTTTAATTGGAAAAACTATCCATCCCTAACAAAATCAAAATGGTTAGAGTTGGAAGGGACCTTAAATATCAGCTAGTTCCAACCACCCTGCCATGGGCAGGGACACCTCCCACTAGATCAGGTTACTCTAAGCCCCATCCAGCCTGGTCTGGAACACTTCCAGGGATAGGGTATACACAACTTCTCTGGGAAACCTGTTCCAGTGCCTCACCACCCTCATGGGAAAGAACTGCTTCCTAGTATCTAATCTCAATCTACCCTCTTTCAGTTTAAAACCATTACCCCATGTCCTATCATTACATTCCCTGATAAAGAGTCCCTTCCCATCCTTCCTGTAGGCCCCCTTTAGGTACTGGAAGGCCGCTCTAAGGTCCCCCCAGAGCCTTCTCTTCTCCAGGCTGAACAACCCCAACTCTCTCAGCCTGTCCTCATAGCAGAGGTGCTCCAGCCTTCTGATCATTCTCATGGCCCTCCACTGGACTTGCTCGAACGTGATTAAGACATACATTCGGTAAATCTTAGCACAGCTGCCTTCATCATGTTCACCACAATTAAAAACTAACGGCCACAGGCTATGACATACAGAATTATCGTTAAAAGGGTAATCAGTGTTTTAACAAGTACCGTCTCCCAATCTTAACATTCTTCATTCCACAGAAGGGACATTAGAAATGTCACAGATGGCCACTTTTAGTTTCAAATACAACCCATCATTTTACGTCTTTTGGAAAGAAGTAAGACATCAATAAACTAAAATCAAATTCCTATGTTGAACTAGTACAGACACATTTAAGTTGCTATATTCTGAGTAACAGAAGAACTTGAAGACCTAACTTTAAAACGGATGCCTAGAAAAATAGCATTTTATAATGCACTGCTGGCAAAGCAACATATACACATAAGGGCTGCATAAACTCAGGTGCCTAGGATCTCAGACAGAAACTCCTTAGTATAGTTAGGTGAGAGAAGAGGTTGATAGTACGAGTTACCAGTACAAAATTCAAGGCACATGATGTAGATTATCTGTGGTTTCTAAATATAACACTAAAAGAGCAACTTTAGTTGTCACTAAGAGTGAGAATTTAATTCCTTGTCCTTATAATGACTAAATTCATCAGTACAAATCCCTTCCATTATAGGGAAGGCATGTACTTTAGGAAAATAAATCAATTGAGTTTCTCAAAGTACTTCCTTTGATCGATGATAAGAGGAGTTGAGATATAGATGTCTAAAACCAAGGGAATTAATCCCACCATATGTGCTTAGATTTGTTTAAATTCCTGATACCCTGCATTAAAAAAAAAAAAAAAAAGAGGAAAAAAAAAGTACTTTGGATAGAAATGCCTATCACTAGGAAAAAGCAGTTGAGAGAGAGAAAACTTTCATAGCACACTTCCCTTGGATTTAGACTAAATTGATAAATTTTCTGTCCTAACAGCATGAACACTTTTGCCTTTCTTATCTGGTATTTATTACCTTTTTTGTTTGACTGTACGCGTCAGGCTCTAATAAATCGCTAATGAAAGGCAACGTTTCAAGCTGTGAAAAATTGGACCTCGAATAGAATTTGGGAAGCATGCTAATGCTTCTTTTTATCATCAGAACTCCTCAAACACAGCCCTTCAGAAGTAAAAATGATGATTTGACAGACAACTACTATATTATAAACTCCATCATAATCTATTTTGCCAAGGAGTAATTCAGTCATTATGGAAAAAAAAGAAAAGAAAAGAAAAGAGGAAGTAATAATCTATTGTCAAGTAAGCATGTGACATCATTTTATGTTGCAGTAAAGTGGAGAAAAAAAAATGTCTAATCAGAAATTAAATTATTTGAAGATGATGCACTATTGAGTATTACAGGAATTCTGATGCATTGTTTAGTATTAGAGTTCATCTCATTTATTGGAAACCTTTTTTCAATCAATCAACATAAGTGCGTTGATCAACAGATAAACGGTGACAATAAGGACAAAAAAATGAACTCTTTGTTTGAGGTTGCAGTAGTGAACAACAGTCATTTATGAACTTGTTTGCATTTCTTTTAAAAAGATCGCATTCGGTTTCTAGAGAATATGTACTTGTGAATTATATTGTGAACACATTGGTGCCAAAACCCAAAAGCAGTCCACATCTACACTCCTCTTACTTAAAAACAGGAACAGCAGAAAGCTACTCTGAAAATAAATTTGACCACTGAAGTAGAGGAAATTATTAAATCAATTCTTAAAAAAGTAGTTCTGGGAGATTTTGTATATGAATTCTAAGGTATTATCTAAAGTCAAATCAGCACATTATGTTGGTATCACATATTAAGTTCTTTGGCAAAGAAAAGAATTCCAGGAGCAGAATTTAGAATTTAACAACTAGGGTATTTTTCTTTTCTTTTTCTTTCTTTTTGGCTGTGCAGGGAGAGGTGGCGGGGGGCGGGTGGGGGGGAGGGGGAGGAATCGTAGCAACATAATGGATTAGAGGAGGGAAAACAAAGGATAGGATATCACCACCACCACCAATAATAATAATAATAATATAAAACCCGAAACCAAGTAGCTATTTGGTACGATGATAAAAATGAAGGTAACATTTTCCAATCCAAACCAGCATATCTAAGGAACAGAAAAAATATGATTACCCTGTTCTGTCCACTGTACAAGGAAAATACATGAACCTGTATTGAACTGTTTAGTGAGCAGACTAAAAAGAAAAAAATCATATTGAAATGGAAAATTATTAATTCTTCACATCCAACGGAACACCTATGTTATAGCAGAGAAAAATAATTTAACTTACCTATTTGCAGTAACAGTCAGCACATTATCAATGATATTCCAGTTCAATGAAAGATGAACAAAGCCAGTTCATTTAAATAAAATAAAAAAAAATAGAAAAAAAGAGAAGAGAGAAGAAAAATTAAAATTACTATTCGTAGTCGTCTCTACTCTTGGTGTATATGAATAGCCAAATAATTTTTTTTCTTAAGAAATTGTCTCCTACTTTAACGTCTCTTGATCTTTAAAATCTTGATTTGTTCTAATTTGCAATTAAGAAGTCAAAAACGTGTCAAGTAGTGACATACACTTTTCACAAGAATAACAATTTTTCTGTACCAACTATTCAATAAAATAAACTCCAGCTTAAGTTACCAAGCCATTAAGACATTTGCATATGTTTGTGATGTTTTTTAGAATATTTACATTTTTAAAAATGAAAAATAGAACCATTACATATTTTAAGATACTTAAAACAGAAACTGCACATTACGTGAAGAATGACAGCGAAGTCAACAGAAATCACAGGGCACAAGAATATTTACACCGTAATTTATTCTGTTTTCAATGAGTTTAGTTCCAATGCTCATGTTTTCAATTACTGAGTCTTTAGTTCTTGGTCTATACAGAATTACACGGTATAGTCCAGAACCAAGGCCTCAAAACCATTCCAAAGCAGTTTGTTATAATTTGTTAATTTCTTATTAGTTATGATGAGGGGTCAAATTAAATTACTTTCTAAAATAATATTTCCATTTCATCATTCAACTCTAAAATAACCTCAAAGGTAGACTAACAAAAACATAATCATTATTATTCAAAGGAGAAATGTATTTCACGTTAAGGACTTCTTTATAGCCTGGAATCCCAAATTCATGGTCTCACATTCATAAATCTATTTCCCCTTGTACAAAACTTCAAGATATCTAGTTTTATTTTCAAACTGTAATGAACTAATCTTCAAAACATAGAATTACATTTCTTAAGTAATTTTATAGGTATTAGTAGCTTAACACACTAGTCCACCCAAACACAAACTATCAGTCTATATCTCTACTTTTTTCTCTAGGTTATCTATTATTAAGATGCCATGGGTACTGCTTCAAGAACATAGTTCTTCATAAAGTACTTATTCACAGAGGTGCACTAGCTGCATAGAACAGAATTTCTCACAGACGTCTATCAGATTTTGTCTAGTACTACTCCATTCTCACTCTTATCATAGGAAAAACAAGCAGAAAAGTCAAGAATAGTCAAGCAGGAAAAAAAAAGAATACTCAAGAAGAGTATACCTTGCTGTCTGCATTGTTTAAAGCTTGTTCATCCATATACTCGCCTCTCCCGCAAAGTTTCTTAAAGCAATTTTGTGCTGCAGCCATGAAAATACAGATTATTTTTTTTTTAATATTTTTTTTTCCCTCTTCTGTTACTGTCCTATTAAACTGTCTTTATCTCAGCCCACAAGGGGGTTTCTTGTTTCTTTTCTCCCTCTTCTCTTTACCCTACTGCGGGGAAGGGTGGTGGGGTGAGCAAGCGGCTGTGTGGTCCTACTTACTGGCTGGAGTTAAACCATGACAGCTGGGAACATTTCTTTACCCTTTTGCTTGCACTTTCTGATGAATGAATCCACTGTATACTGGTTTTTGGACATAAATAGATATAAATCTTTTCAACTTTATGCATAATTTCACTTAAACTTTATATTTCTTTCACAGACATTTCTTTCACTAAATATCTTCTCTCTGTAATATCTTGATCTTGAATGAATTTCATGTAGAAAAGCATTATGGGAGAGAGTATTGCTGTACAAGTATAGAGATACCTACGCATAAATTGCATTTAGATTTGATCAACATTCTGGTCAGGCAAACCTATAAAACTGCTTGGGAGATACAGAAATTCATTTAATATCTATGTTGAAAAACACAAAAGATTTGCAATTTCTGGATTTATTTGGTTTTGATTTTTTTTTTTCCCAGATTTGTCGTCGTTACAAGCACTTGCTTGTATATATACTTGCCCAGATCTTTTTATAGCCCAAAGTGCAATAAGGAGACAGCTAATCCTGGTGCCCAAATGATTTTAGTTAGAAAAGTGCCAGCAATTAATGACAATAATAATTTCAAACATAAAGTACATTGTAGCTATTCGAACAAAAGACCCAAGAGTAACCTCCCAGAAAAGGCCACGAGATTTTAATAGTGGTAACTGTCAGGGACAAGAGCTTTTAAAAAAAAACACCCAAAACCATGGCTCCTGTAACAATTTAGACCTTGCACACCTTACTCTAGATAACTCTGAAAGAGCACACACAGGATTCTCACAAGTGTCACTTGAGGCTCTATTTGCTTAATCTGTAGTCTTCTAACATAAACCACTCCTCTTTAGCTTGCAACATAACAACCAAGAGGGGAGGATTAAGTATTTCTTATGTTAAATAGCGTTCATCAACCTATCCATTATGTCTTAAAAGAAAAAAAAAAAGTCCACTAACGGAGTTAATCTGCGTGATAACATGAATGAAAACGGAGCATTCAAAGACACATTTGACATGAAATGTACTGATTCACATGCTTTTCTATGTGCACTTAAGTAAATTAACAGGTTGCCAAACTGAAGGTGGTTTATCGCACAGAAAACAGATGCCACTCCCCAAATGGATCGTTATTTCAGGAAACTTGAAAAGCCTGCTACTAAACAGCCAATAAATTATCTCTGACTCTAGATGATGTCAACATTTTCGCTTATCTAACAATATTTAAAAAATCACTAAGGCACAAATGAGTGACTGCGAAAGACGTTTCCAGAAATTTGCAGTCCTCCCTGACAGAGAGAACCTCTTTGGCACTTACAGTCATGACACTGCAGCAGTAAACATGAACCTTTTAACTGTCCTTAAAGTGACATTCACAATTGCTATAGTAGATAGAAGAATAGTATCTTAAGAAACATACAAATTCTTATTTTTACTTCAACAAACCATTAGAATGGGATAATACATATTTGATAGGATACCACAAAATAAATGTCTAGGATTATGTTGCAGCATTACTTGAACAATCATACTAATAATAAGCCCATTAATGAAACATGAATAAAATAATAATAAAAAAAAGCACTCTATCAGTCTTTGGTGGTGATTACCTCAGTAGAGCATCTTCCTCTAGCAAAAGCAGTTGCAGAATATGCGTGGTTCATTCTAGAGACTAAGCATTTTAATACATTTCTCTGTTAATATTTTCTCTCTTACTCTCCATAAATGCCTACCTTCTCTACTCCTACTATCAAACAACTGCTGGATCTTGACCAATTTATAAATATTTTCCTTTCTCTGTACTATCAGTTTTCTTCTTCCTTTTGTTTTCTTTTATGATGGCTGTATATGGTTCTGCACTTGTAGGCTTCCTCGTAGGCTTCATTTTCTGGACTGTCTGTCATTTAAGCTTCAATGAGTCATTTTAAATTGCTATACTGAATAAATATTGTACTCCAAATGAGACTTAGTCAGGACCAAATAGGAGAAAAAGTATTTATTTCTTTGGTAGACAGCAATAGTTTTCTTAAAGGCATTAATGTAAAAGTGTCTTAAAAATACAGTTCTCATTTTATTACCATAGTACACAATACACAGATAATTCTCCTAGGACTACTGTTAAAATATTGTTCTCTAATAATTTCTGCATCTGATTAATATATGAGACTCCAGACAGACACACAACTTACCATAAAATTAGATTCAAATTTAACAGACGAAGCAACTCAACCATCCTACACCAATGGAGCACCCACCTGCTTCCATAGGCACCCCTTTAAGGTCCTGCCTGTGTTCCCAGACTTTTAGTCTGAATGACCCTTTAATGTAATGTGTAATGAATACGGCACTTAGGGATATGGTTTAGTAGCGGCCTTGGTAGTGTTAGGTTAAGAGCTGCACTTGATGATCTTGTCTTTTCCAATCTAAATGATTCTATGAAAACACTTCTCGTACTTCAGACAGGGAAGCAGACACCAAAATAAGACAACTGTCCTTGGTCTCGTTCAAAGGAACACATAAACTTTTTTTCACTTAATAAAAATGAAAGTGAATGCATAACCACCACTGGAAAAAGAGGCAGACTCCTCATTTAACTCCATTTGGCCACCTATTTCACTCATGGGTTCAATGCAGCCATGCTTGAACTGTCTGTGAAGCATCCTGATGCCAGTATGGATCCGGCTGTCCAGGCTGAAGGCAGTAACCAGGAAACATGAAATTTCTTCAGGTTGAAAAAGTACTCATTATCAACATATTTTGAAATAGGTCTTCTCCCTGCCCCCCAATCACTTGGACTTCTGAAATGGAAGTGGCGAGTCTTGCGTTGACTCCAATGTACTCTGAATGAATTAACATCATTTCTGTGTTAAACCTTCAACAGAGGCTAGGCAGAGATTAGGCATTTCTTTTCAGCCTCTAAATCACAAAAGAAACAGAACAGGCAATCAGATTGCTTCTGAGTTTAAATGGTAAAGTGTTAAGCATTCTTTGCTTCAAAACGTGTTGCTTTTAGACATCAAGGGTAAGGTTGAGTTTAGGGCTAGCGTTGGAGAACTGAGGTTTGGGTAGACTCTGACAAACTGAACCCTGCCTACTTAGTACTTTCCAACTCCCTCTCATTTAACAAAGCTAATAAAAAAATCCAATTAACCTTCTAATTCCCATCAAACTGTCATAAATTTAAATTTTACTATACCAACAATGTTTAAGTAGGTAATACCTTCTGAAACATACCTAATGTTATACTACTTTATGCCCCATTGACTTTTTCTATTTTCATTATTCTACCCTCATAAAATTTTACAAAAGAGAATCATAGGTTTACAACATCAAGCCATTAACATTTTCAAATGGTATTATATTATTATTTGCATCCTTTTAATAGTGAGCGACCTTCTCCTTTCAGAAGTTCTTATACAGAGAAGCTGCATAGGCAGCTGTACAGTGAATGCATGTGAAGAATGCTAAACAGAATAAGATTTATAGAAGGTAAAATGGAGAATCTCCAATTTTTACTTGGTGAACTGAGGCACAAAGAAGAAAAGTTTCTTGTCCAAAAACTCAAAAGAACTTCTTGACAGAGGAAGGAATAGAGCTTAAGTATCCATAACACACAATGACCAAGAACGATTTGTAAAGTAATTTATCCTGAGTTCTTCTTTCATCTCTCTCTCCTCCTAACAGGCTTTTTTTCCTCTTAACAGGTTCAGAACCATTTTAAGACATCTTAGATAATTAGGCAGAATTAATTTTCTGCAGGAATGTATTGGCTCTTGCAGGGATTTGCAGAAGCCATAGATTTTAGTAAGAATAAGGGTGTGTGTCTCATCCCAACTTCCCATTATAGGATGTCTTTCGTCTTTTCTGTACGGGACCACTCTTGTTTAGACTGTTCTTAAACTCACACGCATATACTCTCTTCTGCCTAACATAGCTCCAAAAACTTCTTGGTTAGTTCATATCCTTAGGTTCTGGAGATGGGGAAAGGCAGGATACACAGAAAGCCTCTACCACTCTTCCTTCTGTAGAGAAGCGACCCTAGAAACCAACATAAATAGCCCTGATTTTCATGATTAACTGCTTCTCTAATTACAGAATCACAGAATGGTTCGGGTTGGAAGGGACCTTAAAGATCAACTAGTTCCAACCCCCCTGCCATGGGCAGGGACACCTCCCACTAGACCAGGCTGCTCAAAGCCTCCTCCAGCCTGGCCTTGAACACTTCCAGGGATGGGGCATCCACAACTTCCCCAGGCAACCTGTTCCAGTGCCTCACCACCCTCACAGTAAAGAATTTCTTCCTCATATCCAATCTTTCAGTTTGAGGCTGTTACCCCTTGTCCTATCATTACAATCCCTGATAAAGAGTCCCCCCCCGTCCTTTCTTAGGTACTGGAAGGCTGCTATAAGGTCTCCCCCTTCTCTTCTCCAGGCTGAACAACCCCAACTCCTTCAGTCAGTCCTCATAGCATAGGTGCTCCAGCCCACTGATCATCTTCGTGGCCCTCTGTTGGACCTGTTCCAACAGGTCCATGGCCTTCTTGTGGTGAGCACTCCAGAGTTCGACGCAGTATTCTGTAAGTAGCTCCCAGCACCAACCATTGCCTCATGCACACCAGGAAAATCAACCTTCATTTCTCTGTTCCAGACAAAATAAAGACTCTAACCCACAATTACCAACTCTTCTTACACTGAAATCCCCTGGTTTAATTTACAGGCAACTACAGCCTTCTAAAATAGAATTTGAAAGACAAGGTATGTATGGCTACTCCAAAGACTTCAGAATAAAAAAAGAACAAAACAACAAAAACCTAAACAAACAGTCAAAGCCAAATGAAAAAAAAACCACAAAACAGAAAAAACACCCTCTAAGTGTTCCAGGTGGGGTGCTGAAAATTGCTTTTTTTTCTGACAGAATCTGATCAGAAAATAAGTGTCTGAAACAAAAGGGTTCACAATACTTCTAACATAACCAAGCTTTTTCAGACTTTATCCTATTATTCTACTTGCACTTCAGGAATCAAATAAAAGCCATTCATCCAAAAGGTTCTTCTTTTGGAATCACATGTATAAAGTTTAGAAATACATAAAATTAAAGCTGGTATTTCCTGTGGTTTGCCAGCTATATAGTCAAACCTGTATAACTCCCACCTCCATTCCCCAAAATCCAACAAGTCCTTAATTGCTTGCAAATGATAATGAACTGCAGAAATTACTCTAGCTTCATGCCTTGTATGCTGGATTAGCAGCACCTTTTAAAACATATATCAAGTTAAGAAACTTGCTTGGCAAAAGAAGTAACAGGTCTTTTCTCTCAGTATACCAATGTTTCCTGACACATTATTTGATATACTCAATATTTAATCATCTCTTTGATAATTGTGGAATGAAGAAAAAAAAAAAAAGAAAAAAGATGCTTAACATACTAAGAGAGAACAGCTGGAATACAGGGAGCTCTGCCTGGAAATAGGTGATCAGCCAACTGAGAGTTTATGGGTGAGGATTAAAGAAAAGACAGGAAAGGGTGACACCATAGTTGGTGTCTGCTATAAGCCATTTAACCAGGAAGAACAAGTGGATGAGGCCCCCTACAGGCACCTACTCACATTCACAGGCCCCGGTCCTCCTGGGGGACTTCAACCACCCCATTGTCTGCTGGAGGGACAACACAGCAGGGCATAAGAATCCAGGGGGTACCTGCATAGCACCGATGACAACTTCCTGATCCAAGTTCCAGGCCAACGAGAAGAGGTCCTCTGCTAGGCCTCAACATTAGAGAAACAACGGTGTGTAGGGATAGTCCGGCTTAAGTAGGTAGAGAGTAGGTTGGTAGGAAATGAGGAACTCTTGGTTACACTCACATTTCGGAATATGTCTCGTTCCTCAGGCAGCAAAAGAGCTTCTCTGTCAGACGTTATACAAGCTAAGAACAGAATTATTTTATTTTCATTATAGATTCTTCCTAAAGACATCTGGCATATCAAATATTTATGGCAATTTATTTAGTAAGCAAGAACTTCAGCAAGTTAGAACCCTTGATGTCCCACTTTGCAAGGGTTCCACTTCGTGCTAAGTGCACAAAAAAAGGTGCCAAAAGCTACTACTACAGCTTTAGTTTTCTCTGCATAGCTCTAATTCTGGTCACAGTATTAATGGAATATTTTGAATAACCCCACCAAGTCAGCATACTGCTGTCCCTATAATCCAACACAAGAATTCACAGCTCTTGATAAAATAGAATTTAAATGCTATTAAATGCATTCCAGGTAATCAGCTCCTGGCCACTCATCCTGGTTAAGCTGACAATCCTATTTTCTGAATTCTGATAATGTGGTGCCAGCTTTAATACTTTTCATTTGCACAAAACCAAAACCACCTTGGTGTTAGCAATCTGCATTTCCTGATAGTGACTGCTGATGAAAAAACCCACAAAACAACAAACTTCTACCCCTCCCCCCAAGCCTCAAGAGAAGCCAGTTGTCTTCTGTGGGACTTCCTATAAAAAGGACCGAAGGGGTAAGTTTAGACATTTTGAAAAACATAACAAAATAAACTTTCGGGGTGTGTGTGTAAGAGTTTAATTTCCAGGGTAATTTTGCAAGAAGCAAAGTATATTAAAAAAAGTATATTAAAAAAAATCTGCTGTCTTATTTACCTTTTGCTGAGTACAATATCTTTTACATGCATATGAAGGTTAAAATACATAAAAGAAGTGATAATCATATACAATTGGGCCAGTATAAAAACACATGGTAATTGGACAGTTTTCTGTGAACTACGATTCTGTATTTAGACGCTGTTACATTCTAAGCATTTCCTATTTGCTGCTATTCTAAGCATAAACATAACCTAGCTTTTAAAAACCTTTCAGCTTATTAATTGTATTAGCAAAAACCAGGAAGCTCGTCTAAAGGTACACATCCCTGTACGCATGCAGACGGAAAGGCAATGAGAGAACTATACATAAACAAAGCATACCACTTGGTACCCTTCAGAAATTGTCTTGAGCTGATTAGCAATTATATTTTACTTTCAGAGTATAAGGTATTTTTAATACTAATAAAAAAAACCAACCAAACAAAAACAACAAACAAACCCCCACAAAAAATAATAAAAAACCAAAACAGAACAAAAAACGAGCTAGAACTTTTATGTAACTATCTATGTATACCTGGACAACATTCAGACTTACAAATATTTTGAAGCTGCACATTTATTTTGGCTACCTTGATTACAATAAATAGTGATTACTTTTTATCAGCTATATTGTCTCACGTAAGGAAATCTACTTTTTATACATGAATGAAAATACTTGTTTTGTATTTCTTTGGCATATTATTATTTCAGAATTAGTACATTTATAAATTAAGTATGCATTTTTTTTCTACTTTATAACTGAAAAGACTGTTTTTGTTTGACCTACCAACACCGAATCAAGATCTTCTGACAGCAGTTAAACAAAGTCCACACTGTCTTGCCAGTCTTACAACATGCACAAGGCACATATAAACATCTCATCAATGTATATATGGTTATCTTTGATGTTTCTGAGGAGTCATAGATCTTGACACATAAGACAGAGATCTCCTTCGAACTCTGCTGTGTGGGAGAAGATACCCTTTGCATTTCTTGGACTGATTAGAACCCACTGTCTTCATCTTCTTGGAGAGAGTTCTAATCACTAAAATGTTGTATAAAAGTGAAGTACTAAGATCCCCAACCTTCATTTGTGCCCTAGAGAAAAGCTGTCACACTTTCGTTGTTGGTCGAGTGCTCTCAAGTGTGCATGCACAGGCGTACCCAGCTCCTGGCACACCTAGGGGATTACCTGTCTGGGGGACTTAAGCAAACAACAGTTCTAGAACCCATTGTGCCTTTGATGGGAAACAGCTTAAACTAGTCTGGATGTGCACAAAACACATAATTTAGTAAATTTTAAAGTTACAACATATCTAGTAGGTGCGTGCACCTGCACGACTGCTTGTAGCAGTTTCACAGGTAAGTACAAACCCATGCACAAGAGCTTGATCTCCTTTGAGGTAGACTAACTGCAATCTAAGCAAGCAGCCTACAAAAAAGAAAGGAGTAAGATGAACCGCCAAATAAGATAAGGAAAGGCAAGTTTCAAAACACACCAGTTAAAAATTTAGATCTGATTACCTAGCTCCAAAAGAAGGAAGGCCCAGATTTTTCTCACATTTACTGAGAACAAACTGGTTTATGGACTTACAGGAGTTTTGCTTGGCTTACAAATTCTCAATACCCACTGCTCAGAAACCACCTAGAAACAACAGATTTTGAATTTTTTTTTCCTCTGCTCTTATTTATTACAGAGACAAGAAGATAACTATGTATGAACACCTGTGTACTGGTTAAAATTCTATGATTGTCAGTTTCCATCATGCTGAGGAAACTTAATTTTTAAAATTCAGATTTTGTGATGATATACACATGGTTTGATTTGCATGAGATGAAGAAATAACTGTTAGAGGAGATGTAGAGAGGACAATGTGATGTATAATTTATAAATTAAACACATTTGCTTATTTATTTCAGTTCACCAAGGGTGATATGTTCCTTTTTGTTCAAAACAATGATACACGCCAAAGAAATATTCTTCTAAGGACTGCAGTAGTATGTTAACTCATTACATGTTTTTAAAATCCTCTTCTGTCTCATTCTTTCCTGCACGATGAATAGACATCATTGAAGACTAAAAAGTACCCTGGCTACCTCTGCAAATGTAATCAGGGATGCAAGATAGATCTGAGCTCATTAATTTCTTCGGCATAAGAAAAATCCAGTACAGTGGATAATCAAACATACAATCAGCCATTGGGCCATTCTGTCCTTGACTTCAGCTGTGCACAGCAACTTCAGAAGAAATACAAAGATGATTATGACAGCCTAATTGGAAAACAAAAGGTTTAAAAATGGCAGTATAGCTAGTTATGGGTCAGTACTCTCATCTGCCTGTTTTCATATAGTTGCATTTACCAGCAAATGAAAACAGAATAATTATTTAGGTAAATGGCAAGGTTTGAAAAAACATCATCCTAGGGAGAAATAAACTCCACAAATGCCTACATATATTAACTTAAAAGCAAGAAAGAAAAACATAAACAGTGAAACAATCAGCTACATTTCAATCTATGCTAATTTTATAACATCTGTGAATTTAACATAATGTGGTGATTCAAAAATAATGTTTTGTTTGTTTTTCATCATCATTAAATCACACGAATATTATGGATAATATTATTCAGTGGCACAAATGAAAGAGAGAAGGGGCATGTGGTAATTGCTCATATTATCACAACAGCTAAGGACAGGCTAATCAATCAATTCCTTCTTTATTTTCTCTTTCATCCCCTAAACCCAACACTGCAATACCTTTTAGGGACAAAATCCATTGTTTTAAATTTGTCACTGAGTAGATAAGCCACTGATCCTTTGATTATTAAAGGATCTTCAGTATCTTAGATTAGGTTTTGTTCAGCTTCTCCCTTTTTTCCTTTCTTCCTGTCAGTAATGAACATTCTTTCAGAAGTGACGGGGATTTATTCTCCTCCTCTATCAGAAATTCCACGTACAGTATGCATTAACTTCAGCAGACGGATTAGGGCACTAAGTTATCTCTTAAATTGTTCACAGCACGGTGATGATCTCCTGTATGAGGATGAATTTTACTACTCTTGCTAATAATCCATCACAGCCATAAACAGGTTAAATATTGGACCTGGATTTATTTATTTTTCTTCTCAAAGGAAGTCAAGGAAGATTTAAACAGAAACCAAAAAAATTTAGCCACAACAAGTGTCTGTGTGTGTGCACGCGTGTATGCACGTGCGTGTGTGTGATTATTCCCAGTATGTCTCTTAAAGAATTCTTTTGCGTGTCTGTACTTCACCTCGTTTAATAAAATGCTTGCAATTATGATCAGCCAACAGCACTCCTAATTCCAGTAGTGACAAGTTGAAAAACCATGCCAGCAAGTTACTCTGTATTCAGATAATAACAATAATCTTTAGCAAAATGGAGAGTAAGCATCTTCCTTTTTCCACCTAAAAAATAAGACTCAATTTCTATATATTCTATTTTCATTTTCTTATTCCTAGCCATTTACATTTTAGTTGAATATAACTTCCTTGTCAGTCTGTCAATCCTCACTAGCCAAAGCATTTTCACACATTTTTCTAATGCATATATGATTTTTTGAACTGCCTTGTCACTTAGTCTGTGTGTGGTTTTAGTGCTATAAAAACAAACTAAATCTTAAGAGAAGCACTGCATTTTAAGACTTCCGCATATGATAGAATTGCTGCTATTTTTAATCAAACAAGTAAGAGCTATTTCTGTCTTATAACACCTGATTTTAATGAAGTAAAACATAAATAACTTTTAGACAACATAAGACATACTAAAAAAATAATTTTATTTTATTATTAGGAAAAAAATATTTTTTTCTAACTGAACAGTTAATTATGTAGATATTACTTCTACTAACAGATTAAGCTGATTGCTGAACATAGTAAACAATTCCTCAGATGTTGCTCAGTATTATTAGCCCCTCTTTAGTATAGACACATTTAAGGAGCTATTTAATTTTACCATGTGAATTTAAGTATGTTATCAAAAATCTCTACACTGCATTTCTCTAGCAAGACCACCCCATAAGGAACATTAAATTATTTTGTTCCCAGTACCATGTTTCTTAAAACACGTATCAGTGTCTTTCTAGAGTACCTATTTCTTCTTCTCTAACACAGAAAAGAATACACAACATTGTTATCGTGGTTTGGGCCAGACTGGCCACTGAAAAGACTGAAATATACAATACTGAATGAAAAAAATATACAATATTAGGATTTTGCTTTGTGACTGAAGAAAAAGTAGAGACATGAATTACAATTTATAATGCAACATTTGAGAAAAAAGGATTTGTGATATTTGTTTTTCCCCCCCAGTGGAATTTATACCTCTAATTGTTTGGATTAGCGAGGCTATCCCTGCACGCTCCTCACCCTGTGTGCGTAAAGGGAGCTTGAAACCATTTTAGGGAGACACTGCTGCCACTCCCACATCACATCCCCGGCTGAACCTGACGTCCCCAGTTTTGCTGAAAGTTCAGCCATTCCTTTTCTTTTCAAATTTTTTCTAAACACAAAGCGTCTAGATGCTTTTTCCTCATGCCTCAGATTTTTCAAAATATCACAGGGGAATATAGATACGTGTCACTCAGTTTATCCTGTCAGATCCAGAAAAAATACAACTTTGTAGAAAACTAGAAGAAAAATAGAGATTGCGCACATAGGAACTGAGCAATTGTTTCATGGGTGGGATAAGAGAATAAAATATAATGTATAAAAGAAAGTCAAGTAGAAAATTCAAGGAAAAGTGGAGTACTATTTTCAAATCTGCAAATAACATCCAATTGCATAGAAACTAATTATGAATTTAATTTTATATTTTTAACATTTTGGGGAATGATCTTTACAAAACCTAACTTGCAATTTTTTTTTTGTTGAAGTGTAAGTCAGAAACTGCACTGCAAAATCTTAACTTTATTCTGTTTATGACTTTAATGGATTACCTGCAAGACTGAGAGAAAATAGTTTTTGCATTACTTTATTCTTTTATACTTGTTCAGTAGACAAAAAAAAAATGTAACTAAGAAGAAAGCATGCCAAATTATTGCACTTCTGATTTGCTTTAGACTTCTGCATACTATTTTATATACCAAGTCTTTAAAATGGCAATAACATTCAGCATGAAATTAAGAAATGTATCCATTAAGTCAGTTCCTACCCATCTAATTTTGCTTAGGAAAGACTTGTTCAGTTCATACGACAAACCACGTCACCAAAACAGATGCAGATTAAACTACATTAAGAAAGTGCTACCCTGCTAATTAAATTTCATAAAACCATTTTAGCACAGAACCACCAGAAGAGATGAACCAGAAAATCTTCCAAGTCAGCCATAGAATGGCAAGACTTTCTTTATGTGGAAGATGATCAAAATCTCTCACAAGTACAGAGGCAGCTAACATGAAGAAACAGCTTATAAGCAACAAAAATGCTTCCTGGCAAAAAGTGTTAGCAACGACTAGGAGACTGAGCAGGTGATAACATCTTCCAGTCACTTCTAGTTTTCAGGAGGATCACTTTCCTTTTTTTTTTTTTTTTTTTTAAAGGCTCAGACTACAGCATACATTCCATTTATTCTTGGAAAGTAACAACAGATGCAATGTTTCTTACTGCATGTTCTTTCTTTCTTTGATAATTTGAGAATTATTCACTGATGTGGTTAGACACTTGGGAAAAAAAATACTAACCCCCTATCATCTTGAACTCCCAAGTTCTTCAGCAGCCTGTAGAACCACCACCATTGGAGCTCTTTCTGAATAGGTTAGACTTGCATGTGTTGATGTATGTGCGTTAGGTAGGAATGCTGTGATCTTGTGAGGAAGGCATACTGTTTGGGGTCCTTTCTACTTTTTTGGTGGTTTTGGTGCTTTTTTCTTTGTTTATTTTAGGATTTTTTAAGAGTATTCCAATGAAGTAGCAGTACACAAGATCTACTGACTATGAAAACTAAGTAGTCACGAGTCGGCTAAAATGGATCTTAGGATACAAGCTTGAACCCACTGAAATACTCAACCAAATATTTTAAAACATGTTTAAGCTACAAGACAATAAGGTTCTTTGGCATACTAACTTCTCTACCCACCACAGCGCAGCCAGGATATTACTATCCAGTGTTTGACTTAAATTTAGGTGGTTCTGTGTTTTGTCTGTCCCCTTTTCACCATCTTTTATGTCTGGGTAACTTTTTTTTGACATTTTTAATGATACTTTTATGTATCTTCACCAACTTTTCTGGGGCTCTGTTATTCCACTAACAACTGCATGAAATAAGAGAAGACCAGACTGCAGACGGATACCTTTGCTATGACACTTATAAATTCTCTTAAATCAAAAAAATTCCATACCTTTGAACAAGTTTCATTCAATAAAAAGCACATTGCTTTGATGATCATGAGTATGACTCAATCGGTATACTGAATCAAATATTTTAAAAATACAGTTTGGCCTTAGGTATATTCATTTGATTAACTATCATAACGGAAGCAAAAAGCGTCTTCATACCGCTTTAACAAAACATGAAGATCTGAGAAACGAAAGAAATTATGAACTCTAAAAAGTTTCAGAAGCTCTTAAAGCGAATTAAAGCAACAGAGAGATACAGCAGAGAAATAGCAGAAACAAAAAAGGAAGCAGGTGCTAGTTATCAGTTATAATCATTATCTTGAATCTCCCTTTTCAATAAACATTGAAATTACTTCTCTATTCTTCATCCTGAAGAGCTTCATCTCTTTTCTAAAGCATCCTGCCTAAAAATCCATCACCAAACATAAACTGCTTAGTAATTCACGAGTTGCAAAAAAGGACAATAATCATATTTAATGTATGCCAGAAACTGCAAAAAGTGGTTAAACAATCAACTAGTAATAACACTTAACTCATGGTGATGTGTCCTAGACCACACAGTATGTTTTCCTTATAACAATCCCACAGCAGCCTAACTTCTCAACAACACTTACAGGATTTCTCCTGGAACTGAAAGACAGACATCAAATTTGCTACAATCTGTGCAAAACAGCTGTTCTTGAATATAACCTTGGATGCCTAGTACAATCACCAGGGAAAACAACCAAGGGCTACAAGCCAAGGGCATGCTTTCAGTAGGACCTTCTGTATTATGGCCAAAATTTGAGGAAGCACCATCTGTTCAGACAGCAGAGAGCACAATTTTGGTTTGTTTGTTTACTGTTTGGTCCCCTCCAGTTCTCAGCTTAATGTTTTCTTGACCTGTGACACTCCAATATGACTCTGGATTTGCAACGTATGCACCACATACAATAGGGAATGATGTTTTCTTCTTCCAAGAGTTTTGCATTACCTAGGTCATAGTAGGTAGCAATACCACAAATTAAACAGCAAACACACGAAAAGTTATTTACAATGTAAAGCATAGGGATTTTTCATTGTGCAAATCCCATTAATGAAATCCACTCAAATAAGTCCCCTAGCTTTTTCCTTAAAATTAATGCTAAAGCATTTATTTATAACTACATATCCTTTTCAAAAGCCTAATAATTACCAAACTTTAATGACATCTCTTTAGAGACTAAGGACATATAAAACGTATAAACCTAAAATAATTGTTTGGCTGGAAGCCTGGTTAAACCACAATTCTGTGAGTGAAAATTAATCTTACAGATGAAACATACCCTTTTTTCATGGTACAGTTAAATACATTGTACGATTCAGGCTGTACTTTGAAGTCAGCAATTTCTAAAAGCACTTTCCTTCTTCAAAAGTAAAACAAAATGCAATAAAATGATTACCATTCAAACTAGCTGACATCTTTCTTACAGTGTTGAAATAAAATTACTTTTTTGAACAAATTCTTGTAAGAACATGCATGGGAGCAGGAAAAAAATGGCATACTATGGAACTGATGTTAATTTAAGATTTATAAAAAGAACCATTTTAAAAGACGCATATATACAATTAGTGAAAATAACAGAGGTATCCTGTTTTAAGAGTTAAGGTGTCAGGGCCAGGCAATGAAAAGAAAAAAAAAAGATAAAAAAGGAAAAAAAGAAAATGTGCCATTTTCGCAATAAGTTAAATTCCACCATTTCCAAAGAAAATAGCAAGTGACTAAGGCATCAATCACCTGGACAGATTATTAGTAGCACACTTAAAAGATATATTTAAATGGATACAGTGTTTGGTCACTAACACTCAGCAAAACTCCTACTGAAAACAATGCTTTGTTTTATTTTGGTTTTTTTTGTTTGTTTGTTTTTTTCTAAGTTAAGTATTCATTTTATTTTCCCGTATCCAGTGGTTAATTATTATACCACACTAACAAACAGATCTATGAGTCAAAATCAAACTCATGTCCGCAAAAAAAAAAAAAAAAGACTAAGGGAAAATCCTTAACTATTTTTTCTTCAAATTTAAATATCTCAGGAATAGACATTTTAAGGCTGCTATTCTTAAGTGAGAATTTTGCAATTTTATTTTTTTGAGGGAATTCCATGGCAACACCACAACCCCATCAAGACATTCTTATTTTCAAGTAGACTTTTTAAATTTTTGACAATTTCTCTAATAAAACTGTAGGTTTGATAACATAGGTAAGATACACAAATCATACTAAATTTTATGAATTACACATTTGCTAATAAAGCACTGTATTTTAAAGTACGCAAGTTACACTATAGTCACAGAAAAATCAGGATATTTGCATGGCAAGAGGTGATCCTAGATAGTCTAAAGAAATAAGGCAAATAAGAGCGAAAGAAGTATTAGCATCTCCAGTTTACAGATGAGGAAGCAGGCAACAAAGAGAGTATGTTATACTGATGTTTGCTTCCATACAGTCTAACAGTCCTGTAACCAAACAGATTTTATCCAAATACCTTGTTCAGAAAGAATTGTTTCATTTTTCATATATAACATTACAAAATATTTATATGAACTCATTAAACACATTAGAAAGTCATGATATCATAGGAATAACTGAAACATGGTAAGACAACTCATGACTGGAGGATCGCAATGGATGGCTATAGGCTGTTTCGTAAAGGCAGGCAGTGGAGAAGGGGCGGAGGAGTTGCGCTCTATGTTAAGGAAAACCTTGAATGTATATAAATCAACTACAGTGATTGTAGAAGCTCTATCAAATTCCTCTGGGTTCATCACCAAAGGGAATCTTACAGTAGACATCTGCTACTGACCTCCAAACCAAGATGAAAAGGCCAATGAAGGAATATTTGGGTCACTTAAGTAAGCTTCAGGTCAACAGAACGTGGTTCTTATGGGTGACTTCAACTACCCAGACATTTGTTAGAAGAACAACACAGTAACTCACATGTTATCCATCAAGTTCCTGGAACGCGTAGAGAACTGCTTCCTCATACACATGCTAGATGTGCCAACCAGGAATGCGGCACTGCTGGACTTGCTGCTCACAAACCATGAAGAGCTGGTTTGTAATATCTCGGTTAGTTATAGCCTTGGTTGCAGTGATCGCAGTATCGTGGAGTTTGGGATCCTGCTGAGCATGCTGAAGGTTAGTACTAAAACAAAGGGTTTACTTTTTAGAAGAGCAAACTTCAGCTTGCTCTCCTGGAAGCGCAAAAACAGTTCATCCCCTTTAAAGGAAAGGGAAGTAGGCAGAGCAAGAGACATCCTTGGCTTAACTGCAAGCTTGTGAGTATACTCACACCCAAAAGAGAAGCACACCAGAGATGGAAAAGTGGATGAATACCCATTGAGGATTACAATGGCATTGCCAGGGTGTGCAGAGATGCAGTTAGGAAAGCAAAAACTGGGTTCTAATTGCAATTGGCCAGAGATGTCAAAAAAAGAGTTCTTCAGGTACGTAAACAACAAGCAGAAACAGAAGGAAAATACTGGGCCACTGTTAAACAAGAGAGGTGAATTAGTCACCAACAATGATGAAAAGGCAGAGGTTCTCAACGTTTTCTTCAGCTTTGTCTTTACCAGCACTGTTGGGCCCCAGACCTTGGGAACAAAAATCCAGGTTGATGTGAACACAGACCCACTGTCAGTGAAGAAAGAGTTGGTATGTGAACTATTACAGGAGCCTGACCCCTACAAATAGATGGGCTCTGACACTATACACCCAAGGGTATTAAGAGAGCTGGCTGATGTCATTGTGAGGCCGCTCTTCCATAATCATTGAGAAGTCGTGGAGATCAGGAGACACCCCAGAAGACTGGAAGAAGGCTAATGTCACCCCCATCTACAAGAAGGGCTTAAAGGAGGAACCAGGAAATTATAGTCCCATCAGTCTTACTTTAGTCCCTGGGAAAGGGGAAAGTTACGGAATGAATCCTCCTGGGGGCTATCACTAGTCAAATTAAGTACACGATTGGGAAAAGCCAGCACAGATTTACCTGGGCAAACTGTGCAAACCTGATCACCTTCTTTGACAAAGTAACCTGCTTGGCTGATGTGGGGCGAGTGATGGACATTGTCTACTTGGATTTCTCCAAGGCTTTCAACACTGTTCCCCACAGCCTCCTCCTAGAGAAACTGATGTGTTACGGTCTAGACAAGTGGTCTGTGCAGTGGGTGAGGACCTGGCTGGCAGGCTGAACCCTGGTGGTAAAGAGCTGTTTTTCAAGCTGGTAACCTGTAACAAGTGGGGTCCCCTAGGGACTGATACTGGGCCCAGCGTTGTTTAATATCTTCATAAGCGATCTGGATGATGGGATCAAGTGTACCCTGATGAAGTTTGCCCACGATATCAAACTGAATGGGGAAGTGGACACTTTGGAAGGGAGAGCCATCCTGCAGGAAGACCTGGATGGGCTGGAACAATGGGCTAACAAGAACCTTATGAAGTTAAACAAGTGTAAGGTCTTGCACCTAGGAAAACATAACCCAGGATTGCAGCACAGGCTGGGATCTACCTGGCTGAGGAGCAGCTCTGTCGAAAGGGACCTGGAGGTCCTGGTGGACCACAAGCTCAGTATGAGTGAACAGTGCACTGCAGCATCAAAGAAAGCCAACAGGATGCTGGGTTGCATTAATAAGGGCATCACCAGAAGAGATAAAAAAAGTCATTATTCTACTCTACTCAGTGCTTGCCAGGCCACATCTGGAATACTGTGTACAGTTTTGGTCCCTGTTATACTAAAAAGATGTGGACAGGCTGGAGAGGGTCCAGAGAAGGGCCACCAAGATGATCAAAGAACTGGGAAGCCTGCCATATGAGGAAAGGCTGAGAGAATGGGGTTTGCTCTGCCTTGAGAAAAGAAGGCTTAGGGGAGACCTTATCACCACATTCCAGTATTTAAAGGGTGGCTACAAAGACGATGGAGACTCCCTTTGTGCAAGGAGTCACATGCAAAATACAAGGGGTAAGGGGTACAAGTTACTCCTGACTGGACACAAGAGGAAAATTTTTCACAAAGAAAACAATCAGCCATTGCAATAATCTCCCCAGGGAAGTGGTAGATTCCACCCAATATTTGACACTTTTAAGATTCAGCTGAACAGGCTGCGGGGCCATCCTGTCTAGAACGTGCTTTTGCTAAGAAAGGTTGGACCACATGATCCTTGAGATCCTTCCAACTTGGTATTCTATGATTCTATGAAGTTGACATTGGACTGGCTTTAAGTAAGAATCTACATTGGTGTTTCACTTACATAAAATCCCCACATTTTCCAGGTGAGTGAATGCTGCTATTTTTCCAAGAGTTCTGCAAGGAACTCCTTGAAACACAGCTGCACCCTTAAACTCAGTGCATTCGTTTCAAACAGTGTGAAGTCTTCATGGAAGGTCTACACTAGCTGAAAGTTTTCATCTATGAAGAGGTTTTTTCCAACCAGCCTAGTCTCCAATTCAATAATGTCTCAACCTGTATGACATTTTCATAAACAATCAGAAGCTTATTTTCAAAAACAATCTGATTATTTCAATAAACCTGAAAAAGCTAAACACTATGAATAAAAGCTATCTTTACTATAGTATAGTCACTATGTAAAATTTATGTTTTTTGAAAGTTGAGTTCATATGGGCAGATTCAAACAACATACTCAATCCTATAGCCCTAATAAAAAAGAACAGAGATCTACAACTATTGTATACATTTGTGAAAATCTGGCTCAAATAAGAAAAGATAGAAACACTGAGAAACACACCGACTATGTACTACCTCTTCTTGAGTTTTAACTATTCTAATATCCACGAAAGCCTCAAGTTAAAAAGCTTATATTGGGTTCCTATCACAGGTAGGCCAATTGATTTCAGCTAGTCAATCAACACCCTAAGACACAGTAGAAGACTTGATCACATGAGTAAATTCTACCAACTTAAAGTACTTTCTTCCATGAATGGACCAAAATAATTTCATTTTCCATCAAATCTGACATGAACAGAAAATTATGGGTGGTGCTCAGAATTAAGGCAGAAAACTTTTTTCCCGCCATAATCATACTGAAAAGAGCTGAATGAGTTACAAAAGCAGCTATGGTATCCAAATTGAGAATATTAATAACTGCAAACCCACAGAGAACAATTTACAAAGGGGTCTATCTGAAAACTTTGTAAAATGTTAAGCATTACACTTTTACCTTTGAATTCAAGACTCCACTGCACTATAATCTCATAGATACACATCTGTTTTGCTTTTTTCCTGGCTTCAATGTCTCAGGTATCAACAATTAAAACTATGCAATATGAAGTATATGACATTTAATAATACAAACACTCACTGTCACATCAATGTGCTGAAGTGCAGGCATTTTTTTTTTAGTAAGATATTTTACATATTGTGCTGCACAGAACTATGCATCATCGATTTCTACTATTGGTTTTACTATTCACATAATGTTTTCTGTATGCAAATGTGTCTGTATGTATTCTTATAGGCCAGAACTTCAATCTTCCAGTATTTCAGCCCTTCTTAGGTAATGCACCTATGTCAAGACATCGTAATGTAGACAGCATCATTTTCCATTTTAGTGGGAAAAACATCAGTGACTTGAGCTATATGATCCCCATAAAACTGAAGGAAAATTGAGCATGTACGTGAAAAGGCCATGGAGGGAGAGACACAGACAGACATCTTTGGGTGAAGAAAAAAATGCTAACAGAAACTTAATCCAAGAAATATTGAAAAGTTATGTTAGCAAATAGAAGGAATAGTTTAGGAAATATTTAAACACCCCCCACTTACGGATACATGCTGACAACTGGTACACCTGGTTTTCTCTCTCTCCATTAATATTGGCTGCTGTGGTTGAGTCATGTGACAACCACAGCTTTATTGTGTCTCATTTCATCCCCAGTCCTTCACACAAAAGCTAGATTTGGCCTCATATGAGACTGCAGCTACAAAGTTTGTGTAGATCATAACATATGTTTAAAACCAGTATAACATTTGAATTACAGAAGAATGACTTATCTCAATTATGGGGTTTTATTCTCAATTTTAAAAATTCTTTCTTAAAAGATTTGTATAAATATAGTGATAATTTCCTACAAGACACGACTTTTTAACCATTCATTCAACCGTCAGACACACATAATATGCTATTTGCACTTTTCTATCTTGACAGCCTCTCATCCTTACTATAGGAAAACATCACTTTCATATACACATTTTTGTAAATAATGTAAATTATTAGTATCATCTCTCATATGATTTGGGTCTGAGACACAAAGTAACTACTTGCTGCAATCGTACTATTAATATAACTTCCAGGTACATTTCAGAAAATCCGAGGCACATATTTCTAGTTATAATTTTAATTTGAGTAGCCTCTTCTAGGATAAGCAGAAAAAAGTTTGCCTTACTGAAGAGAATTAAACCCAAATCTCAGTCCTAACTTGATCTTACATTTTTCTGCATTAGCTACTGAATATGAGTATCTTCAACACATGCAAGGGAAGGGAGATCCTAAAGATAAAAGGAGTCGTTAAAATACACTGTTAAAAAAAAAAAAAGAGAGTAAATAAGCACTTTCCTAGCTGAAAAATGTGTAAAACATCCATTGAAAAATTGTTCTGCCTAAAACCAGTTACCAAACTAAAGCCCTGTAAATTGTATGGGAACCTTTTCACACATTTTTTTAAAGTTTAAAGCAATATGCTTTCCATAAACAACAGCACTTGTCTGCAGATGCATGTGTATTACATACACATTTTACATCTAGATCTATAACAAAACAGAATATTTTTTGCAGCTAGTTTATGGGCTAAAAGGCTACACACATGGAATAAGGAAGGAGGGAAAAGCTAGAAGCACCACAACCGACATAAAAATTCTACACTATTGAAAACAACGATTCAATTCTGACCATTTTAAAGGAATTTAAGAATCCATTCTGGGGTGCAACTTTTTACCTAACCACACAGCTGTTACGAGGTTGCTACTGTGAAAAAAGAACAGACACTGTGAGTTTAAATCACTATTTAATTCCTTTCACAGTTCATTCATTGGGCAACGACCAGGTAATGGTCAGGTTAACTACCAGTAATATTTCTCTTGTCATTCCTAATACTAGCCCCAGTCAGGCAAATTGCTCTACCAGGTTTTTCTCTAGCAGTCAGCTACAATCAACCCTTTTTAATAGCAAGTTTTTCAACTGGGACTGTTGAGAGATACAATGGGTGTGGAGGGGTAGGCTAGAGATGATTAGAAAGACCAAGCAGACTGAAAAAAAAAATAATAAAAAATTGATACATTTAGTACCATTTCCAAAAGTAATAGGTTATAAGCCTGATAAACTGAAGAAGATCCTGTCTCAATCTGTTTTAAGGGCTGTATAAAAATTTTTAAGAAACAAGAAATCTTAGTAGACAGAGACAATAACATTAAATACTTTCAACCTTCTTCCAAAACTCATACTTCTTTTCCTATTTCAATTAACAGAAACAAGTTTACAAAATAATCTTCATCTTGTTTTTATTCATAAAACAATGATACAGAAATTATATCATATCACTTCAATCAGCAGCTGAATCCAAATATACTCGTTTTAATAAGTTGTTAGACCTTTTAATAGCCCTAAGCAACAATGGAAAGAGCAAGAAATAAACAGAATGGGGAAAATACAAATAAATTTCAGATAACTTAAGGTAGTGATATTTTAAGGTCAGACTTTGTGAAGAAATACTGAAAAATGACTAAAACATGTAAAGGATTTTTGTTTGTTTTCTACATTATTATGATGCTATGGTGCACACTGTTTCTTAAAATATTTGAAATTGATAGTTCCCAGATGATAATTAATGTGGGAAATAGAAACAGGGAAGATATAGTAATGGGAGTACAAGAGCAATTCTAAAGATGCAAGGTTTACTTTGTGAATATGTTCTCCATTCATAACAGCAACTGCATTTAATGACTCTTGCATTTTTGTTCCTGCAATTCCTTTCCACAGACCTTTGACTTTTGTCAAAGGCATTCAATATTGAAATATATGCAGCTGAATCTGGAACAAAAGTGAGGTCTGCGTATGTGAATCTAGAAAGCACATAAATAAGTTTCCTTTTACATAGTGAATATTGCAGTTCATATTGCAGAACCAAGACTTTCCAGGTTAAAGAGAAGAGAAGGACTCCTTCATAAGTTTTGGAAGAATCTGATCTCAGAATTTTGTTTGTCTCTAGATTTTCTTTAATATAACATATTCATGTTAGGTTAATTTTTCATATCCTAGATAACTTTTTTTCTGAATGTATAATAAACTGAATAAAGAAGTCACTAACTTCTATTAAAAAACCCACAAACATATTCTGCTTTTGATTGTTTCCATCTGGTCTCCTCTACATTTTCCTGCTTATCCTTACCCTCCTCCCTGCTCCCTTCTCTAATCTAATTGTGAACTCAAGTTATTCACTCCAGAAATAGAGAGGAAAAAAAACCAACTAACTAATTTTTAAGCAATGTCACAATACTATACTACAAAAGGCCTCTTAGCTTGAGCATAATATGTATTAGTACTCACACTGCTGAGCCAAATAGCTTCTGCTTTTTAGGATTAAAGATGGACTCCTTCCACCTACGATGCTACATCTTCTATTTTAAAATACTACAGAAAAAATACTAGGTTCCATAATAAATGCCACAGGGTAACAAGACACTTTTTTTCCCATCTATTTCATTCTCTAGATTGGAAACAAAATCCAGTTCTGGTCAGTTATCAATAAAATCTTTTTTTCCTTTGACTACTACATACTCACTGGCATTTCGATCATATCTTTTCCCTTCAAATACACTATGGACTCCTTTACTGGATAAGTTTATACTTTCTTCTCTTTGCTATTGATTAAGCTGTGGCCAGTGCAGAAGAATGTTGTATCTCATGTTTCATTTCAAGTATTTCCATGTTTATAGTAAGTTTGTGGACCAGATACTCATAATTGAAGTTAAATGTCAAGGTAAATAGTTGTGCTGAATTCAACTCCTTATAAGAAATACAAAGTGGATTAACTAAACTGCTAAGGAAACCACCACTGAGCACCATCTGCCAAGCCTGGTCAATAGCTCATCACGTTTTGCTCTTGACTTCAAGCTAGCATTCTCCAAGCTAGCTCTAGAACTTGAATTAGAAATGTGTTCCTCAGAGAGACCTCATTAGTTTGATCACTGCCTCTTCAAGATATGATCATACTATGTTGAAACTGGAGTTGCTACCTCTGCAGGGCACCATATGGAACCCTGTAGATGCGCCAGCACCCTGGAGCTAGCCCAGCGATCACCAGTACATCAGTACATTGAATTATGTGGACAAGTTGAAAAATTTCATAAGTATAAACAGTAGGTAACCTAATTAGGGATTTCTGTACTCAGAAGACAAAACAGCATGGATGTATCAGTGAAAGCATGCCCCAAAAGCTTGCAGTGCTTAAGTGGATATGAAATAATTTGTCATTGGTTGCAGTAATTAAGTCTTCGGAAAATCCTTAAAAGGACATAAACAAAAGATTAAAATTGCAAGATGACTTTATGGAAATGCTTTCGAAAAAAAAAAATAAGTGACACATAGAAGGATTACCAAGTTAAATAAAGAAATTAGTGTGCAGGGTTGCTTACCGTAACTGACTAGATTCAAGCAGCAATATTTTAATCTCTATCCATTATCACCCCTCCGATATTATGTAATCACAGTATATTAAGATAAACAGTGTACCGCTTCACTGGAAAAGCAAAGTGTACTAAAATTATGCAGGTTTTCCTTACATCTTTAAAGAATAAGGGTTCATGAATTCATGCTATAGTGAACCGCCTGTAACACAGGTTCTTTGATTACCTACTATTGTAAACATAGAATGTATTCCATTAAAGTTGTCCTTGTAACTATTCTTTTTCCCCTTTATCCTAGTGATACATAATAAACACAACAGGTTCTTTTACTTCTCCAATTTATTGTCCCAAAAATTAGCAAGAAAATTCATGGTGGATACAAAAAGACAACACTAGAAAACAACAGCCAACATTGCATAGGCATCACCTGAATGTACCAAAATATTGGCAGATTGTAAAGGGAAACAAGGATTGAAGGGAAGGATATTATTGTAGCTCTATAAGATTGGAAGAATCTTTTCTATGCAAAAGTAACAGTTTCAGAAGATGCGTGAAAATCTCCAAATGAAAAAAAATGGATGGAAAAGAAATAATCTCACACTTGGAAAAACAACGTTGGGGAAGAATTCCATGAGATACAGTCCTAAAGAGAAGAGGGGTTCAAGAAATCCCTTAGATGACCTGTCAGAAAAACAGAGAGACTGTTTGTAGGGATGTAGTTGGGAAAGCCAAAGTCCACCTGGAGTTGAATCTGGCAAGGGACATGAAGAGGAACAAAAAGGGCTTTTACAGGTTCATGAGTAGTAAAATGAAGACCCTGGAAAATGTGGGCCCACCACTGAATGGGACAGGGGACCTGGTGATGAAGGATATGGAAAAGTCTGAGGTACTTAGTGACTTCTTCACCCCAGCTTTTACTGAGAAAATTCACCCCCAAGAACCTGAGGCGCACGGCACTAGAAAAGTATGGATCAAGGAAGACTTACCCTTTACATTTAAACATTCAGAACATTCTGAATACATAAGATTCTCATAGACAAACTGGTGAAGCATGGAATAAATAAGTGGGCAGGGAGGTCAACTGGAAACTGGCTAAGCTGCTGGGCTCAAGGTGTGATCAATGGCACAAAGCTTAGCACTAGAAAAGTACCCTCAGGGTGAGGGAACAGGGAAGAAATTAGTCTTAAACAGACACCTGTGTACATTTTATTACTGCATGTAGAACATTCATCAACAATTATATAGTTTTAAATTTTACTTCTTATTTCCAAAACTACTAAAAGGATTTCAACAATGAATAATTAAAATGGAAACCACAGGGGAAAAAGAAAAACCATAAAGAAGTTCCTTGTTGATTCCCCTAATTAACTGTATCAGTCACAGAATCTGTCATAACATTACTTCCATTTACCCAGATACACAGACTTCTTTTGTGTTTTTCAGAGAGCAAGTTGTGATGTTACAAACATAGTCAGTCATGTATCAAGCTTTGACGAACTAAAGATTGCTTTCCTTAAAAGCTTGACAAGCAAATCTTTCTACAAAATCTACAAGGACAAAACCACCAATCATTATTTTAATCCCCTCTATTTTTTATAAACAATGGCTCAAAACCTGAATCTACGACACTTGTTTAAGAATGTTTAAGCAATGACATAGGTAATCTATATCTGCAACATAACTGCTTGACAAAGCTTTTAAGTGTTATTTCCATGATCAAAGGTCTATATATTTTTTGAGTTATTGCTGAAAATTCAAACAGATTAAGTTTAAAATTGGCCAGTTTTTGATTGATGCCACTGACCTCTTAAATACAACACGTAAACTCCCTATTCTGATTTGAATGCCGACTAGAACTTAGACACAACACATACACCTAATTTTGCAATTATTACATATTTGGTTAGAAACAAACCTAAATGAGTCCTGCATTGTGCACAGATAACTGCATGTCTGATCAGTCATTTCATTTTTGTTTTACTCCTTCTTCTAAAGATGAAGGCCATGTAAGTTATACCAGATATTTTATAAATATATTCACTCCACTGCTGGCAAACAAATATACCTATTTTATAATTGATTTGATAACAAAGTCAAATGTCTTTCAAACACATATTACTCATGCTTTAATGGGTTTAAACGTGCTTAAACTTTTTAATTTATTTGCATATACAGCAAGTGGAGTCACAACCCTTTCTTAATCACACGCAGTATGTCATTTGAGAAAACAAGTCTCAAAGGTGTGAAAACGGGGCAAAGGAAAGGCAGGAAATGCAGCCTGTTGGGCAATAAGAACTCCTCTGATCCTAAGGGCTAACCATTTACTTACTCAACTGTAATTCAACAGGTACTTGTCAATGCCATTTCTCTTCCCTGCTAGAGAAAATAGCTTCTCTGAAGGACCTGGATAGAAACTAACATGACAGCCATGATACAAAATTATTTGGGAAGAGTGAATTAAAAGTGGAGAACATCAGAAGGAATACTTGTTTTAGACCGCAACAAAATAAAAGATTCTGAACAATGAATGTATGTTTTACACATGTATTATTTCAATGTCCTTGCGATAAAGGCAAATGCAAATAACGTAATTTACATGCAGACTCCAACATCATCTTTTCATTCTCAGACAGCAGAAATCCATCTTTTATGTGTAACTTATGATCTTAGTTTTAATGAGGACTTTGACAATTGACAAGAAAAGTATGTGGATTTCTGTTTCAAACATACCTAAAGTTTGATTAGGAGCCTGCAATATGAATTGTTAAAGGCTGTTTTTTGTTGTTTCAGAGGGTTCTTTGGTATACTGTAAGTGAGGTTTATTAGCAGTGTTCCTGCAGTCAAACACGCTATTAAAATTTGACACATACATTCTATCCTTATGGAGAAGGGGATCAGTGACTTCTGGACAGAACGCTACCCATAAATTCTAGCTATCGTTTTTTAAACAGTCTGATGCAATCAGAGATCAATAGGTTCATGTTTCTTATGTTTAATTTTACCTTTTCTATTATTCTACTGTTTCTTTATTATTTTTATTTCCCTATGATTTCTGTATTGTTACTCTACTGTTTCTGCTAATTTATTTTTTTATTCTGTTTTCAATGCTGTAAAAAAAATGAATATATTTACAAAACCGCATTGTGCATGAACTCCATCCTCCTACTACATACATTTAAGTGACTATATTAAGAAAAAAATCACAGGAAAAGAAGAAGGAAACACATAGCACTTTTATATAATACTATAACACCATCACTATGTAATAATATAATAAGATGTGACAAATAGCAACAAAACGAAAATATTATTTAACCATAAGTATGTTTTCCACATTTAATTGGCTACTTGTACGCCCTCTATTAATAACACTGAGTTTAAACTACATAGAAAACCAAGTATGATTTATTTTTTTAAATCGACCCTCAAGTTATCAAGTATTTATGAAGGAAATAATTTGAAAATAACAAAGTTATCAAGTACATTAAAAGAGTAAAGCTATAATACCATAACTTCTCATCAAAATTTACCAGTTTATTAAATCTAAAATTAGAGCTTAACATCTCATCTTTCAGAAACTCTTGCAGAAAGCCCAAGGGATAAAAATCATGATATTAATTTTCCATTACACTAGCTGTAGATCTTTGCTTTCATTCCATGTTATTACCAAAAATTCTAAAACTAAAATTTAGTAGTAGCTTATTTGTATATTTTTGATTAGTAGACATTTTTTTCCCATAAATGCATTTCATTCTTTATAAACTTGTATGCCAAGAAGAGACCAAATCATGCTCTTCCTTCTTTTTTCTTTTTTTTTAATGATAACAAATACAAATAATAATAATTTTTAAAGAAGTAGAAGAAATTTCTCTCTCGGTATTTCTTTGGTGGGTTTTCAGTTGATCAGTTGTTGCTGTCTATCACTACATTGGCTTGTAGAAGTCAAAGCTTGACAATGCTTACACTACAAGTTAGAATAACTGAGTCATATTAGTAAATGGAATAGCAATCACTTTCAAGAAAGCATTACAGAGACCCTGTCTGCATTTTACCTTACCTTATGTAAAATCAAAATATAGAACTACAGTTTACACAAGTTCCACCTAGAAGTCACCACATACTGTTAAAAGCTCAAGTAACCAGAAGTTTAACAGCAGTTACTTAAGATTTTTGACTGAACTGAAAATGTGCCTTTTAAAAAACTCAAGCTCATGAAGATAAGAAACGTTCGCAACATTTAGACATTAACTGTAAAAGCCTCGGTTTTTTGTCAGCAGTCTCCAAAGGTGATACGGAGCACTTTGCATTTGTGTCTGGTACTATATATAAGAGAATACAGTTATTTTAGTAAGTCTTGTACAATCAAAATATAGGAAATATTTCAAACATTTTTTTCAGATATTTTTTATATTTGAAACCCCCCTTTTTAATCACAAATTGAGTAGTGAAATCTTCCCAAAGTATTTCACAATACCCTTTCCAAGGGCTTATTTTTCTTGCTGTTATAAAAAAGAATGAATCCAAATTGCTTTCAGCTTAGATAATGGTTTACAAGAAAATATTTTAAGTTGCCAGAATTTGGCCTGTCTTGGCCTTGTAGCAATTACCATAAGAATGACAGATGAAAACAAACACAAATTATCAGTGTTTTAAAATCAGACAATCTGATTGCTTAGACATTAACCGTAATTTTTTTATTACATGGAAGAGAGATGATGTATATGAATGCTCTAATACATATTTTTATAAAATTTTAAATTTTACCTCTTGCTTTTTGTGAGATAGTTCTATGTAATATTTTCATTCTTTCATTACTGTACCAAACTGCAACCTTAAAGTAGTTGTAAAAGGCTGAATTTTGTGTCACAGAGACTTTAACAGAATTACTGTATGTGCTTTAGCATTCCTTACAGAAAAGAAATATGCAAGAGTCCTGGAGCAGAGATTACAGTTCATAGCAGCAGAGCGCTTATTAACTTTCAAGTTGAAGAATAAGATGAAGATAAGAACAGAAGCTAAAGACGCAGACGTTAGTGCAGTTTCAAGAACCAGACACAGGATCTTTAACATTTCACGGATTGGTGACTTCTGACAGGTCAGTACCATTTGGCCACTTACAAATATAAGACTGCAGTTAAAGGAGTCATCCATCACTCCTAGATAAATGGCAGTTCTGCAGGCACTTCTATATTAGGTTTATCAAAATTTTTGAAGTTGTGTGCACATTAGGACATGAGGTTAAAAGCATAATTATAGAGCCTGCCATCCCAATCTACAGTGTATGCAAATTCCCCTTTCATTTTAAACCTCACAATTTAGCTACTGCAAATTGTTAGAGGTGCTGAATATTACACGGCAAAAGCAGGCTTCTGATTTATCTGGGGGCTGCCGGTTAACATAGTTAAGGGACATTACATGAAACACTAAGATGAGTTTAACAGACTAGGAGACACACAGCACATGTCACTGGCTGTTAATGAAGTCAAATGTTTCAAGCTGAGAGTAATTAAATTGTGACACTGGAAAAAAAGAAAATATTTTTTGCTAGTAACTGCTCCACACAAATATCTAAACTTCAATATTATACTTACTGACACTGTATTTATGCATAGCTTGGGCATACTGATGGTTTTATCTCTTTTAGTTGAGATGTCAAACGAGATCAGCAGCAACTGGATTATGATAGAGAATTGACACAGAAAGATGAAATAACAGCATGGAAAGAATTAAAATTTGCAGTGTTACTGACACTGAATATAGACACTCTTCACCTTGACGGTAGTTTTTCAGTAAGTATAAAGGTACTGTTGCAGGAGTTGGTCAGTTGACTGATTATTTGTTTACGTTAATGGTCAGCAAGTTAGAAGTTTTTCTTTCAAACACTGATGGTTGTTGGGTTGATCACCACTCAATGACCATGTCACGGCAAAAACAAACAAGATGAACAGAAATTAATCATTGACCACTCTGCTGATAGCAAGACTGGAGGGGGGGTGGAGGGAATTTTAGAATAACTGACTACTTTTAACTCAACTCTCTCATTTTTGAAGCATAATACCATCTTTCCCCGCACTTTTCCCCGTGTCCAACAGAGAAATTAGTGTTAAGTTAATGTTGGGGGGAAGAACCCAACATCACCAACCAACCAAGAAACCAAACATGGTTACTGATCTCCCATTCCCTGAATCTGAAGGTGGTATGAAGGTACGCAGACTTTTGGTCACATATAAACACTTTTATTGTGATACTGGTACTTTGAAAGTGATGATGCCATCCTCAGAACACATACATATTGTCCATCAACTCTTTATCCCACATATCATAATGCTTCTTATTCATAACGGGCTTAGAGATATTAAAAAAATTAAATAATTAACAGTCCCAAATAATAGTATTTCAATGCATCCATTTCCTTTCACTACAGGGCAATTTCAGAGTACCTGGGTGCTTTTTGGATAAATACTAACATGAATGTCTACTCCAGTACTCAAAGCCAGCTAGAATTCTGATGTGTAATAGAATTTGACTTTTTCAGAATTTCTGTCAGCTAATGGTCTTGAAAAAATGGTGCCATAATAAACTGAGAAAGTGCTTAATGTTTTTCATAGTGAGAATTCCAGACAGCTTCCTAGCATCCATTGTCACCCGTTGCAGAGAGATTTTCTCCCAGGAATCCAACTGAGGAACGGGATAAATCACCTCCCTTACATTACGTATACACTTACTTTATTAGCACCTCCAAAAGAAACTGCTTATGTTGGCCAAAGATCATAGGTGAGAACTGATGTCAGCCAGGAAAAGCTCTGTCAAGATGATTCCTGGTATTCTTAAAAGTATGTTTTCAAGGCATTTAAGAGCTTTGGATCTTTAGAGATGAAAAGCTTGTCCATACTGTACCAGGATTAAAATTATATTTCCCATTATGAAAATGAACTGCAGACAAGATTGGAGGTGTTGAAAAGTCAATTGCAGTGAATACTTGGCAAAATGCACTCTTTCCAACAGTCCACTGATTATCAGCAGGGCTGTTTTTTTCATTTGTTTTGGTTTTGAGAAATCAATAGTACACATGAGGACATATGTTTATCGAATAAGGAACAAAGACAAGTTAATACAACTGCCCAGTTTTCACTGTGGTATTCTGAGTGGATCTTCAGTTCAGTTTCTGATTGGAGATAAACATGTCAGCTACAGTCATGGAGTGTGATTGCAGAACCACAGGCTTAATGAACTGGCAAGGTTTCATCGCTTTATTGTTAAGCACTACACAAATCTTGGTATTGAATTTGTCTGCCTTAAAAGGTACTGCAAGCTTGGAAGCATTCATCTATGAAATTCAGAGTAAAAGTTATGGATTTGATTTGTCAGATGCTCAGATTATGGACAACTAAAGACAGTTAGACATTGACCACAGTCAGAGGTAAACTCAGTGACATGGCTGTCTCTGAACAACCACACAACACATTCAGAATAATTGGAAATGAGAAGAGTATGTAAAACCTAGATTGTTTCAAGAGAATCATGGCAGAGTTCACAGATGGATATATCAAAGGCAGAACATGCCTAGGAATGATTCAAAAAGTTGGGATTTTTAAACTCATCATCAGAGCATTTTAAAGAAAAAATTACCGGAGGCTCCTGAATTAACTAATGCACATAAAAAAAAAAATCAGTCAATAATTAAAGTTAGACAGTATATCAGGTAAGCATTAGAGCATCACTGATTGCTTAATGCTTGTTACTATCACTCACTTTATGTCATTATTGCAAAATTTTATGTTATCATTTTATATCAGATGTTTCTTACATACAAGGTAAAATACCAGCACATTTCTCAAAGTTGAAATAATAATCCTTTGTGCCAGAAGAATCCAAAGAGGGAAATTATGGACCGATTCCTAAAAAAACATAAAAGTAATCTTTTACTATGGAAGTGTAATGGTGATATGGGAGCATTTCTTTTGATTCAGAACTGGATAGGAAAAAAGTTTCCGCTAATCCACATACAAGTTTTAGCCTGTTAAAATGAAGCAACTCACTTACAAACTCAACTTAGCTGTTAGCTGGTAAGATCAGAAATACAAAGTCCTTTGGGAGGAAGAGGTGACCAGAAATCTACAGAGCTATGGCTTGCATATCAGGTTCCAGATTCTCTAATGCCCTTCCCCAAGCCACAGATTTTACAGGCCAAAAAGGAACTCTGAAACCTGTTGTCAGAAGCCTATCTATTTTTCAACCTAGTTTAATTTGTTTAAGTTTTTAATTGAAAGGCATTTCATCACTGATTTATAAGAAGGTTGTTTGAGAACAGAACAATTACCACTCGGAAAACTTATCAGGTAAGATGAAAGGAAAGAATAAAACTCTTCATCATGAGGAACATGTATACAGGAGAGGAGGAACAGTGAGGGGAGAGAAAAACTTTCAACCCGGAAAACCACCATACTGCCATTAGAGAACTAAATAAACAGCTCAGAGTTGAGCAAAGAGTTTGAAAGCAGATGAAAATCACACGGGAAAGATGGAAAACTTCTTCTGGAGGAATTCAAACAACTGCCAACTGGTAAAGAAAGGATACTGTTTTTCCAAATATATGTATAAAAAAATTTAAATAAATTCCATATATTAATGTACCAGATAAGAAGAGAAATCATCATTAAACTTTAGCAAAAATAATCCTGTTCATGTTATTTTGAAAATACTAATTCTGGAAGAGAGGTTTACAAACATTCTGACCTGGAAATATGGTTTAAAGGTTGCTTATGCAAGTGAAAGTACTTGCTGGAAATATAGAAGTTATGCCTAATAATGTCTCTTTCATTCAGTGGAAGACTCTATTTAGAAATGGCTTTTCTCTTTTAATTCTTCCTTGTAATACTTCCTAAACTTTTCTTAAAAAGCAAACAAATAAAAAAAATCTTTGAGGATTTACTTCTCTGAAGGCCATTCAACTAATATTTAATTTTCTTATGTGCCACATTCTGATTTTTTTCTAAACTTACACTAATAGCTTTAGTAGCACTAGCCATCATAACAAAACACTCTCAGATTGCTTAGAATCTTTTATTATTATTTACTGGTTTCTATTTCAGTGTTATTCAGGAATAATTTAGAAAGAATATCTGCCAGTGTAAAAGCCAGACTACTTAACAGGAAAAACACACTTTACCCAATGTATAAGGCAGCTGTTGTTAATAACTTCTGTGTCACAGTTCAATGATCTTAGAACACTTACTACTAACTGGTGGACACTCAGGATGAATCCAGAAACATGTAGGAAAATCAGCTTCCAGTGATTCTCAGGCTCTTACAGGTTCTTTTCCAAAGGGATATACAGAGAGTAATAAGTGCTTCCAGAAAAGAAATAATCAAAACCCTGTGTCATGGTCAATTGGCAGGAAAGGAAAGCCAATCTGGTAACAGAATTTCTGTCTAGGCAAGTTCTCAAATGCATATAGCCTTGAGAAGCAAGTGAGTGTTGGATTTTTTTTTTATTATTATTTTGTCTCCTCTTGTTTGAAAGTTGAGGAGGTTAAGAAAGACAGCACAGAGCTTTGAAATCCCTTTTCATTTTCCTGTTCTGTGTTCTCCTATAATTTATTTGCTTCTCACGTCAATTTAAGTCAAGGACAGGTTTTCAAAGAAGGAAAGAAAGTGCTACACGTCTCCCCTCCCCCCCAGCAATAAACAAACCTAAACCACTCCTCCACTATACACATGCACACTTTATACCGCTTATATGGTTACAAAGGCTGTAACTGGGAGTTGACTGTGAATATAACAGGACTTAGAAAGTCACATTAAATTGTTTTTCTTTCCCCCAAAATGAAAGCAATCATATACTTCTACACAATGTTATTTGTTGCTTATTCTTTTCACAATTAATAACAGATGTTTGTGTTTGCAATATTAATTTTATCGTGTTTCATTCACTCAGGACATCCCCACACGACATACTTTGACAAGTAACCACTAATTACTTGGCAACAAATAAGATAAAAGAGAAATGTTTTACATTTAAGAGTAGAGAGCTTTCTGACCTCTAATAAAGCAATTTCCCAACTCGGTATATTGTGTAAGAGCAGTACTGCATGGTAGCTATGCTACCAGATACTAGAAATAGCTATTAACAGTAAATAAAAAGTGTCAGGATGGTGATAAGAGACTACAAAGCAGTAATTTTAAAGTGAAGTAAAAAACTGGCAAATACACCATAAAAATGACAACTTTGCAAGGTAGAGAATCAATGTTTTACTTAATGCCAAGTATGCCACCCTAAAAACGCACATTGAACTAGGCTAAATAGTTGCAGTTCCTTTCAGTGATCACACCGTTTAATGCCTGTACAATTAAGATATTTCAATAACTAAGACCTAGGGTCACAAGAGGTATTTAATTCATTGTTTAAAACTTGTCTTTAAAGATTCTTCCTTCCTCTGCTTTCTTTGCTGACAAGAAGAAAGCCTAATAAAAATTGCTTAGAGAGGTCAATAAAAAAGCAAGGAAAACCAGCAGGCAGGCAGAAAGAGAAGGAAAATCTGAACGTTATTCTATGACTCAGTGAAATTTTCAGAGATGGTCCTAATTTTAACTCTTTCAATCATTTTAGGAGACCTCACATCAATAATACCTTCACATTCAATAATAGTATTCTGACATAAGTTCATTAAATTTTGATCTATTATTGTTTACAGACAATGGAGATTCTTTCCGGAATTAAAGAGGTTTTAAACAAATCTAATAAAACAGGCTGAGAGAGCTGGGGCTGTTCAGCCTGGAGAAGAGAAGGCTCTGGGGAGACTTTATAGCGGCCTTCCAGTACCTAAAGGGGACCTACAGGAAAGATGGGGAGGGACTCTTTATCAGGAAGTATAGTAATAGGATGAGATGTAACAGTTTTAAACTGAAAGAGGGGAGATTGAGATTGGAGATTAGGAAGAAATTCTTTACTCTGAGGGTGGTGAGGCACTGGAACAGGTTGCCCAGGGAAGTTGTGGGTGCCCCATCCCTGGAAGTGTTCAAGGCCAGGCTGGATGGGGCTTTGAGCAGCCTGGTCTAGTGGGAGGTGTCCCTGCCCATGGCAGGGAGGGGTGGAAATAGACGATCTTTAAGGTCCCTTCCAACTCTAACCATTCTATGATTCTATATATTTGTAAAAGGGAGTTTCCAACAAAACCCCAGTACTGGTATGATCCTAATTAAAAGTCAATTTAAAACCTGTATTTTTCCTTAAGTTTTGTCATTGACTCTTGTTTAATATGCCCCTTACTGCAGCTTTGAGAAAATAAGTAACACAAATATACATTTAGCTTGTCTCTAGTGTATTCATCAATGTATTTACTACCTTCAGGTATCTATAATAAAAACTGCAATTTATTTTTCAGATTTAGACTTTACTGTGATCGTACTACCCTATAGGTAAACATATTTAATGACGTTTTAATTGCAGTTGCAATGATTCAGGTTTGCACTACTACCAACAAATTTAATGAAGTACACCATTTGAAATGAGTGCAAGGCTTTCTACAAATAATTCCCATACTGTACTTTCATTCAGACAGATGTTTTTATGCGACCTACATAGAAACATTAGAAATGAAAATATTGATTAATTTACAGAGTAATCAGTTGCAACTTGAAACACAACAGTGACTTGATACAGAATTCTCATAATATTTTCAGAATTTGTTTTCCATTTTTTAATTTAAATTTCATCATCATTGCTGTTGTCATTGCCTTCTCATTGCAGGGGCATTGGACTAGATGACTATTAAAGGTCCTTTCCAGCCCAAACTAATCTATGATTCTATGATAAAATGTATTAGGCAGAATTTTGTCTTTTAAGTCGTAATACTTCAAAAAGATAAACAAAACACTCAATAGGTCTCCAATAACAACATTGTTTCAAGATAAAACAGTGGTGAGTTGCCAGGCTTACGGAACAAGACTTTTTTGTGTACAAATGATTACTTGCCATCCAAAGAGCATTTACAGAGAGAACAATAAAATTGTAATTAAAACATAAAAAAGCAGTATCCAGGTGAAAGAATATCAAACACATTGAAGCTGCCATTTAGAAAAAAAGAAAACTACCTTCTTATACAGAGTGCTTACAGAAAAGACTGATGAGATTAAATGTGCTTTGTGACAGGATATTGTGGCAATGGCAGACTTTACTGCGGAGACTCAGGTAAAACCAATGCAAAAAAGGCAAGTATTTTTGATTAATGTAAAATGCATTTTTTTTTGTCCTTTTACTGTGGGGAAAAAAAAAGAGGATATATTTCAATAAATAAAATTAAAAGGAAGTCAGATTGCTTCTATAACAGTGTTCTACAAATTCTTAGCATTATAACATGATAGGCTGTTATTGCCTAAAAAAATCCTAGTCTGTGTGTATATAAATCACTGAAGGTCCAATTATGTTTTAGTTTATGTTTCAATCGCGGAAAAGCATGTTTTTGCACAACATTCTAAATTATATTAATATATTAATATTAACATATTAATAATAACCTGAATATATTAATTAACCTGAATATATTAAGGTATCAGATTGACTATTTCCAAGATTAAAAATTTCTATGAAACTATCCCTAGAACAAACTTAGAACATTGCCCCAAACGCGTTACTTGAGCAAACTCTTTGATACTGAAAAAATTACTTATTTTCTTCTTGGATTTTTCAAGCACTTATGTTAAACAATGTTTCATAATGTCAACTAAATACGTTCTTTCATTGCCATTTCAGCTAAGTTGTGAGAGACTTCAGTTTATACACTAACTTTTTATTTAATAAATTTAAAAGTTTTAAATTTATCTTTTCAAATGAAGTTGTTGACACTTGGTTTACACTTCAAAGTATGTCTTTTTGCCAAAAGCAGTCATTTCCTTTGTTTTTAAGAGAAAGACTACATGTCTATTTACAGCCTCTTTTGCCATCACAATATTAAAAGTTATCACTTAGTTCAATATTTAACACAGGGAGTACTCTGGCAACCACCCCACATATGCAAATTAATATTGTACTAAAATACATAGGAGTTACTTTTTAATTGTAATACCTTTAGGATTCACAGGTGTTCATAAGGGCTTTAAAAGGTCACTCATCTTAAAGTGATTCTTGTCCGAGTTTCTAGAAAGCCTGAAAAAGGCATGGCAAACGTCCAACTCTCTGTTGATTTCTGTCATCCTAAACTGACACCAAGCACCACTGGCAGGAAAAAGCCCTTATTAGCAGTAGTACTTAAAACCCACTATCATCCTGTTAAAATACTCTCAGGCCTCTTACTGCCTACACATAATACTAGATTTATATCCACAACTAAACCTCTGCAAGCAGAAACCAAGTCAGAAATTTAGGGTGCAATTCACTACTTGTTGTGTGCTGTGTTCCACATATGTGTTAGCATGAGATGCAGCCCCAAAGCATCTACATTCAACATTGAAGAGGCAACATAAGTAATAACGTATTTAGTGAAGTTCCTTTTTGTTGGTTGCGCATCTTTATTCTTTCTTTTTCTGTATTAATCAATTAGTTGCTAACAATTATTTTCACTCCATGGTTACATTTTAAAACACAGTATGTACAAATGCGCTTTCCTAAGTGAAGACAGAACAGAACATTTCCTGTCAAACTCAAAGATATTTCAGGTATTTCTCAAAGTCTATCTCATTTATATGAACACTCTCATATTCAATGTTTTTTTGAAACTATATTGGCTATTCAACCTCTTTTTCTATATAAGTTTGTTATAGTTGCAAATACTAAAACTGTGGCTTAACTGTAACTGATCCGGCATTGGCTAGCAGAAAGAAATTGAAAGTAGTAGCAAGGAAGATCAAATTCTCTTTTTAACTGATGTTAATCTAAACCTCATGATACTTTTAAGTGCCAGCATTGGTAGTCTGTCTTTTTTTTAATTTTTTTTAAGTGTTAAAGATAGAAATTCAACAAAGTAGATCTTCATATGGAATACACTTACTTTCTGATAACTTGCATTAAAAAAATGTTAACATTTACAGAGAAAGGCTTTTTGAATGTCTAGGGAATGGAGGCCTACCTTATGAAAAGATCAAAAAAAAAAAAAAAGGTACTGTGGGGCTGCGTAGTAACTCTTTCCGTACACTGTAGTTAGGAAGAGAAAGAGAAAGAAGCTGAAACATACAAATGATACCGGAGCAAAAGGCAAAGGAAATGTGAAGGCTTCTTATCACTAGAGGAGTGAAAACCTTTGTCTTACCTTTCAAAAAACAGCAGTATAGCATAAATCATCTACAGAAAAAAAACCTATTTGGATAACCTTGAAACTAAGACTTCGATTCATGTGATAGACAACTGATTTCATCTGACTTGCATCTTTCAAGAAGCAAGTGGTGAAAGTCTTGCCTTTAATTCTCAATTCTGTCTGTTTCAGTGTTTCTTTACCTTCCCATTCACCACTTCCTGTAGAACTCAGACACACATTTCCCTCCTTCTCTTCCCCAGTGCATACATTTTGCTTGACTGGTTTCATTAGTTGTGTTCCCTAAGACGGTTAGCATAAAGCAAAAAGTAGTGGTGTCAAAATATGTGCTAATATTCACTGCAGTCCTAAAATGCTTCTAACAGAAACACATCTGCTGTATCTCGTTTGTCCCCTCGTGTGGCATACAGCAATTTTTAAGGCTCTAATTTTACAGCATGAAACACATCTTTGTCATAACATTTCAGAATATTCCATTCACTGGATGTGAAAAGGCAACAGTTAAAGCCACTCACCAGTTCCGTATTTCTGGTGTTATATGGAAAAGACATAAACCACTTCAAAATACACCTACCTGGTATATTCTATAGAATCGAGAAATAATCTGTAGGGGTTTCTTTCCCCCTAGGATTTTCTGGTAACACACATCCCAAATTACCAAAAAAGTATGACTCCATTTTTTAAAATCAATGCCTGGTTGAGAGACAAATAGACACATGAGATTAAAGGTTTAACAGTCAAAAAGGAAAATGAAGACTGCAATTGCCGTATGCTTAAGCAAATGCTATTTCCTTATTTCTTGAAAGTTATTCCTCTTCATTTTTATAGAGTTGCTTCTGAGTTATATATGAACAAAGTATAGTCTCACTTGAAATGAGAAATTTGACCGACCTCCAAAACTATTACAGTATTTGTTATTATTATTTTTGAAAACTACCTAAAAGTTTTCAGCAATGCATTTAAAATCATTACTCTCACAAACATGAGCAGGAGATATTTTGGGGCAGAAGATATTTCTGATGAAGATATTACATTATGTTTTCAGGTCTAGAGACTATATTCCTTTTTTTCTTTTGTATTTATTCATATAAAGAAAGTAATATTGCTCAAGTCTAGAAATTCATATGCTATGCTACGCTACATGTTAAAATCATTTGTGTTTACAAATCCTCCCTTTAGAAAAGCAAGTACAGTCCTATAGTTCTACTACAGTTATTACACTTCCAGTAGCAAAATAGTAACTCCAAAGACTTACTACTCTTAAGGCATGAGTCATGTTAACTGCCTTCTGCATAATTTGTTGGGTGTTGACTAAAGGTGGTCCAGCAGACAAACACGAAAAACACGAAGTCAAAGAACCTTGTTAAAGGGAAAAGCTGATTAAGCCATATTCAGCACGCTTTTGCTCACTTCACAGCACTTGCTTTCAGAACATATAACTTTCTTCAGAACGCTACAATTCTAACAAAGTATGAGAATACCACTGGAGAATTGTACATAACTAACTACAGATGTTAAGAAAAGATGACCATGTGATTCAAGGATGTTTCACTTTAACATAATTAACCTAAAAGGATTGCCAGGGAAAAAAAAAAGCATGTAAGGAAAGAAACTGGAAAAAATCTGCATGTAAAATGAAATCTCAGAAAGATAAGGTTCTAGAAATTGTTATTAAATTCTTGCTTTTGAGGCAGTTTGAGTTCCAAATTTATTTTCCTTTTTTGATACACAGTGATCATGATAACATGTCTTGGAGTAGTCTATTTTCATTTTCTTCTGAAAACAGTTTTTTACTATGGAAATATTTCCCTGAAAATTTTATTTTTTAAGAAAGCACTTCTTTAAAGATTTTAATTCTGAATTTAATATTTTAATCATGGAATACCATAGCAAAACTTCCATTACTGTTATGTAGATTTTTTTGTTAAACAAAATAAAACTTCATTTCACTGTGGACACAATAATTAAACAATCTCTTTGGAACAGGCAACAGACTACTGGGGACAGACATCCCCATATTTGTCATAAGGATGTTCAAGATCATCCTGCTTTAACAACAGGAATCACAGTGTTCCTGTGCAACCTGCTCTAGGTGAATCTGCTCTGGCAGGGGGGTTGGACTAGATGATCTCCAGAGGTCCCTTCCAACCCCTACCATTCTGTGATTCTGTAATTAGCATTAACCAATAGCTATCATGAGTTGACTTTAATGATGATGTAACTGCCTCCTGAAACACACAGGGATAAAAATCACTTCATTAAACTCTGTCAGGGCACTGAAATTTGTAGGGCATTTTCACACTCTTTTGATTCATGTAACAAGCACAGGCTATATACAAGTGCAAGTACATACACAAGCTGAATTCCCACACCAAAACTTCCTTCTGGACTGTTTTGTACTTTCCAGGTAGCCCTGTTCTATAGCATTCTAAAGATGACAGTTACCAGTATTTATGAAGTGTATTAGGAAAAACAATTTCCTTCACATTAGTCTTTAGCTTTCCAACACTGAACAGAATCAGTTTAAAATAACAAGTATTGTATTTCAGTAGCATTTACCAATATTAAAACATGGCTATAAGTATTTTATTTTTTTTAAGTTATTAAATGTGCATGGGACAAAGGGAGAACACAAAACAGCACAAAACTGCAAGTCCACAGAAGCACCAAAAAATTAATACCCGTATGTTTTCTTCTTATAGCATTGCAGTGCGTCCTGGTGGCCAACAGAATTGTTGGCATAAGGGACACTGTTAGCTGGAAACACTTATTGATGGCTTCCAAATATTTTGACATGTGGATAATGTGCTGCATTGCTGCATCAGCAGGGCAATTACTACAGTAGTCAGCAATTTTAACCAACATGTTTTCTCCAAATAAAAGAGCAGAACCCAGTCTACAAATTAATGGATATGATATACTGCAACCTGCACTGTGTCTGACTGAACTGAAGTCTGTCTAGCTAACCATACTACATACTGATAAATAGTGGCAGCAGTGGTTGGGTTTTGTCCACATTCATATATAAGCAAATGAGAGGAGCTATTAAGCCTTAACACAATTTTTGTTTGAAAGAAGCAACAACATCCACCAAAAATGAAGTAATCCAGAAAACACAAGCAGTAGGTAAACTATGTGCTGAGTAACAAGCAACAAACAATCATGCTGATTTTTTGAAATGAAAGTTGTTAGCAATTTTTCGTAACAAATTAATTTTAAGAGAAAAATAATGCTACAGGCACAGGTGAAATTGCACAGTCATAGATATGGACTGCTTCTTTTAGAACCATGGTGTTAAAATTTAACTATGCAATAACTGGAGTAGGCTGAAATCGACAAATCATATCTAACCATTCCCCTTCTTTCAAGACTTCACGTGTATGGAATCATAGGCATCCATACAATGATGTTTTTCCAATATAGGCCTAGAAGTATGTGAGGAGAGTAGTCAGACACTATTGGTTTTGTTCAACACTGCCTGTACTTCTGTCCAGATTTTCAATTGCATGCAGGCAATTTGCTCTTAGATGAATCTAGACGTGAGATCAGTACAGTAATCCAAAAGAAGAAAATAAAATGAAACTAAGGAGATACTAAAGGGGGAAGAGTGATCTTAGTTTCTTTCTATCTTTTTTATTCAATAACATTCAAAAGAGGGCTTGTTTGTGTTTTTTAGGTTCTTTTTTTTGGGGGGAAGGGAGGGGTGGCTGGGGAGCAGGTTGGGTTTTTGGGGTGTTTTTAACTCATTAAGTTTAACATCATCCAGAAGTTATTGTCCAAAAATTATTTCTCATTTTCATTTAAAGAAATTATTTCCCTTTTCGTCTAGTCAAGGACCTGGAGAAATGACAAACATTTAACCTTGGCTGTTTTGCAGCTAAACACAAAGATGACACCCCAGATGGTTTTGAATGTAGAAGTTTGCTTAATATTTCAGACAACTATAAACATGTCATACCTATGCTAAATATAGTAATTTTTCAGACAGCTTTTACGTTAATTTAAAAGGATAGGTTTAATCTTCAGATGTATCTAGGTGACAACTGTATCTAAAATCTTTTTCTTCTATCAATCTATTTTATGAAGACACAACTCTCAGTCCTAGGTTGCAGCTTATAGAGTTAAATATCCTCCCAAGTTTTACATTAAAGACTACCTCATTATACTGTTACACAGAAAGTATATATCAAAAGGGCTTCCCAAATGAGCATTATCTTTCTGCCAAAAAAAAATAGGATTCTTTAAAACCTTAGAAAAAAGTGTTATGAACCTCTAAAAGCAACTGGGACATACTAATTTTTAAATACAGTCAAAGACCTGTCTGTTTGATAATAATTAAGCGATTATGACAGTATCAACTGTGGGACTACCAAACTCATTTCTTACTTATGGCCTAAAAAACCCCTTTAGTCAAAAAACCCTCTTTGTTTTCCATCAGTTGCCAGCCACAGGCTTGCATTAATCCTAATGAAGTTAGACAACCAGACAAGTTATTATTTTAGGCAGTGAAATTTTGAACTAGGCCAGGGTAAAAAAGCCCCAAAACTCAATGATCTTCCCTTTCCACGCAAACACCAACTTTAGCAATCAAAGATAAACTGTTTAGTAAAGCTTTTATCCATAAACTCAACTTGGATTTAAGGAACATGACACAGTTATTACTGATCTGCTAAGAACAAATTTCAGTCCATAGAGTTCTCCAGATTCTTCTTTTTCCTTTCTTAATTGGACGTTACCATTGTGCCCTCTTAACAACTCTCTTCAAGCTTGAGTAGATCTAATTTTTCTTTTTTTTTTTTGTCTACTGTTTCTCCCTGAACACTAAGCATTTTGTTCAAGCTCATGAAGTTTATAATTTCAGTCCTGGTAACCAAAGCATGGATAGGATCCTTCCCTTCTCATCTCTTGCCCCCTTTCTGCAAAGGGTTGCAGATAAAAACATTTTAGTGTTACTTTTTGGACTTCAAAATGCAATGTCTTGAGTGGCTTCCCTTGATCAGTGATACCTATTTCAAAACAATTTCTGCAAATTTTTACATAACTTCAAATTGTCAAGATCACTTTTTGTCATGAAACAATTTTCTAGTTGCAAAAGCCTTCTTTGTCTGCATCTATCACTAGAATACAAACCTGCAAAAGCTAGTCTAAAAATGATGACAGCATCTTCTAGGCTAACACAAACATAGTAAGTCAGATTCACCTAAATGTGCATCTCCTTTGAAATTTCAGGAATCATCAAGGTCTATTCGTATCTTACATAATTCATTCACATGAACTTTAGATAATTTAAGTTTCAGATTGGAAACAAACAGCTGCATGCTGCTCACATTGATCTTAGCACTAAACGTTTAAACATTTACTTAAGAAAACAGATTATAAAGTGTTGGATATGCATCTACTGGATGTCCAAACTGATACAACTTAAAAGGCATGCTCAGAAAACTGTAACCACAGACTTATGGAAAAATAAAGTCCTTTAAGATTTGCTCACCTTAGATGCCCATAAATGACTAAACGTAATAAGTTAGCCTTTAAGAACTTATAACCAGGCTGTTTCTCATCCTCTGCTGATGCATTACCAGGTTTTAGCAGATTAAATTCAATTATTTGTCCATTCATGCCACAAATAGCTTCTACCTTGTCAAATTTTATATATGATTTATGAATAAGCTGCAATAATATCAGTTCTTTAATAATGGACAAATATCCTTTCAAATCAGTGCAAAATCTGCAAATATTGTTTTTCAAAATATTCAAAACATTCAGAAAACCCAGTCTACTTAAAATAGTCTTTACTTAAAAAGTAAAGAAAGTAAAACCTTGACTTGTTTTTCTATGACAATATTAGAAAAAAAATTTTGAAGGAGAAATAACAATGTTAATGTTTATTAGGGCATCTCCTTGACATTTTTGCACTAAAGCATTTTTTGCAGAATAAAGGCAGAGAGATATAATCACAACTAATCTATAAAGATCTGGAAAATTTTATTCCCCCTCTGAAAACCTATATAGAATGGGTTATACGCTAAGTTATTGTCTATAAGGTAGATGAAAAATGAATAATAATTCCAATTTGCAGTCTAGTTTTCATGAAATATTGCTTTAGCCTGATGGCAAACTTTTCTTAATGAGAGCAGAGTTTAACAGCACCATACCATCTGGAGGAAAAAAAAGTCATCAGTCTGGTTTTAATAATTTATATTTTTTTAAATTATAAATTATTTGATCTGAATAAACAGCTATGACTACTTACTCAAAAGTCTTCAGTGGGACCACAGTACTATAGAAAGCAGCTCCATAGAAATGCTGTTCTACAACAACATTCTTCAGACAAAGCCATATAAAGCAACTTTATACCTTCTGTAGTATTCTTCTGTCATATACTTCCTATCCAATTTTCATAAAACGATGAGAAAGTCGTGTTCACTTTTTGCTTTACCCAGTCTCCAAAGTAAATGCCTCTCGGTGTGCGAAAGTGTTTGCTTTTGAAAACATGTATTCATAGAAAACTTTACTTTCAGACCTTTTTTTATTTCATTTCAAATACTCGTTGTCACAGTCAACACCCTCACACCCACACTTTGCTCACTCATATGTCAGGGAAAATTATACAAAAGTCACCTAATGTCACCTATAGTCTTCCTGAAGTTCTGGTGATTAGCACAGCTTCAAAAGGGAAGAAGTGAAAATAAGATGGTTAATCCTCTTAGGCTGCCTATACAGACAATAGAGAAAAGCTTGCCTAAAGGGGAATTAAAACCACCAAATGTTCCCCTATCTGTAATAACTGAGGATGTTCCCCAGTTTAATCTTTTTAAGTCAAGCTTTTGTGCAACCTGCTGACTCCTTATGCCTTCTTCCAATTGGACCCAAGGGGGAGCACTAACAAACTAGTGCATTTAGTCCTGAACAAAAGCAGTAAATTTATTCTCTCTGTGGATGTCTTATGGCTAGAAAGTGAAAACTGTTCTTTCATTATAAATCAAACCTGAGTTGAACAGCAATTTACTAGGAAAAAAAAAATATTAAATGCACTACACTTGCAGCAAGAATGTTAACTTTTGACGTTAAGATCTTAAATGTAATTTCAGAAAGCTTATGCTCATTTGCTAAATTACTAGCACTCAATTTTTCCTAAAACGTTTCTTAAATAAGCTCCACAGATTTCTGCTGAAATAATTAAAAGGAATATATCCCCATTCTAATAAATGGGAATGTATGCAGTGAGGTGCCATCAGCAGTAATGGAAGTTGTATGCAACAACCCCAGTGGACACTAAATGCAAAAGCATTCCTAAATACTCAAAGGAAGTGAAAAAACCTTAAGATTTAAACCAAATACAGAAGACATTTATTGTACATTCAGTGGGGATTTAGTGATCTGGAATGAAAATATTTCCTTATCTAGCTGCATAGCTACCCAGAAGATGCTCTCATCTTTACGGCAGATAGACACATGTTACATCTCTCCAGCCACCAGTTACCAATGCAAGCAAAAAAAATTAACTTCTGGCTGCCCTTACCCACCTTCCTCATTCAAACAGAGCTGAGATGGCAGGGACAGAGCAAAGAAGCCTGTTTACATTCATAAGTTATTCAAGAGGAAGAAGAGATACTTCTATTCTCACTCAGAAATATGACATGGTCTCAAGTTAGAATGACAATATTAGGCACTCAGAAAGGACCAGCCTCTTACCTAAGAATATATTACAGATACATAATTATGAGATTAATAATTAATACATAATATATAATACCAAATGCACATTTCTATGAAAAAGATTCAACAAAATTTAACAAAATACTTTTTTCAGGTTTGTTGGAATAGAACATAATTGCCAATGAGGGACTTTAAAATCCTGAAAGTACATTTTTCAGTGAAGATAAGTGAGCAAGAGTACTCATTATTTCCCGGGTACACACAGACTAGCCCAAAAGTTTTACATTTTAAAATTAAAAAAAAAATCAAGACTACAAAACGAAGTCTAGAATAATGTATCTTCTGGGAGATAAGAGTTAGGAAAAAGACTAAAACCAAGGAGAGAAAAGACTGTAAGAAAGGAGATAGAGGGATGAAATCTAGTGATAGTGGAAGTAGATGTAACAAAAAAGGCAAAATAAATTTCTATAGCAGGGTGGAATAATAGAGGTAAAGCAATCTGCAGTGGGTAAGCCAGAAGTACAGGAGAAAGACCAAACGATGCATTTTAATTCTTCTTGTTGATGTATATCCCTTGCTTGTAAGCAAACAATATATTTTTTTTTTACTATTCTTTTATATCGTACAGCAGTATTTTTTCAAACTTCATGATGTGATGATAATGACCCCAACTAAATGCCTCCCATTTAAGTTTATTCATTTTGAAATTGGCAACATGTAAAAAGGCAACAGAAAACTTCCTCATTCATGTAACTGTAACCATAAACTAGCCAAGATCTATTCCTTCTCCCCCACCCCAGTAATATTTTCACTGAAAGCCAATTTTAGATTCACTTGGTTGGCAATTAGCACCCTCCCTTCCAATTTCCAGCCAAATTAATTCTTGGGAACTAGCAATCTTTTTATTAAATTTTGTTTTCCCTTTTGTGATAGGGAGGAATCATATTTAAACATAATATTAATCTTGCTGAGCTAAAAAAACCAAAATCATTATCTACCTGAGCGGGCTGGTGTAGGTGAGGGCCCCATCACTACCTCAAGCTGGATGTAACCAAATGGGCGGGGGGGGTCTAAGAGGTGAAGGCACATTCGAATCTAGTGTTCTGCCTGAGCTAATAAAGTAGCATGGGGTCACTCAACTTAAGCACAGACATTTCTTCAGGCTTTTCTCACATATCATGTTCTCCGTTACTCCTTTTTCTAGTGACTTTCCTTTTCTACATCTGTTCTAACTTCTTAAACCCATCAGATATCTTTAACATGATGACTGGGCGTGAGACAAGGGTTACAAATGAAGTCTCACCAATGCTAATTTACAGAAGGGCAGTAAAGGGTGTTGAATCACCATTTAAAAAACCCAAACAGTCTTTATCACAGACTGAATCAAAGTGAGACCCTCCAAAGCCTTTCACTGAAGTACTGGGCACACAAGTACTGAATAGTTTTAGCAGTAAGACTGTAAAAATTACTTCTAGAGCTTTTGTCTCTCAAAGCATCTAATGTTTGTAACAGAGCTCTTCTATAAAGCACTGGAGACACTAATACTAGGCAAAAAGCATCTCCTTCTGCAAACTCATAATTTATGGTCTAATTATTCACTATATTATTTTCCTAAACTCACAGTTTTCCATAAGCAAGTATAAAATAAAATTATCTAGATGTTTTTTCAGTTTCACCTAATAAACAGAAAAATGTTGTCCGACATCAAAATATAACTCAAAGTCATACCTAGAACATTATGAATTTATGCAACGCTCCTTTTCCCAAATTTTTATTTTTCCATACTACTAATCAGCAATTATTTGTGTAGTGCTCACACCAAAGGCTTGAGCTTATTTTTCTTTTTCCTCTACTGAGCTACACTTGAATGCTAAATAAACTGGGATGTAAAGAAGTATTTTCACTCACGGGTACAAAGCAGAGTGCTCCAGTCTGACGTATGTTATGAGTTGTCACATTAGCTACATAACAGTGGCTCTTTTCAGTGACAGTACCTACAGCAACATCCTTTCTTCAGGAGTGACAAGAAACAAGGGTGTAAGAAAGAGAAGACTATGCAAAACAAACAATGTCACTTCCTCATCACATCCACAGCGAGCAATCAGTAGCACAGGGACTGTCTGAAGTAGCACCTATAGGCTTAACCACAAAAAAAAAAAATACAGCTGTGTCAGAAGGAGAGAGCAGCATTTTGGATACAGGTGTTTTTACTAAAATGCACAGGAAACATTGTTACAGTATAAGAACAAGCAATTATAACACAGAAGTGTGCCTTCTATCTAGCTGCTTCTGAAATATTTGTTCAGAACTAGTCACAGACATTTTTATGCCACTTCCATCTAACACTTTTTTAATGAGGAAAAGCATTCCATGACACAGACAGTAACTGAGAGCAAGTGGTCACATGAGTAAGGCCAGCAGATTTAACTCTTCTAAAGACATGTAAGAATATGACTTTACATGTCAAAGGGATGACTCCTCAGATCTCATCACCAGGAATATATATTAAAAAAAAGACAAAAAATCTTAAGACATAATGATGCAAACCAGCAAAATTTTCATGTCACACAGGAAAAACATTAAAAGTGATCTTTAGTGCTGTGGTGAAAAAAAACACACAGTGTGGTTTGATTAATGACAGCAAATATGGATTCAGACAGGGGAGGTCATGCCCAACTAACCTTCTGAAGTTCTTTGAAAACATAACTGTTATGAAAAATAAAGAAAATTCAGTGAATACAGCATAGGTAGATTTTCAAGGGGCACTTGACAATAATTCTCATTATAGATTCATCACCAGGTTAACAGGTATGCAACAGAAACTCAAACAGGCTACAAAATAAGAAGTTGTTTCAAAAAGTGAGAGAAAGGTGCATAGTGACAAATAAGTTATCCCAGTAGTTTTGAGAGTTTTCAGAACCCATTTGCTCACAAATATGCACAGCTAATTAAGTCCTGATCTTGATAAAAGTGACTTTAAAAAACAATACTTGTAATATTTAGTACTAATAAGTATTAATATTATATCCAGTAATACCAGTGCATCTAATAGGCCTCCAGAAAAATTTTGCTTTCATTTTGGAGCCAAAGTGAAAATAGAATTTGGTAATAAGGACATAAAATTCAGAAGAATGTGTTTCTAATATTAAATCTAGCAGCTGGGAAGCACATTTAGTCATTCACACCAAAGAAAACATGGTACCAGCTCCCAGCTCTGAGTGCTAGACACACTGTGACACTCCTATTCAAAGACGTACATTTCAGAAATTTTTACAAGGAAGCTGAAGGTGATATGGTTAATTTATTTTATGTATATCACTGCCAACACTGACAGTACCAGCTTCACATCCATCTTCCTCCTTTGCAACATGCAAAGAATAAACCAAGCAGATTGATGAGATCAACAAGTTTGAACATATGGTTTCTCTTCAATACACATCACAGAAAAACAAAGGTCTTAATTCTTTTTTTTCCCTAATGTTGTAATGGTATCACAAATTCTGTGAAGGTTCGAGAACACGTAAAACAAATCAGTTAGAGGATATTTGGGTACTCACACAAGATAAATTATGACTGAAAAAATTATTAGTCATACAGAATAGAATATTGAGTTACAACACAAAAAAGCTAGTTTGCAAGTCTCAAAGGTTGTAAATAAGGGAAAGAACTCATAATACAAACAAAGCAGAAGTATGTGGAGTTAAGAGTAAATTTAATTTGGCAAATCAATGTTTTCCAGTTTCTCAAACTACTTTTTTTTTTTTACATATCTGAATAATTTATAACCATACTAGTAAACACAGATTTTCAGGTTTTTGCTAACATATCCTTTTCTCTTCATGCATGATCAAGATTGAACTTGTAAAAAGAAAGAAGCTGCTCAGATCAAGAAAATCTCTGCTCCTTAATCTCCAGGTTGAAAGCCACTATCAACCAGACTTGGATGTATGAAAATACTTCAGTGGAAAAAGAATATTAATATCTACCTTAGAAAAGAACTAAATCCTGGAATGAAAAAGGGAAAAAACAAAAAAAAACAAAAAAATAAAAATCAGCAAGCAGGAAGAATGATCATAAGGAAATAGACAGTGGATGGCCTTTTATTAAACTAAATGTCAAAAATCTGTATCTGATGGTATTACGGAAGCATCTGATCTGTAATATACTCCCTGTAGCTAACCCATTTTTTGTTCAGGAATGTTTGGGTTTTTTTAAAGGGATCTTACATATCTGACAGATCAGAACTCTTATAAAGCAGGACCCTGCAAAAGGTAGCAAACAGTACTGACCGCTCACAGATTAAAGCATTATTTAAAATACTTAATGCTTGACCATAATACCAGATTTTGTCATAGATACTGTCCCAGGAAAGCTGCTATATTGAAAGGTATCAATGAAAGTGCAAGTTCAATTACTGACAAGACATTTTTGTTGAAAAGGTAAAATAACATTCCCATAAAAGAAACTAAAAGGTGGCTACGCACCTTGTAGACCTACAAAAGCCACATCAGGTTTTTTCTATGGTAAAACAGGAGGAGTGGAGTTTTTATATACATAGTATAAAAATATACATAAAATATATATATAGAGAAATATATATACATAAATACAGACCTGATACCCCCTTTGATTTACATATACTGAAATGATTGGTCAAAAGCATGACTAAGCACTATTAGCAGAGCACATATTTGATTACAGAACTGGTAATGAGGGCACAGGAAGAAACGTTCAAAATGGGAAATAGAGGAGTATCTCCCACCTCGTCCCCTTTGTCAAATGTTCATTCGATATGATTTCTACATACAAGCAAATGCACAAAAAAGTATTAAATATAGATAAGTGGAAAAATTAGGTTTGTTAATACCTAATACAGTAGTGTTGTACCATAACTTTAAAAGCTAACTGTACTTTAAAACTGCCTCAATGAAGGCAGTGAAAGTTCCATTTACAATGAATGGACTTTCACCATTTTTATGGTCTTATTTCACACTAAACTAAAACAAAACTGCCTGCTATATACAGTAACGGTCAGCACTACCTAGTGAAAAAAAAAACCAAAACAAACCACACACCACCACCCCAAACTCCAAAAAGAAGAAAAAAAAAAACAAAAACAAAAAAACACACAAAAAACCAAACAAACCATGATCATCCAACCAAAAAACCAACAAACAAACAAAAAAGACCCAACCAAAACCTAAAAACCACAATTGCAGCAAGAACTGAGCATCACAGTTTGTGAGTGGACATCCCTCCCCCTCTCTCTGGATAACATCCTGCAGTTTTACTGAGTTACAGAGAAAGGCTTTATAACTAATTATAGAGTTATTTACAACTATTTTTTCATACAGCGTTTGGTCTTGGTGATCCACTTGTGTTGCACTAAGTGTATCAAAAAAACCTTGTCAGGGTCAGAAAAACAACAGAAATGAAACAAAAGATGAGTGCGTAACATAATAGCACATGTTGATACAAACTTTGTATATGTCAAGAAAAAGGAACAGACCTTCACTTGTTACAAAAGTAACGATGGGGTAGTATCCACTGCTAGGCAGTGGGAGCACTTCCCAGAACCAGAGAATCCGTGGCAGGCTGAGGCAGGAAAGCATCCCTGGAGACCATGGAGTCCAAGTCCCTGCTCAGATCAGGGTCAGAGAGAGCAGGTTGCTCAAGGCCATGTCCAGCAAGGTTTTTACTGTTTCCAAGGATGGAGGCCACAGCAGCTCTGGGAAACCTGTTTGGTGTTAAATCACCCTCACCATTTGAAAAAAAAAAAAAAAAAAAAAAAAAAAAAAAGTGTTTTCTTAAAAGAATGGTTTCTCTGTGGTGGGTTGACCTTGGCGGACTGCCAGTCACCCACTCAGCCACCCTCTCAACTCCCCCTCCTCAGCAGGACAGGGGGGGGAAAAACAAGATAAAAAAAAGCTTGTGAGTTTAGTAAAAGACAGGGACGTCACTCATCAGTTACTGTCAAGAGGAAAACAGACTGAACTTGGGGAAAATTAATTTGACTTACTGTCAATTAAGATAGAGTTGGATAGGGAGAAAAAAAGGTAAAACAACACTTTCCCCCTTCCTCCCTTGTCCCAGGCTCAACTTCGCTCCTTATACACATTATAATACTTTAAGTAATATATTACTCGAGGTATAGCTTTTCCATACTCTGGCCTATAGAAGCCAAAACCAGAGGCCCTCAAGATTAATTGGCAATAAATAAAAAAAACAACCAATCTATTGTCCCTCCCTGCCCAGGTTTCCATCATGAATGCGGAAGAACTTTAAGATGATCACAAACGTACTGCATAACTTATGCACACCTACTTTTATTATTGTTGGTTAATTTTGACCCATCCTCTCTGTTTCCTTGAAAAATACCCTAACAGAGCTTCTTCAAGGATGACTAATCCTAAAGACATATGAGTTCAGCCTGTACTAGAATACTGTTAGTATGTAATTAAACACTGCTATACGTATATCAATATGGAAGAGGTCACATTAAAATCAGTGGGAGTATTCTTAAATGTCACCTATTATCACATAAATATTCTGTGTCTGGAGTTACTTATAGCAATCAGAAGAATGTTCATCATTCTGAACAATCTAAAAATTAACAGGTAATATCAAAAACAAGTTTATCTAGATTAAAATTATTATAAAATAACATTTACTTTATCCTCCATCCTCAGTTTCTCTGCAGAAAGCAGGAACCTAAAATAACTTTCATCATTCAGACTTCCAAACATGCTCAGAAGGACAGTAAATACACATTTGAAACAGGATTCATCTGAGTGAGTGAGTTTGAAATATAGAAGTCTCTTCAAGTATTGCTGTAGATTTAGTGTAGAGAGAAGCTATTTCTTGGAAGATTGGAAAAAGTGAAAATCAGTTAATGACAGCCTTTCATAACATAAATCCTCTAACTGACAGTGCACTTTAATTGAATGTTTCTCTATCTATATATAGATGAATATATTACAGATTAAGCATACTACATTTTACAATTTAGAAATTACGAATCATTTCATGATAACATTAGGTTTTTAAAACTAATTCAGCCTGTGTTAAATTCAATGTTAATTCAAAAATTATTTTCTTTTGATATGATCCAACATTAAAAAACCCCAAACAAACAACTTTTAAAATGCTCTGTAAGAGTGGTTTAAAAAACATGAATGATTTAACTGGTATAAAACAAACTGCAGGTCAAATATCAGGGAAGGATTAATCTTGAGAAGTAGCTGTTAGTTAAATATTTTACCTGCAAATTATAGAAATAAAACATTTTCTGATTTTGGTCACTCAATAATCATAATAATCATAAATAATGTATGAATATGCAAAAGACATTGAGGTGCTGCAGCATGTCCAGAGAAGGACAACGAAGCTGGTGAGGAGCCTGGAGAATATGAGGAGCGGCTGAGGGAGCCGGGATTGTTTAGCCTGGAGAAAAGGAGGCTGAGGGGAGACCTTATCGCTCTCTACAACGACCTGAAAGAAGGTTGTAGAGAGCTGAGGGTTGGTCTCTTCTCCCAAGTAACAGGTGATAGGACAAGAGGAAATGGCCTCAAGTTGCACCAGGGGAGGTTTAGACTGGATATTAGCAAACATTTTTTACACTGAAAGGGTTATCAAGCATTGGAACAGGCTGCCCAGGGAAGTGGTATAGTCATCATCCCTGGAGGTATTTAAAAGACGGGTAGACACAGTGCTTAGAGATATGGTTTAGTGATGATCTTTGTCAGTGTTAGGTTGATGGTTGGACTAGGTGATCTGAAATTTCCCTTCCAACCTAGGCAGTTCTACAATTTTAGCAGCATATCTAATCTTATTGTAATACAAAATGAATGTTCTCTGATACTTCTATATATTTTTTAAACTATCAGTAGGAATAAAATTAGCCATTTCGCTCTGAATTTTCCTCTTGTTTAAGCTGAAACTGTTCTACATGCTTAAGCTTTCCTAAAGCTTTGTACTATTGGAATGAAATTTATTCTGCTTATTGTTAGTATAATACATTTATTTTCCAATTAACATCAGTGATCATCCCTTGAGTGTAAAGAGAATAACATTGTTCAGACCTATCATAAGTTTTTATCTGAATAAACATGGATGATAAAAAAAGGCAGGGGTGGGTGTAATCTTCCTTTCCTTTCATTTTAATGGAAAAGTTTCACGAGGTCATCAAGATTTGTTAAAAGTGTGAAGAAAGGAATAAAAAAAAAAAGTGTTCATTGTGGAAAAAAATAGAACACACAACAAAACCAACAAAACACCCACACCAGCAGAGGGTTTCTTCACACACACCCCCCTCACTCAGCATATGCTATAATAAGAAGTCACAGGTAAAGGATTTTAAAAAAATCCTTCAAATTAAAAATAAGTGCCTGCATCACATTAAGTAATGCAGGAACTGCTTAATTCCTCCCTATTTCAGCATTATGAGACACAACACTATTTCTTCCATTGCTTATGCATTCTTTCTGTCCATCTGCTGCTCTTGTGCAGTGTCAAGATTCAACAAGATTAGATATATAAAAATATTCTGATAGTATATTATTGTAAATCCATGAGGGAAACAATAATTTGATTACATCCTTGTGAGCGGAGATCAAAACGCTTTAGGTGTAAAGAATATCCTCCTATGTCTTATTGAAAAAGTCTTTGAAAAAGGTCAAATCTTCAAACTGCAATCCACTACACACACAACAAGCAATACAATCTATTATAGGTTCTTGCAAACTGATCCATTGTAAATTAAGTTACATAAATATTATTTTCACATTTGTTCAGCTTACAAGGACACCACTACTTTCAAACAACACAAGCTCACTTTATGTGCTTCCTGTTTAGTTAAACCATTTCGTCAAATCTATTTAGATGTATATAGATCGCGTGTCAGTTCAGTTTGTCTCTGTTCTTCTGTTACTCCTAGAAGCCCGGTGTTGCATTCCCCTTTTCCCTTCCCACCCCCATACTAATAGGTACCATCAGCTTTTGCAATGTGTTACAGAATTCTTTAGGGTCTATATACACAGGCCTCAGGTGTCCTACACAATCAGTGGGGTTCAGTTGCCCAAATGTAGCATTTTAAATTACCTAAGATATACCACACAGCCTCAAGGAGGTGCTTCAGAAGGCTATGGGTCTCTTACATGTCCCCTATCATATTATGTAGTCTTGTAAAGATGACATATCTTAGAGGATCCCAAAGCGCTACTAAGTGTTCTGCATTTAGCCAAAATGATCCTAACTTTTCCAAAACAGCAACCAAGCATCTATCTCACATAGTTTAATACAGTTTTGTGCTTTCTAGACTCTCATCTCACTTAAACAGTTTAGATTATTATTTTGAGAGGACTTCTCGAAAATCCATTCTGTCTAGAAAACAAGTAGTAGAATTAATAAATATTTTTTAAAAAGCAAAAAATCAAGTCAGACAATCCCCAAATAGCAGAGCACCACCAATACACACACCAATTATTTTCAGTTAGAAAAAGGTAATTCTTAGTATTTCCAATGAAAGTGAAACAAAAAACACTATAAAAGCATTACTAAAAATTATTTAAGCTATCCACCCCAACTGTCCTGGCTTAAGGTAAAACTGAACCAATTTTCTTTTCAGTCATTTTACCTTACAGTTAAGTCTCTAACTGAACTGCATTCTCTGAAAGTAACACCATGTTTTTCTGATAGTGTTTGTTTCCAGACTGATAAGGCCTGATGTTTATAGTTAACACCAAGGAATGGTACACAGATAGGCTCTTGCTTATACTTATTCCCATAACAACCAAGGTCATCCAACTTTGTTGTGTGCCCTGTTGGAGGGTCGGAAGTGGAAGAGTTTAGAGGGGTCACACCTGTGGGGAGGAGCGGACAGGACAGGTGACCCAAAACTGACCACAACAGTATCCCATCCTAAGTGCATCATGCTCAGTATAAAGCTGAGGCATCAAAGGAATCAGTCTCTTTCTTCAATGACCAGCATTCAAGGAGGACTCTGTTCGTCTGCCTTTGATCCCGTCTGTGCGTTCTGGAATCCAGATCTGGAATCCAGCTTCTGTCTGTCACTGAGTTCAGTCTGGGACTTTTCCAGTGCCTGCCAGTGACATGATCGTCATCCTGGGAGCTAGACACTGGTTTTGTATATATTGTATGTATTTCATTATTTTTTTATATCTAGTATTGTCTTTTCATTAATTAAAGTATTTTTAGTTTTCAACCCATAAGTCTCTCTCTCTTCTCCTCTAAGAATGGAGAGAGAGGATAAATACAGCATCTGTCATCCATTTGGTGGCCAGTCCAGCCTAAACCACCACACCAACCATGAGGACTTATGATTATGTAAAAACTATTACTGTCATTAGAAATTAACAGTTATATGTTGTTTTAAATAAACACTACTATATTCACCAGCCTTTTGTTATTACTCTCAGCAGGAAAAATCTGACTAATAGTTGTTAGATACAACATAAGCTCTATGTAAGGACATTCTTGTACCAACTACAGGAGTTTAAGGATATTTGTAAGAATAAGAAGGCAACAAAAACTCAGAAAAGGCAAAGAGCTTCCAAATAATAACAGAAGTGTTGCTCTTCTCCCCTCAAAAGTACCTCAAACCTAGTAAGTAGATTTGCAGATACTATAATAATAATAATAAATAAAAGTTAAAGAGCCTAAATCTGACAGATTTCACACATTTTTTACTATCAGCTTTGTGGGTAAATATGTCATCACCCAAAGAAGAAGGAAGGGGATAATTTTTTTCAAGCTCTAGATACAGTTGCATGTAGGTATCAAACAACCGCCAGTGGACATGACCACCAAGTAGTGAATGAACCCTTCCGAAAGCAATGAAGTCTTTCATAAATATGTTCAAAAAGAGCAATAATAAAAATACCTTATGAGTACAAGATAGTATAACTATTAGGTATCAATCTCTGCTCACAGAATTCTTCTGTGCCAGCATCCTTGATTCATATGATACACTCGATAACATGATATTGATTTTAGTTGGCCAAATATAGACAAGGAACAACTCTGCAACAGAAATACATAGCTACAGCTGGCATATAACTGACCAGTTGCAGAATGAAAGACAGTTTAGCAAAGTAATCAAAGCTTTACTGTAAGTATCTTTCATTTCAAGGGCTTATAGGCTTAAGGTTGAACTCCTTGAATTGGCTTGACAGACATACTTGATACACTGAAAGTTAAGAAACTGCAAACACAGCTGCAGAGCTGGAAATTATCTAATAAAGCCAAATTTATAAGGAATTATACAAAGAATTTCAGCAGCTTCAGCAACTTAAACTCCATTTTTCTATTGTTACACAAGAAGCAAGTGTTCTTAACTGAAGATTTCAAAAGGGACTTTGAGAAAACCTTCTCATAATATTTTCTTGTATACTTTACCCGTCACTGGGGACCGATGTGTTTATGCAATTCTTTGCTATTAGTACCATAAATCTCTTGTGTCTAAGTTGCACAAGTAGCCCATTTTTCTATCAGAAGAAATCACACTGACCTATCTTAGAAGTTAAAAGTCCTAAAAGGTTCCATAGTATGTCAGGAGATGATTAATCAGACTTACATATATGGAATACTGACAATAAAAACAAATTACCGCTACCAAATTTTGAATAATCTGGATTATAAAAATACACATAGTCCTGATGGAAAAGATAATAATGACTTAGATTCAATAGGACATAAAGAAATCTCATATTTTCCTCTCCTCTATAGCCTCCCCATTCTCATATTTTACAACAGAATTGAACAACCTGGCTTGATAGTGTTAGATGACTGTACTACTTACTAGAATACGAGAGTAAGGATGGGTAGTTGGTGTTAATTCATGCTTCAGCCACACGTTAGTCCTTAGTGTTGAGGATAGACTAAGTAAAAACAGATATCACAGAATAAAGAGATCAAAACTAGAATATTTTTTTTTTGAAGAAATTTAATAGTTTCATCATGATCCACCTGATGGAAAAAAAAATGGTCTAAAGATGCTGTGTAAAGATAGCTTGAGATGACTTCTCAGTCATTAAAAAGACATAATCATTTATCAACAATTTTGTGTAATAGTGAAGTCGCTTCTGATAGAATCTGAAAATATTAAAAAAATATTTTATCAAACTATCTAATGTCTGATTTACAAAGTTGTAATGACTTCCATTTAAAAAAATTAACATAGACTCACGTTTTTTGTATTGTCTTTTGCATCAAAAGTTGGAGCAATGCAATTTGTACATATATAATGTATGCAACTATTAAAAATATATAATTTACGGTTAAAAAAGGCTACAAAACATGCATTTTGGGAAATGGAAGTTAAGAGAAAAAGCAATGTAATTCTATACATTCAGTTGGGTTATGAAATGTTATGATGGAGTTTTACAGAATATCCTAGCTGAGCTACATGTATTTAATTTTCATTTTACATGGAAAGTATTAATAAAAACACTAGGAAAATGTTATAAGCACAAGCATTAACATAATTGCCCAGTAGATACATACTGCAAGTTCACTATCAGCTCTTTCTACATTTATCAGCTGCTTTACATATTTATACAGAAGCGTTTCATCAATGTACTCTGTATTAGCCATTGCTGAGGAGTACTTACACAGACTCAAGCTTCTCAGACTGTCCCAGCACTGGGTAAGCTGGAGGTTCATAAGAAGCTGTGAGGAGCTGAGCCAAGCTGACCAAAGGGATATCTCATATAATACGACACCATGCTCAGCATATAAAGCTGGGAGAAGAAGAAGGATGCCTGAACACCTGCCTGACAATGAGAATTAATGAATGAATTCCTTGGCTTGTTTTGTTTCACATGTGGCTTTGTTTCATGTGTGGCTTTTATTTTACCTATTACACTGTCTTTATCTCAACCCACAAGTTTTCTCATCTTTGTCCTTCTGATTCTCCCCCCTCATCCTGTTGGGGGGGGGGCGGCGGGGGGAAATGAGCAAGTGGCTGTATGGGGCTTAGTTGCCTACCAAGATTAAACCACAAAACCATAGTATCATTCCCAGAAAATAATAACATATACTTCAGTTGCATTAAATTTTATGCAGTTTTATTCCATACCAGAGCACTTTAATTAAAAAAAAAGTTACAAAATCCTAAAAAAAATATGGAATGGTTATTCACTCTCACAGAGCCATCATGAATCACACAGAAGTGTTTTCATAAAATTATCACTGGGAAAAAGCTAGAATAGGTAGTGGAGTCAAAGCACGATAACGATAGCAGTAATATATTTTCCAAAATATGGATGTTCAGGAAGTTGTTTTGTAGTGGCTGTTTCACCATCATCATATCTGGATAACTCACAATAAGGACATTTAAAAGAAGTGGTTGAAGAGTTCTCTTTATGCTTAATATTGATTTTCAATACTGGATACTGTAAAGTTCCATGGGACTGCAGAACACTAATATCTGAAAACGTAATTATAGACACATCAACCAGATCAATCCAAAGCAAACTAATCAACAAAAGACTCTAATAAAAATTACACAATAATCTGCTGATTAATGTCAGTCAACTGATCTCATTTAATGTCTTATTTAGAGGATCTGAAAGTCTACACGTAGTTAGGGAATTTAGGATACTTAATTTAGGGAATTTAGACTTTTGTACGATGCTTGTACAATAGCGTAAAACATTTTTAAGATAGAAACTAACATAATTCAAAGTCAGTTTCTTAATTAAAAAATATAATACCCATTTTTTTGTTCTATTTATTTTGTAACTTATTCCATTCAAATGGGAATTCTAATGGAAAACGGTCAGTGCATGGGTGACTTTCTAGAGTGGTGAGATTAGTTCTCTGATTTATAACTACTCTAAATCACTAACACTATCAAAAAATTACTAAAATTTGAGAGAATGTTGAGGTCTTCAACAATTTCTCTTCAGTTTTTCCAGCTTGTTTAATATTATGATTAAGATAGTTATTATGCAAAGACAATGCAAAATTTCAGCATGAGGTAATCGCAAATAAACAAGGTAGATTTTTAATGACACTGATTTTTAGTGTAACTCAGAAAATGCTAAAGTTAGCTTTTGATTTTTAAGATTTATATTTTGTTATTCATTTTGACAGCCTCTTCCACAAGGGCATCAAAACACTTATTTCCAGAGTAATGACTCATTTTTATTTTATTACTCATATTACCAAATCCTACAAGTAATTCCAAGTTCACAAGTACGTACTGTATTTCCAAAACAATTTTCACCTCTATACCTTTAAACACATTTAGAGGTTTTTGCCCCCCAAACTAAACCAATATACTATGAATAGGAATAATGCAATTATTAGTCAGCATCCAATTCACACCTTTTACTTAATTCCATTTTTACCCTCTGTACAAAAAACACACAAAAATCTATGAAAAACCTACCTGTCTTTTAGCCTATCATTCTCAAACATGCTACTGATTACAAGTGTATCCTTCTTTGCTATTTGGTGCATATCGGTTTGTAATTTAGCTTGCATTTTCTTCAACATGGCACTGAGGATTTGTGAATACAAGTACTCCTGAGGGTTTGCTTAGTTTGGGCTTATTGATTGTAAACAACTCAAAGCGGGGGAAAAAGTAAGGGAGAAGATGATAGCCTCTTTCCATCACTCTTGTCCCACAATCCTTTTTTTTTTGTTCTGGAAGAATTAACCTTTATTTTTCAAATATATGTCATTAGGGCACGCCAACACACTATGTATATTTATATTGAGGTTCCTATTTCACTGAATTATAAAACTGATTCCATTTCTCCTGGTAAGAGAATTAGAAAAAAAAAATTAGTGTGAAACTGTAATCATATAGGATTTGTCATTGGCTATGTTTAAACTGCCAATAGCTGTATAATTTGAGAAGTATTGCATATGCAGATATATCACACGTGTATTATGTACCTGTTTCTACCTATAAAAATTGACAGTATGTTAACTAATAAGGTAAAAATATTAACTCTTCCCACTGTATCTCTCTTCATGTTTTAAATTAATTTTCTGATTGATGAATTAACTAGCCTCCTGGTATCTACTATGTGTAAGCCATTAGATTTTAAGTTCTATCATATCTGACAAAAAGAAAAAATACATATAGTAGTGAATTTCTCTTGAAGCCGGTCACCAGTAAATACAAATAAGCCAAGATTAATTCCAGAAGCCTACTGGACACTTTTACAGTCAGGCAGACTGCAAACTTCAGGAACAAAATATATACCTGTTGTGCCAAATGTTCTGGTTACAGAATGCTTTGTTATATGGACAGAAACAGTATGGTACATCCCTACTTGAGCGTAAGCAAACAGGAATAAGCATTAGATGAACAACAGAATATCAACCACTAAGTATCAGCCTCCCCTCCTCCAGCCCTCCCGTTTCTTTCTTTTCTATTTGTGACCTATGAAGTCTGCAGTTTCTATGAAGATAGCAAGAAAGAGCCATTAAGAGCCTCTTCTGGTATTGTCAGATGCATCAATATCTGCCCTTCATCTTTTCTTTCTCCCCTTCTCACCTTTTGCAACTTCATCTGTAGAAGAGAACAAAAGCAAGAGACCTCTTTCTTAACACCTTTATGTCCATCAATAACAAACAGCTTCTGGACTACACTTTTTGGCATTACATCAGGTTGTTATGCCTTCAGTAGTCTCCAAGAATGCAATGCAGACCAAAGGCTTTAATCCTTTCAAGTCTTTATACATCGCACAGTCTCATATGTTACATTACATAGCACCTTTCATTCATGAAGCTGCAATGCAACCTTAATAAAGCCCACAACTGGCCTCTGCCATTATCTGTTCCAGTTTTAAATCTTTTCACAGTCTGAGAATACACTGTGGCAATCACATTCAACTCCGGAGGCACAGAAACAGATTGTGCAAGCAACTTCCAGCTACTCCCTTATTTGCTCAGGTAATTTTACACCAATGCCTTCTTCTGGGAAAGCTTTTTTTTTTTTTATTCCTACTGTTATTCTTCATAAAGGTTAGTGAGCTGAAAGGAAAATGCAAAATAAACTTCTATGTATTCCTATGCAGGCGGCTTGTGCAGACATTATGTACCTCTAGAATACAACTCAGTGATAAACAGATAAGGAAGAGTACAAATTAAAACTTACAAATTAAAACAGGCAAGGACCACCTTGACATCTCCACTACCTCTAACAATGTGTTGTTATATACAAGATGAATTCCTCAAGACAACTGAAATAGCTGCTAAGCAGGACTACAATATAGTCACAATACATTAATTTTAACACAGAAGTTGACAAATGCATAAAAATATGACCATTCTCTGAAGAGAAAGTAGATTCCTTTGAAATAAAGCATTGTTGTTGTCTGGGGGTTTTTTGTTTGTTTGGTTGGTTTTTTTAAAGAGGATTTGTCACTATTATCAAGACATTTTCCCTTAAAAATCACAGATTGGTTGCAACTGGAAGGGACTTCTGGAGGTCATTTTGTCCAAAGCCCCTGCTCAAGCAGGGCCACCTACAGCAAGATGGCCAGCATCTTCAGGAATTTGCTTCTGTTTCTTTAATACCAGCAGTTTTTACATAACAACACAAATAACTTTTTGCCCCATTAGTCTAACAAGGCAAGATGCTGTACTATACCTCTTAAGAGATAATCAACTGCTGGACTTAAAAAAAATTTTAAAAATTACAGTTTCCTAGGGTTGCATGGGAGCCTGCAAAACTGCCAGACCACAAACCCTCACCAATTTGTTTGTTCTAATAAATTTAGTGACTATTATAATAGTAAAATTGTTCTTAGTCAAATCAATACTTACTTTCTATAGCATCTCTCTGACTGAAACAAATGAAGAGTCAACTTCTTCCATTAGATTTGCCATGCTTCAGTCAACATATCTCCCTTGTGCATATTTCCAATTGGCATACCCAGTAAAATCCCTGCCTAGATAGGTATTCAAGTGATGAAATTCTGTGTTTGTATTTAAAACTTAAAACCAGGTAATGCTCAGCCTAGTTACTGAGCACTGAAGTAGTATTATTTGTTGTCTTTATCTCCAATCAGCAAATAATCTCTTCAGTTACTCTAATGATCTTATCTAGCATTCAAAGATAAAGTTTCGTTTCCTTTAAAGGAACAGAAAAGAGACAGGATTACAACTCTGCCAAACAAGCTAAGCTGATCCTATTTTGTACTCAGAATGATGAGAGGAGAGAAGGGAGAAGAGAGCTCTTTGTTTAGATGACACTGCTAAGTGCAAAGGTATACTGAATCTTCCAGTTCATATATAATTCAGAATAGACATTTTGATAGACTCAAGCTCAATCATGTACTATTTTCAACGACAGAATACATACATTACATATGAACACATTTTCAGTTAAGTAAATTTATCATCATCATTTCCCAGTGAGGTCTCCTAAGCATTTTCCATCCTTGAGGTAACTGCAGTCATGAGATACCTCAAACTGAAAGAATGTAATTCTGCTGCAAATTAATCTAAATACTAGATCTAAAATCCAAACCTGTCACTGCATATATAGAAAAAAAAAAAAATGTTCCTCTGAAAATCTGTCATATTGTTGAAACACATTCATACTCATTGAACTTTTCTCTGATTTCAGAAAAATTGACTTTCTCCGTTTTTTCCCCCCCCTAAGATTTTCACATGCATTTTTCACTTCCAATTGGAATTGTTTAAGCTTGTTTAGCTTTTTATCATTTCTAGGGGTTGTTTTTGGTTTTTTGGGGTTTTTTTGTTTTGTTTTGTTTTTTTTTTTTTTTTTTTGTTCGGTTGGTTGGAGTTTTTTTAATAGTTGACAGCTTTTCACTACTTCTATAGGGGAAGTCCTATAATCCTTCCAACATTATTCTTATTTTCGTAAACGTAGCTAGCAGTACATCAAAATTCACTACTGTGAAACATCACTTGAAACAGGATTTCTGGCATGACATGATTATTATTCACCAACAGACAGTGGCTGATTCAGAATAAACATGGTAATGCAGCCTAGTAAATTACAAGTATTTTTCAATAAAAACATACATTTCCACATTTTTATTTATTAATTTTAATACAAAAAGAGTGGTATCATTTCTAACACAAACAAACATTTAAATTCAATTAAAGAAGTGGTAATTCCTAACATCAACAAGTAATCCAAAATTTTCAAAAGTCATGTTGCCTTTTTTCCTTATTATAACAATATGTACATTACACATGTAAAACTTTAGGAAATATTGGAGACAATTTTAGTGATAAACCAGGAATGGCAACAGGAAAGCTGTAATAAGTTTTGTTTGAAAGGCACTTGGTCTGGCCATACCAGATCAATGAAGCAAAGAGTGCTAACAAGGCAAAAGTGATGTGTAACAATCATGAGGGACGACTCCTGTGAGTGACAGTTACCTATCTTCTCACCTGACCCACAGGTCTGCTCACCCAGGACTAAGATCTTGCACATGGCAGAGACTGCTGAGGCTCATCCATTTCTAAGACCATTTCTCTTTGATGCATATTCACATGGGTACTGTTGACGTTGACAGGGAGACCCTGAGGCGGACTACAAGCTTTGAACACATGGGTAAAGAACTTGGGGACCCAGACAGTGCTCCCCCTCATCCTGCGGCCAAGGAGAATGGCTTAGTATGGAGCAAAAGTTTCCTACAGAGCAACACACCACAAGACCCAATTAAAGAAGTGGGATTCCACTACCTTTGCAAAGAGGTTTCCTCGTATTGTCAAACAATAATAGTTTCAGTCCACTGATAGATAAATTCTCTAGAAAACTTTGTGACTATTTAATATGTGGAATTTTCTAATTAACATTCCAGATGTGATGTTATTGTGATTGCAATGTTGTTATATTAACTAGTTACACTAAAGAAACAATGAAATTAAAGGGTTTGGGGTTTTACTACTTTTTAGAATTAGGGTATACTAGTACTTCTATATTTGGACCTCCTACTCTATTGAGAGATGGAAAGTAAGGTTGTCTCTCCAGCAGCACTTAAAGCAGAAAATGCAGGGAACTCCTCTGGCAGATGTTACTCCATACCACCAACACATAGAAAAATAAATGTAAAGAAAAAGAAGACTTCTCTGGACTATCCCATTAGTGAAGAAACTGGAGCAAGTAGAGACTTCCTTATAACTTACTGTGACACAATGACTTGAATTTCAGCAGTGTAAGAAACTGGACCATATCTTCTCCATGCTCTTTACACTTATTTTTTTATTTTTTTTAATCCTGTAAAAGCATAGCCAGAGGGCACTCTAGAGACCAGGATTTAAAGTAAAACAATAAGGAACATTCTTATGTAAACCATTCTTTTCACTTTTAGGATTTAAGAGTTGATAATACAGTTTCTCATTAGACTGCTGTTCTGCCTGGTGTTCACTACTACAGTATCACCTACCATATAGGTTCCTTCCTTTCCAGATCCTTCTCTGGTCATTGAATAACAAAAAAAGTCTCACCATTTAATCTTCATTTGCTTCTTAGCAATACTTCAGCCAAAATGTTCCTAAACCATGTTATTGCTCTCCATTGCATTTCCAGTAAGATTACAATCAATTAACTTCATTTCTAAACAGCATCTTCATTCAGTGGTTCTCTTTTCACACTGGAACTTTACGATGTGTGTTCCCTTATGCCTCTAGTCCCTGTTGACATTTATTTGATTTCAATTATTTATCAATCAGATAGAATTTTAGACTTCACAGATGGATTTTCTCCATCCAAAAATCACACAGAATGTAAAATAATATTTGACAGTGTCCCTGAAGCTGGGGGAAAGAAAAAAGTATTTCTCTCTTTCCCTGAAATGACTTCACTAAAAATATTGCCAAATACAAGCTGCTGTTTAATTGTGGATAGACTAGGGTGAGAGATGGCAGAGTACTAACATTTAGGGAAGCTGTTCTCTGACATCGCAAATGCCTCCAAGAGAAGAAAAACAAGGACTTTTTCAAGCTACCAGAAATCTTGTAGAAAGTGGTTGATATCTCACAGTTAATATACAGAAGCTTAAACAACTAAGAAGAGTTTTTTCCTGACCATATGAGTACAAGAAAGAAAAATTATGTTCCCCTTCCCTGTGGAGAGAAACTTTCTTATCAAATGGGATGGCCTTAAGTAGTACTTATTTGGCTTGTTTGATTTCTTGAATTCAGTCTGAGAAATTGAAAGTCTGAACTCAGAAATTGCTTCTATTTGGGGTACTATTATGGAGTTTGCCTTGTTAAATAAAAAACATTTAAGAATATTTTGACTCTTAATATGTATGGACATGTACACAAAACCTGCAAAAATGTTTTACTATACTGGACATTTGTCATTAGAAAGCAGAAACAGTGACCGTGGGAGAAACAGAAGTGATGTTAGGTGACAGAAGAATTGGAGAGGTCGGTTAATCACTTTAACAAGGCTTAATACTAGAATTAGCATTAACTGAGTTCATTTAGATTTCATATTAGTATACTAATGCACACTAATACTCCAATTTCAGACTGCATGATATGGAACCCTCCTCTTGCCGTATTATCAAGGAACAAGAACCGCATAAATGCAATGCGGTGATGCATATCTATATCTTTCTCAGCCCTTCTCCTGACTGTTTCCGCTCAGGCATACACATATCCAATTTAATATAATTAAAATATATTAACATATAAAATCATTCTCTTGAATGACTGAGTTGAGACTCAACTGTGTATGATGAAGAAATGTTCCACGTCCCAACAGTTCTACACCTGCAACTAGCAACATTAAGACGTTGAACAATGGCATTGGAGTTCTATCAATACTGAAGGTACTTATATCTGAGTTTGTATCTAAGTGGGGCCCCAAAAGGTTATATAGTATATTTAAGAAACCTACCACCTCCCAGGTGTAGTTTCTCTGTGCCTTCCATTCTTATTTTCAGACAGCACATATGAAGTTCGGACTTAGGGTGGCTGCCTCTGCTCTACTTCTTACATTTAAGAGAGCTTTTTTGAAGAGTTAAAAGGATAGCTCTGTGAAAGAGAAGAGTTTTAACAGTTTGGGTAGGTGGGGAATTGAGGCAATATCAGGACTGCCCATGAGAAGACAAATGACAGCATGAGTACATGTTTAAACATCACAGGAGCTGAAGAAAAAATTTCTAATGAAAATTAATTGAGGGGGTTTTTTTTATCATTTCACCATTCTTATAATGTAAAATATGTTGTATGATATGTCTGTTTCATCTTGACTCCTGTAAGGTTACTGATCACTTAGAGGTATATAATTCAGCAGTACCTTTAGGGTTTACAATTACATTTGCCACAAGTGACAGTTGTCAGTGAGGATAAAAGGCACTAGTTACAGACTCAAATTTTCTTTGTTGTTGTAGAGTCAAAAATAGAGCACTGGCATTCAAGAGCAAGAACAAGTTAGTTATCTTCATTACAGCAAAATTAAAGGATTGGATAGTTGCAAACCTGGGGTTAAAGAAAAAAAAACAACACAACAGCAAAACACACACACAAAAAAACCCACAAGCAAAAAACCAAAACCCCACAAGCAAACAAAAAACTCACCCAAAAAAAACCCCAACCACAGAAGATTTGGAGTATTTGTAACAATCAGTGATGCTTTTAGGAATGATATTAAAGCTTACACAAACTAGTCCAGAAAGGGTAAAGGTGGTTTGAAGGAACTAGCAGAGTTTTTGAAGGATGTGCAGAAGTGAACTCAGAGCATAGAAAATTTATTTTGCTTCTCACAAAAAAAAAAAAAAGTTACAACAGACTCCACTGTTGGCCAATTAACTTCAGTAGTCACTTTTTTGATTAAATTAGATTTGTGAGGGATCTAGCTACCTAAAAACCAGCCAGGTGCTCCTGCATTTAAAGAACTGCATAAATGGATGTCTATTTAGAGAACTACACAAATAATGTACTCTGGCGCTTTCAAAATTTCAATTTATTCCCCTTGTGTATCTTTAGATAGTGTTTCTGCAAACTGTGTTCTCGCAGTGAATTTAAGGTGCAAAGCTGTTACTAGAGTTTTAAATGAAAAGGCAAAATGAATTACTGCTTGGTAGAAACAAGAGAATACTGGTCTTCTGCAAACCAGGAAACTAAAACTGATCATCAAAGCAATGACAAAGTCTCCAAGGATCAGTAAAGTGTGCTTGCATGAGATCATTTTCTATTTCAAGCCATTATGTGAAACTGATAACTAACTTCTGAAGCAGAATTTCAGATGTCTTTCTATCAAGTCACAAAATTAAGTGGTAAAGATTTCTTTCAAGCATAGACTTTGTCTTTAACCTTTGTCCATATTGTTAAGCTTATATATAAAATAAGCAGAAATCTAGATATACAATTAACTAACTCTGCTCACAGCGTCTTATAAGGGCATTATGGGTTTTCAGTTATTTTCTTTATATTCTCTTAATATATGTGTTCCACTGACTGCAAGTGAATTTCAGAGGAACTGAAGTATTGGAATAATGATGCAAGTGCTACATTATCAAATATTGGACGCTGACTGCAAGTAAAGCTATTTCCCTGTTTTGAATGAACTACCATTTCCTGGGAAGTAAATGGTCAGTGGAGCCTACTAGGTAACTGGATATCTTCTTGTAGTGAGATGAGTTGAAGGATTTAAAATATGTTAAATATTTAACTTAAATTTATTCCACCAAGGAGAAAAACTAAAATTTTCTCCAAACCCCTAGTTGTTCTGCTCTTTAACGATCATACTCACCACTAAGCTTAAACAAAATGGAGATACTGCAGTAGCTTACCTATGCACTAGAAGAAATACATATTGTAAGACCAAATAACAACCAACAAAGGATGAATCTTCATGGTCATTTAAACATATGATGTAGTAAGAAAAACCACACACATAGAACTTGCTAGTTTTTACTGGTTTAGTGCTGTGAAATTTACACATAGTAGACGACATGAACTGTAGCCACCATGCATTTCTGAAAGGTCATCTAATACCACATGATGAATGCATCTGCTGTATGAACCATAATTTGCTACTTTAATTTCACAAACAATTCCAATAATGAAAAATACTTTTTGTCAGGAAGATATGCCTAACATAATTCCGGCTTGGAGAGAGTAACTTTCAAGAGAGAAATGAGAAAGACATAAATACAAAATTATTTGCCATTTTTCTTTTGCTTTTTAGAAGTTCATTCTTTGGGAAAGGTGAATGTGTATCATTCTTTCACTTCTACTTGCACACTTACCTAGAGGAAAAGATGGATGTCCCAGTAAATGTTAACTGAATCTTTCACTGAAAGAGGTAATTTTTCATGTGGTCTTGGAACCATTTGAGAAATCCATAAAAAGAAAAAGAGAATTTCAGAGGACGGTATAGTTCAAAAGAAAGAAAAACGTATCGCAAAAATTAAGTACAAAGAACTCACTTCATGAATTGCTCCTCTTTACAATAACTAAGATACGTAAAGTAAGTGTGATTTTTCCATTAGCTTCTCTAGTAATGGACTTCTCTGGACTTGTATTGGCCTGAGCTGATTTTAGTTTATTTTAACTGTAACCGCAGTCACCTAATGGTCAGACTATGTTTTCTTAAATTAATTTTAGCTTTCGTAGAACTTCTTGCAATCATAATGTCTACAGTTAGTCAACAACTCATAACAAGTAAGGATTCTGTTAATGACCCTAGGGATAATAAAGAAAATATAAAAAAAAAACACACAAAGAAAGAGTAAATAAGCAACTGTTTTAGAGAAAGAATTAAAAATACTCAAAGTAGACGCAAGACTGAGGAAGACAACACCACCACAGACATCATACTTCTGTTGGCTAAGACTTTGGGATGATGACTGACCCTTCCCCTAGTGTTAAGGAGTATGAAAGTTGTTGACCTTAATAACAACAAATGTTTGTTGCATTTTGACTACAGTGGTAAACATAATTGGAGTAATAATAAATTGACTCCACATATAGGCTGTTTACTTTTTGCCCTCTAACAAAATTTTGAGCATAACAGGACACGGTTTAAAGCTAGTCCTTCTCTAAATTTTCTACGTAGGTGACATTTAAAGAAGTGAAGGACAAAACTAAATACTGAAGGACAGAATTATCTTCTAGTTTGGCACATCTGTCCCCAAAGCACAGTTCTACATTCAAGTCTATCCTGGAATTGAACATTTTAAATTATATTATTACTGCAGTTTTTGATAAAAATCAGTGGTTTGCTATATGATGGTATGAAAATACTTGGAATTAAAACAACAACACAACAAAAAACCTCACCCAACCAACAAGAACAAGATATCAAAGGTCTCAAATATATATATTCTCAAAGTTTTTGTCAGCTGTTCCATTTTAAAAGAAAACTTATTTAACCCTGGATATTTTGGTACTTTTCAGGCAGTGACTTAATCATAAACCCCATTGCTTCCTGCTCTCCCTTCCATATTTTACACCTGCGAGGATTAAATCTATCAGAATCTACCTAGTGCTCAGCCAATAGAATCTGCATCACCAAAATATATTAACTTCTCACATAACAGGAATCATTTTCTTTTGAGGTAATGGAGGTTTAAATATTCACACTGGTATAATGCTTAACAATTGAGCAAACAGAGCCTGCCAGAACATCTAAAATGCACTAGATCATCTGAGAACTGGGACCACTTGTTCCCTGGTGGCCAGGATAACCATACTCTCAACAAAAATGGCAGTCTTGAACCAGCCTGGTTTATTTGACGAGAATGCCAAAGCAACAGGCATGAGAGAAGAGCCACTCCTTCCTCACGTAATTGTTCAACATCGTAATGCATGGTGTTCAGGACCCAGCAAGAACTAAGGATGAAGGTTTGAGCCTTCATCATGGCAGGAAAATGGGACATGAAAATTTTCAGAGTTGCTCAAATTTCTTTTCCTTCTGTACAGTTGATCCTCATATTTGTCACATACAGCTAACTTATTTTCTGTGCTGAAAAGGCTTCGCTGAATCTCAAAACATCTTTCAGCTATATTCCCTAAAATCTATCCAGAGATATAAAAGTCTACCATACTTCATCCTCTTAGACCTGTCCTATTTTTGCACCATTGTGACTGACAGAAGATTAAAACCTTTTGAGTACATTAAAGAAAGATCTTGTTAGAACTGACTACTGCTTATTTCCATGCTAGAGATGGTTATGCAGGCATTTTTAATCCCCAAACTGATCATGCACACAAACTGCAAGTTTAATGACTTACTGCTATCTGAAAGGGTAAGATTCCTTCTTTCTCTTCCTATGCAGTGGAATGTGAAGAGGTATGCAGTGAAAACTTACAGACAGCTGGAACTCAGCAATTTAGCTTTTTCCCCAACTGGAACAAGAGTATAGCTATCTTAATATGGTCACAGATGTATGAAGTAGCATATGCTTTACTTAGTGCATGTAGGTGTAATCATATGATGGTTCACATCAAGTATTACATAAGAGGTCCCTTTGAGCATTACAATATATGCATACCAGAATCTTCAGATGATCTCAGTACCACACTTTTACATTAACTTGTTCTTGTTGGAATCAATTAAAGGATCCAAAAAGACAAATTATTTCATTTCCAAAACCTTCAAATCACTACTGTGTAGAAGAACCCTATTTTTGTATGAACCCTGCCACCCACCCAGGACTTCTGTGGTTATGACAAGGTAGCAATATTTAGCACTTTGGGTGTAAAAAAACCCAAAACAACAAAAAACCAACCAAAAAAACCCCACATAAAAAAACCACACACCAAAAAAAAAAAAAAAAACACAACCACCCAACAAAACCCAAACCCACAAGACCACACAGAATTTCATCATGGATTACTAAGTGATAAAACAGTGTAGACTGAGTTACAGCTTTAACTTTAAACCATAGTTAGTTTTACTACATCACAGATATGGGTATAATTGGTACTCAGAAGCAAAAGGGGCAATAAAGTCATAAATGGCAGCACTACATACGTGAGCAATACAGATATGATTTCAGAATGAATACGGAACACAAACGTGAGTCCTAGGTATTCAGGGTAATCCCCAAAATATCCATTTAAATTGAGAAGCTGCACCTGTCACTGACATTTTATAAAATAAAGCTTAGTAACAGTTTCTAACTTTTGCAGAAATGCATAGTGGTTTAGACAGTTGAAATTTCAGTCTTATTAAAAGGGTTTATATACCTTTTTAAGACTAAAGAGTTAGAAAAAAACCCCACAATACTTCACATTATGGCCTGTAATAGTGCAGCTATTAAAGAAAAGTTTGTTTCAATCCAAAGCACCAGGCACTATATTAAGACATGCCATGAAATACGCTTGGATGAACTCCAAGATTGAGAACCACCAGAAAAGCAATTGAGTGTTTAAGAGTTCATCTGTCTTTCTGACATAGTATGGATTCAGTCTCCCCAAAATGAAAACATCCCGGCAACATCAGCAATAAACTAGCAGTCCTAGTTTCACTCCTTTAGTAAATAAGTGGCAATGTAAAATTTTACCTCACTGTCCTGTCTTGACTTTGAGGCCAGAGAAAGGTACAAAAATGCAGCATATATTTTAAATGGTGCTGCATAACCATGATAATTCTAAAAAACATTACATTTATTCATAAAGATTTTTCTCTGTAGGAAAATATTAAATACTAGGTAAATACAAAGAGTGCCAGACAAGGATATGCCATGGTAATTTCATTTCATTCATACTCTTACTGGAAGAAAGCCCCAAACAAGGAATTCATATCAGTGTGCTTTTCTTCCTTGGCCTTTGCTCAGGGGACTGAACAGCCTTCTCTTTTATAGAAGGATAGAATGGTTTAGGTTGGAAGGGCCCTTAAAGATCATCTAGTTCCAACCCCCCTTCCATGGGCAGAGAAAGGGGGAAACCCTCCAAAATGTTCCAATGCTTTTGTCAGAAGGGGGGCAGGGGGGAAAGGTTAGTTTCTGTACTTGGATTTTGCAGAAATTTCCTTTATTAGAACCAGCATAAGCATCATTCCTAACTACTGTACAATAAGAAATAATTCTTTAAACCTCAACAGGGATGTGGTAACATCCTGTAACTCCTAAACCATATGATATATCACCATAAGATACTTTTCACAAAATTTGATCTTTTGTTCTTTTTGGAGGTAACAGCAAGTGCATGGGTAAAGGTTTATCATCTTATGAACACCCAGCTATTTAGATTTGCTGATATTTTTTCAATATAAAAGAGAATGGTGATATGAAGAAATCAAATTCCATCCACAGCATAAGAATTTTTATTAAAAGTCATTATAAATAGACATCTACAAAGAGTATCCATGAGTTCACAGCCTACTTGTAGCATCAAAGTCAACTATTTTATGGCTTACAAGACAGTTTGTAGAATAAGTTCCATTACCAACTCAGTTGAATGCATATACCCCGTACGGGAGAAGTAAGAACATGACTTCAAGCAATACAGTTGCTTGGTTATATTTCTGTTGTTATCAGACACCCAACTCCTTTTTCATAGATTAGTTCAGGTAAAAATAGGTCAGGGTGTGTGCGTGGGGGGGGTACTTTGAGCAAAATCAGGAGGAAAAGACTTTGTAAAAGAATCTCTCACTTTCACTCTAAGCAGTAACAAAATTGCTAAGAAGAGAGCACAGAATTCAGTTCAAGTTATAAGCAATCAGATGTCAGAGTCAAAAGAGAAAGAAGTGGCCAGAAGTATTAAATTACACAGCTATTGAAGTATTACATAATGAGATTCCCAAGCCAATTCCAGAAGCATTTTATTTTTTCTTTCCATCTTTCATAACAACTTCGCAAGCTCCAAATATACACTATTTGAAGGAATTGCTTATCTGTGGTAAAGAAATTGATTTAAACACTGTTTTATTCTACTATTTCAGATACCCTTACAACAGTAACAGAATGTATTACTATTCAGTTTTAAGAAGTAGTAAGTACTTAACAGTAAGTATTTATTTGCTATCATTTTTGCTCAAGCGTTAACCTAATAATTGCTGGGTTTACTTTAAGAAAAGTTTCATATACCTCATCAAGTCTACTATTGTCTACTTTGACAACTGTCCTTTCAAAGTCTCCTTATTCTCCTTTTCTCAACATAGAAGCAGCAAAATTAAATCAAAGTCTTGGTATCTTCCAGTATTGTGACTCCACACAAAACAAAAACCCAACACCCACACCCCAAAACAACAACAACAAAAAACCTGTACGCCAACCAATACCACACAAAACTGATTAGTTAGTAAAAACTAACCACAGAGACATGAATATGACTTGAGACATGGACCTGCGCCAAGAAGTAAGGCACCCAATAGGCTTCCTATAAGAGCCTGTATACAGAAAGTGAAAGCGAAAAAGTAGGCTTCACAGGGCTACTGTGTCCCTTCCCAGGCATAAGCAGGCCACAGGAGAAGCCTTCTTGCTTCCCCAGGACAACACAAGCCTCAGACCTACAAGTGGGATAATTTTCTGAGCAATGGGGGCTCCGGTGGTCTGAACTGAGGTTAGATTTAGATTAGAGATTAGGAAGAAATTCTTTCCTGTGGGGGTGGTGAGGCACTGGAACAGGTTGCCCAGGGAAGTTGTGGATGCCCCATCCTGGTAGTGTTTAAGGCCAGGCTGGATGGGGCTTTGAACAACCTGGTCTGGTGGGAGGTGTCCCTGCCCATGGCAGGGGCGTTGGAACTAGATGATCTTTCAGGTCCCTTCCAACCCGAACCTTTCTATGATTCTATGACATCATAGTACCTGACTTGGGCCCTAAATTTCCAGCTAAAGAGTTCAGTCACACAAATCAAGCCTTCCTCGACAAGTCTTCAAAGTTTCTTATTTTATCACTTTTGTAAGATTAAAAAAGCTAAAAGTAGCAATAGCTTTTTATAATAAAAGTATTTGCAATTGATAAAGCAGGAAATTCTTTATTGCTGAGACTTCACTTTCATTAATAAGGATGGTTTTATCACTTTACCTTACAGCTGATACTATCTAATCTAGTTAGATCTGGTCAGTTCAACAGCTGCAGGCTGAAATATAATTCTATATAACCAAGAAAGAAAGAAAATAGTTAGCGTCTAATATCTTTTTTTTAATACGAATTTAATTTTTATACCTCTTAAATAATAACTAGCAGTTCATTGTAAATTCGGAAATATAATATCAGCCTAGAAACTACTTCATGGATCAAAGAAAACCGGAAGCCTTTTTCCACACAAAAGCTTAATATCAATATCAAGAGACCTTGACAGAAACTTTGTCCCAGCCAATCCTATCAGATGAATGCGGCATGACAAATCAACATAGTATTCCCATATTTATGGCTATTAGAGAGATTGGTTTTCCTGCTATGTAAATATTATTTGCTCGTTTGCAATTCTTTGCCTTTCCCCTTTCTTGCCTGAATTTGTGTGTTATGCACCTTTCACACCACAGAAAAATAAGGTGCACACAACCAAACAATTTAAGTCTGACTGCACACAAGTGATGTTTTCAATGAGTAATTAACTACCTTGTGTCCCTTGCCCTTTCTATTTAGTGCTTATAGACCACAGTTTCTGTGGCCTATTAAGCCTAAAATGACTTCAGCAAAGGTGAATTTTTCAGTTCTCACACAGAACGATGATTTAGAGCAGTATTTCATCTACACACACAGGCATCAAGTAAAGGTCTGAGAAAAGAGCATGGATTTTGCCACAAAGATAAAAGCTTCCTTTTAGATTGCTGCCAGACTATTCTTCTTTGCTTTCCCCCCTCCCCCTTTAAAAAAAAAACCCCAAAGAAACTTTTAGCTCTCCCATATGAGGTTCTCAAGCTGTATGAGCTTTACAATTCTGTGTAAACCAATAAAAACTCATCACACACCAGAATACTTCATAAATAGTTACAGCAAAAAATTACATTGCATAAAGACTAGTCACCAAAGTAACATATGCTACCACCTAAACTCAACAGTAAAAAGGCTAACTTTTCCTTTTCAAAGGGAAGTACAGCTCTATTTTTAAAAAAACATAAAACCCAAAAAAATGGTTGTATTTGATTCAATGTTTATAAATATAACATAACACTAAATAAAACCAAATAAATTTAAAAGCTTTTCAATCAGCAAAACAATTTGCTACAAGTTCTCAGCTGCTAATTAGCTCTGATCAAAAATATGGAGATACTATGATCTATTTTTAAGGGGATAAAGGAATCAACAATGTAAATATTTTCATGACTATGAAAATAGTTTCAGGCTATGGTAACTAAAACTGCGTTTGGTATTTTTTGACCAAAAAAAAAAAAAAGAAAAGGAAGGTATTTTCCACAGGAAAAAACATAACCATTGCCTTAACAATCTCTCCCAATGTTAAAGGAACCTTTCATACAAGAAATTAAGCTGCTCAAATGACTTCACACCATCCAGGGATGCTGTTGCTCCATTTGGTCGCAGGGATATTTGAAAATACAGCATAACCTCTAATTTCCTTTCCAACTGAACCCTCAGAATCACTCTGGAGTACTCTTTACATTTTAGACAGAGATGTAAATGCGTAACTTTTAAGAGATCATTTTATTTTTAAGAAAAAATAACTACTCAGCTGTGGATAACCAAATAATTATGTTTTTTTCTGCAAAAAACCCAATCATAAATAGTACTTTCCTTAAATAATATGGAACTGCTTTTACAACTTCAAATGTAAGCCTTGTTCTGACAATGGTGATGCGAGAAGTCTTGTACATAAATTCTTAAAAACATATTTTGATACGATAAGTCGAATCTGTGTTTATTGTTCTGAAGATGTTTCCTTTCTTTGCTGAGGAAAAGTGGCAATTCAGCACTTCAACAGAGAGCATTTCTTTGGAACAGGCTACAAAAATACGCTTGAAGAAAACACATTATGCAAACTTTGCACAACCTAATCCATATTTTATAGCTAAAAGAATAAGCAGAATATATATGTGGAACACTTTTGAGTGTTGACTTTACCCATCAAAATACCTGCATTGTTCTTTTTAAGTGAAGTAATGCAGGCATTAATACAGTTATGCTAACAGAGCTTTTGGCAACTGACTTGTATTTTGAAGACACTTATGCATGGGATACTTACCAGCTAAAGATCCATACACTGCTTACATCAAATTATATATGAGACACCACAGTTCAGCTTTAAAATACGTCATGCATATCTGCAATTTTTTAAAGCAATGACTCATCTGATTTAACTAGCTACGATGTTATGTTTCTGTACAGAAAAAAAAAAGTGCTCTGTTCTGCTTGTTACTCTGTTGCTAGCTATGACATACTGCCACCAGGTGGAGATGATTTAATAAGAAGCTACCTATTTATGTATAGAGACAGTAGGAGGAATTTCATAATCTAAAATTTTTATTGTAAAATGAAAAAAAATCAGTGAAAACCAGAACCTAAATTAAACTACGTAACTCCGGCACATACTTTGTACCTACTGCCAATACTAACATATATAGAAGCCAAAACATGATAAAAAATATTCTGAAAATCTTCTCAGATTTTAACTTAAAAATTCAGCACATGCAGAAATTCATTACAAAGGCTCAGTGGCAGTCACCAAACTAGAGAACCAGTTCAAATGCAATCCTGAAGCGTCATGCTATCTCATCTGAAGGAGGGTGGGCATATGTGAATGACCACTTAACAGCAACAAAAGAGAAAGTAATTTGGAGCAACTGGGTCATGAGTTTGGTTAGACAGAGCTGCTGCTTCTCTAACATATCCAATAGAAGCATGACAAGTGTATATTTTTAGTGATAGCAGTAAAAAAAAAAAAACACAAAAACAACAACAAAAACACCCAACACACACACAGCCCACCAAACAAAAGACAAAAAAGCAGTTGTCAAAGACAATACATGGCCGCTCTCTTCACAGAAATAGGTTACAGCGTTATATGCTAACAGGACATTGCTTTCCTCAAGGCCTGTTGTGCCACTTGTACTGCTCAGCTTCACAGTGCAGTGTGTATTTTGAGGGGAATACCAACAGCTTTAGAAAACAAACATAAGCAAAAACAACATTGGATTGATGTAGTGGAATCACCCCACCCTTTTGGTGACCTACCCTAGCAATGCAATCCACTGATAGGTACCTCCCTGCTTTAGATAACAGGAAGGAAGAGTAGGCATTTCTTTCATCATTAAGTCATTTCTGGATGTAGATAATGAAGACAAGGAGGAAAAGGCAAAGAAGGCTGAGAAACAGGGAAGACGCCATATCAGCATTTGGCCCTCTGGAGATTTCCAACCAAAGACACTGCAGTATCTAGAATGCATCATCATCTTTGTAAACTTCACCCTTTTCCAAGGGCAGGCACCAGTAGAAAAGACTCGCTATCAGGAGGAATAAGGAGTTAGGTTGGTGGAGAAGTTCACAACTGGCTCCATGCTAAAACAAAATTAAAGGCATCAAACTTCCAATTTAGCTTCACTGCAAATTGCATAGCAAGCAAAGATTGAGAGTTCCTCATATGAAAATTGATAATTAATTTTAAATGTCTACCTGTGGACTTACATAATTTTTCAGATATTTGGTATTATACAAAAACTAAAATCAGGCATCAATCTTTCCTTCATATTTAGGATATCATTCCCTCTTCTTCATTACACTTTCATTTTGGTTTAGTCCTTCAGGACTTTAAAAAATAATGTCATCTTCACACGTAATTACTCTTAAAAGCACATGCTTTACATTCTTCTTTTAAATTAATCTTTTCATAGTATGTATTTGAGAGCGTTCTTTTTGCTTTAATTTGTAATAAAGATTTCCTACTCTGGGCAGAGAGCACAATATAAAATATATCGATATCACGAGAGAGATGAAGTCTTTTTTATTATACTTGGTTACCTTTTTTAAAAACATAGAATTACGACATTGCAAGCAGAGAATAAATACAAATGAATTAACTTAAAATGTTTGCACTGTATTCCTTAGACACAAGTTTTAATGTGTCATAAAATGAAGAATAAACTATCAAAGTGAAGATTATGCGCTTCAGAGGTGCTTTTAAAAGCAACACATTATCTCTAAATTAGAAGTCTCTCACTGAGTTAAACTTAGCCTGGCATGTTTAGAGAATACAGGTGAAAATCCTGTGGTTAGTATTTTGCAAAAAGCTAGATTCAGAACTAAGGAATCACTGACGAGACGTATCAACTAAGGACATATTAAATTGGAGTTATGATGCCATTTAATGATTTAATGTGAGCCTGGAAAAGCATTTGAACATGACCAGAATTAGAAACCAGATGTTTCCAGAAATTTGAGAACACTCAGCCTGTATAAATACTAGGATAATAAGTATACGAGGTTTCAATGTGAAGAGCAGTTACCTGGAAACAGTAACAAATTAGCATCTTCTAAACTTGCAACAGGTCATCTACCTTACAAACCGCCATCTGTGTTTTCTCATGGTATACCAGGGTCAAAGGTTAACACTCAGGCAAAAAGCCATTCAAGCAATTATTAGGTGGTGAACAGGATTCAAGAGACTTGGGAAAAAAAGACTGGAAAACATTGTCTGCCACAACTTATAACTACAAATAAGTTATGTACTTTGACATATACATGGATACTTTGATATACTTCCAAATGATATGAACTTAATATTAGTAGTGGCATCAATTTCTTTCCTCTATTTTGATGCAATTTCCTCCAGTGATACAAATCAGATACATCCAATTAGAAAAACATGACCAATATTATATGATTTATTTTTTGCGTTAACCATTAAAATTTAAATGACAGAGCAATGCAATTTCAGATTAAAGCCTAAACATCTTTGCTTTGCATGAGTACAGCACCTATAAATGAAAGAAGGAAGTGTTTGTCAAGTTACAAGATTTGGACAGTATCTGCTGGCAAGGATACTGCTGTTTCATAAGAGAGGCTACAAAACATTCCAGACTAAACATCTCTTTCCATTTGTCCTTTCTTTTTAAGGAGCATATGGAATTAGACTTTGACATGTCGGATGTAAGTTACTTGCTGGCACTATGATTATCTTTTTTTTTTTTTGGCAAAGTTGAGTCTATAGCATTAATTGAAACCATAAACACAGCACGTTTAGGCATGCTATAGGCAAATAGGCTATTTGCCTATTTTCTGGGGTTCTAGTCTTCTGCACTGCCTAGGAAGGGGCCTTAAAAATCATCTAGTATCAAGCCCCTGCCGTGGGCAGGAACACCTTCCACTGGACCAGGTTGCTCAGAGCCCCATCCAACCTGGCCTTGAAAACCTCCAGGGATGGGGCATCCACAGCTTCTCTGGGCAACCTGTTCCAGTGCCTCACCACCCTCACGGGAAAGAACTGCTTCCTGATATCCAATCTAAATCTACCCTCTTTCAGTTTGAGGCCGTTACCCCACGTCCTATCATTCCATTCCCTGATAAAGAGTCCCTTCCCATCCTTCCTGTAGGCCCCCATCAGGTACTGGAAGGCTGCTATATAAGGTCTCCCCAGAGCCTTCTCTTCTCCAGGCTGAACAACTCACACTCTCAGCCTGTCTTCATAGGAGAGGTGCTCCAGCCCTCTGATCACCTTCGTGGCCCTCCTCTGGACTTGCTCCAACAGGTCTATGTCATTCTTATGTTGGGGGCTCCAGAGCTGGACACAGTACTCCACGTGGGGTCTCACAAGAGTGGAGTAGAGGTGCAGAATCACCTCCCTCTACGTGCTGGCCATGCTTCTTTTGATGCAGCCCAGGATACGGTTGGCTTTCTGGGCTGCAAACGCACATTGCTGACTCATGTTGAGTTTGTCATCCACCAACATCTCTAAGTCCTTCAGCTCAGGGCTGCCCTCAATCCATTCTCCGCCCAGCCTATATTTGTGCTTGGGATTGACATGACCCAAGTGCAGGACCTTGCACTTGGCCTTGTTGAACTTATTGAGTTTTGCACAGGCCCACCTCTCAAGCCTGTCCAGGTCCCTCTGGATGGCATCCTTTCCCTCCAGCCTGTCAACCACACCACACAGCTTGGTGTCATGGTCAAACTTGATAAGGGTGCACTCAATCCCACTGTCCATGTCACCAACAACGATGTTAAACAACACTGGTCCCAATACGAACCCCTGAGGAATGCCACTCATCTTCAGTTGGACATCGAGCTGTTGATCGCAACTCTGAGTGCAACCATCCAGCCACTTCCTCATCCATTCAGCGGCCCATCTATCAAATCCACGTGTCTCCAATTTAGAGACAAGGATGTCATGCAGGACAGCGCCAAATGCCTTGCACAAGTCCAAGCAGATGATGTCAGTTGCTCTTTCCTTATACACCAACACTGTAACGCCATCATAGAAAGCCAACAAATTTGTCAAGCACAATTTTCCCTTAGTGAAGACATGTTGGCTGTCCATGAGCCTTGGCATGGTTTCCAGGAGGATCTCCTCCATGATCTTGCTGGGCACAGAAGTGAGACTCACCAGCTTATAGTTCCTCAGGTCTTCCTTATTAAAAAATAGGGACCTATTTAAAAAATAGTTACAGTCATCAAGAACTTCACTGAATTGCCACAACTTCTCAAATATGATGGATAGTGGCTTGGCAACTTTATCTGCCAGACCCACAGATGCATCTCATCAGGTCCCATGAACTTGGGCACCTTCAGGTTCTTTAGATGGTCTCAAACCTGGTCTTCTCCTACAGTGGGCAGTTCCTTATTCTCCCCATCCCTGCCTTTGCCTTCTGTATGTCTAGAGTCCTTGCCAGTGAAGACCAAGGCAAAAAAGTCATTGAGTACCTCAGCCTTGTCCATATCCCGGGTGACTGGGCCTCCCATTTCCTTTCGGAGGGGGCCCACATTTTCCCTAGTATTCCTCTTGTCACTGACCAGGTACTATTGAAATGCTACCTATTTTTAATCTCTAATTTGTATGCTAATTCATAATGCAAACATGACATGAGTGAAAATAGTGTTAATTCTCATTGCATGGTAAATAGTTGCACAGATTTTACACATCTGAACATTCTAGCTTCCTGAACAAATATGCTATTGTTAAGTATGGATTGTTTAAATGATTAACTGTTATTACATAATTAGTTAATTTCATTGTAATTTTTATTTACTATATACAAACTTAGAGGAGAAATTTCAGGGTTTAATTCCAAAAATAACTTGACCAAGAATGCAGGGGAACAACACTTTTTGGGTAAAAGATTACAGTGTCCTGTAGGTATACCATTACAACATACCCCTGAAATTCCTTTACCTGTGTCTTAAGATCACTTAGTTTTATACAATCATTATTTTAAAGTCTGTTCCACATTTTCTTTGCTCTTATGGATGGAAGTAATCTTTACATTTTCAGACTAAAATTGCTCAGTCAGTTCAAACCCATTTGTTCCTGCACAAAGCACATACTTTAACTTAAATAAAGAATTATTCTCCTTCCTTCCACTTACCACTCTGGATTTTTTTTTTTTTTTTTTTTTAGAGACTCCAAACATATGCCCTCTCCATTTCAAAGTAAACAAGCCTATTTTCTCTTATGCCCTGATGCCTTCTTTCTCATATTACACAAACATTTATTCCTGAAAATGGATTGCCAGACTTGCATACAATATTAAAACAATAGATTTCAATTGAAATCTGGGACAACGGCATAACTACATAAAGTTATTTATATTTGAAAGCTATGTGGGAGATACATACTTATATACACACATATATACAAGTCTTGCACACTATTTGTGTTATAGCAGCAAGCCTGTACTGGACAGACATCTTTCTTCTACCTTTTAAACAAAGGTACAAGATTTACCACTGAACCTTCAGTTTCATTCAAGGTCATGGGATAGGGATTACCTGCTCATTCATTTTGGCTTCCACTTGCAATGCAGAACTCTTCCCATCATTATCAACACCATGCAGTTTCTCTTCACCCATTTTAATACCTCCCTCCCCTCCTTACAAAGTCTTAGCACTGCAATAACTAATTTCAAAAATCCTGGATTCAAGAAGGATCTAGGATACCTCAGAATGTGTTCCACAGTCACCAGCATGCTCAAGAAGATTTGCAAAAAGTAGCAGTAGGAAATGATGATGAAGGTGGTTGAGATTTCAGAAAGAACTGAGCTGTAAGTGTATAACTTCAGATGAAGATTGTTTGTATACCAAACAGGAATTACTAGATTTCTTGATTTATGTATCTTAAATTGTTTTGTCTCCTAAGGCTCACAGATCTTCCACCATAAGATGAAGGGAGAGACTGAAGAGAGAATGGAGAAAAAAAAAAAATAAGAAGAGTGCCACTCCTGTCTTCTACAATGCACACTGAGTAAGTTGAGGGTAGATAAACAAATCCTGCTTGTGACTCACAACCACTATTCTACAGATATGGAGAATTAAGCATTACAAATGTAAAACATTCTGACTCACATACAGGGGAAACCACTCTCCAGAGTCCCTTTTAAATGAAACAGTACTCCTGTGTAAGAAGGAAGGAAACTAGGGGAATGGGGGTGGAGGAGGCACAGAGCAGGAGGAATTAGTGCTGAAGGACTGGGACTGCAGGTTCACAGTATGTATGTTAGGTGTAAATATTGCTTCCTCTATAGGCTGCACCACTGCCAATGAGTTGAGAGGTAACATTGTATTCCATGAATTTATACAGAAAATCTATGATTTCTGGCTCTACAGAGACCATTCCCCACCCCCCTTCACTGTCTTAAAATACATAAGATTTATTTTAAAATAAAAGTTAAGCAAATTCTAGATTTTTTCCATGAGTTTCTTTGCATTTAAAAATTCACCCAGTAGTATAGTTCGCTGTCAATCGCTAAAGTTCCTCTCACTCAAAGCACATATTCAGTATGATCCCAATTTTTGTTCTCCAGAGGAGGTTTTCTTGGTTGATTTTATATATAACAACATAAATTTTCTCCTCTTGTTAGATTACTGACATTTCATTGCATGGCTTCCTCTGTCTTTACTTTGCCTAATAGGACATTCAAACCTTTCACTTACTGCAACTTGAAAATAACAGCGCTCAAACGAACTAGTAAAGAAAATAAGAAAAAATACATCTGCATCTCTGCAGAGTTCTAGCAACTGTCATCATTGTGAGGAAACAACTCAATCTGCTCTCTTATGCAAGATATTGAATATGACACCTGTTACAACAGCCTCTTTTGTCTTCATTTACTACCAGTATTTTCATGTTAAGCTCAACAGGACTATATGAAAAATACACCTTTTAAGATAAAATTATAGAAAAAAGGTCTTCCATACACAAAAAAAACCCAGTTTGAATTGCAATACTTTTCTGTTGGGATAGTCGATCTAAAGTTTAGGACAAAAGGTCTACATGAAGCTTAAAGAACTAATTAAATACATTGTGGTTTTAAAGTGTTTACACCAAACCATTCACATTTCACTCGCAGAGGACAATTTGCCAAAAACAATATAGCCAAAACATGAACATAAGAGTGTTGTGATTTGGTGCAAACAAAAGAGACATTAATAATTTGAAAATATATGTCTGTGAGGAGGAAGAGTATCACGAAATCTCCCCTCAACTGTGATTTTTCACTTTGCTTTAGATGATAATTTTCATATTCTCAGGTTCTCTGAATAAGTTGAGCATTTTTCTTTCTTGTGAAATTCTTTTTTTCTTTAACCAGTATCTCAGATACTATTCTTACAGTTTGAGAGAGACTTCTTGTAGGGTGTTTTTTGGGGCATTATTGTTGTCTTGCTTTTCACATGAGTGAAACAGAGGCTTAAATATTGAATTACATAACCCTTTATTGAAAATTGCCTGTAACTGACCATAATTTCATCAGATAACTTTATCCCGTAACCTGGCATGTTTTGATTTGAAGAATCAGCTAAGTATTTTTGTCTGCCTAAAAATCCCTCCTAGAACTGATATTTATCTTTTTTTCTTTCTCACAGTAGTTTAAACAGCCTGAATATTTTGGATTCAAAACATAGAGTACTTCCCTCTCATTTGAGCTGTTCCTGCCTTTTAACTAGCTGTTAACTAGTCAAGAAACAATGAACTGCATTTTTCATAGCTGACACATTCAGAAGTTAATCGCTGACATATATTTGGCAGCTATCCCAGTACAGGGAAAAAAGAATGTATGGATTAAAGCTACTTTGCATTCTGGTCAGAAACACACACTAGCAACATGACAACGAACTTTGCACTCAAAAAAGATCCCTCTTTTAGAAGGCTGCATTTAAGACTGGAGATTAAATAAAACATCTCATTTACCAAAGTGACAGATTTTGGTCTGTAAAATCAACAATCAAGATTGGAAAAAAATCAAGGTACACATTACATGCAACAAATCAGAACTTCTAATACAACTGTAACTGCTCTTATCAAGCAGCCTATTCAAACATGAGGGAAAAAAAAACAAAAAACAACCAAAACCATTTTCATTTAAGTAACAAAAAGGATACTTTTTACTAAGATACTTACATCATTTTCAAGAAGTATTTAATTGATACACAAACTAATAAACATTTACAGTTTTAATGTTTCACAAACAATATAAAGAATCTCTTTGGAGAGGATACTAACTGAAGACCAGAGAAATTAAAAAATATGTATTGAAGATCCAAATGAATAGAGAGATTAAAAGTATTCTCATAATAAAAAAAAAATAAAAAACCAAACTCAAAACCACCCACACAAACGTCCTAGTATCTCTGACCAAGTTGTACTACCTTTCTGTATGGAGTTACTCTGATGGTTAATTCTATCAATATTAATAATAAATTAACTTGTTTATGTTAGCATAGGTTATACTTTTCTTCATCTGAGTAGTCCCTACAGGAAGGGAGAACCATGTTTTTCTTTTTAGCGCTGTGGAACCCAGAAGAGCAGTGCACCTCAGACCACTAACAGACCTCTGCAGAGACATAACAGAGCCACCTGTCTGTGCCTCTCATCCTATCACCATGGCTGCAGGCAGGGAAGCTTCCCAAAATGTTCCTTTCAGTGCAAATACACTGAACAAAATCCAAGCACTAGGGAAGTTAAATAGAAGTTATGTTATTGACTTCAAGGAACCAACTATATATATCCATTTGGAAGGCGCATCATCATTTCTGCAAGTCATATGGGGAAGAAGTATGAATATTCATAGATCCTCAGAAGGAGGTGGTGATTGATTTTATGAATTTATGAAGTATGATTAGTTTTAAATTTGTAATTTCAACAGCCCTTACATAGAGGTTTGAGTCTCAAGCTCTCTACATTGCCAACAGCTAAAACACAAAGAAATGCTGGTGTATTAAAATACATCCAGTTATACACAAGTTACAGGAACTATACACAAGTACAGCTGCATTCTCTGTACCTCTCTTCTGTACATTCTCTGTACCTCTCTTCTTTTTACCCCCCCTTCCTGTTCTTCCACTATTCTTTTCCAAGGCTTTGAGACCTGACTTTAAATAAATTATGCTGATGTTTATACAGCTAATCCAATTTGCAGAAATAGATAACCTCTTATGTATACAAACAATGCAGGGAACACACAAATTTTGCCCTTCTAATTGCTCTGTTCTCTCATTTGTGCTAGGGGATCAGGGAATGCGTGTTCCAATCAGCATTTCAGAGCCCTCCTCATTTTTACTGTGTGAATTAAAGAATCCACACAGGTTGTACCAGCACTTGGCACCCTGTAAAATGCTTGTTCAAAACACTTGCATAAGTAACATTAATGCCCTTTTTTTATGTTAACAGATGATGGAATTGATAACACTATTTTGCTATTTCTATATTTGCAACTAATATTACCAGTAATTAATCTACTATTTTTGTACTACTATTTCAATGTGTTTGAGGATCACAAAGACAACTATGTGATTCGATCCCATTTTTAATTAAAAGGAAACAAAACTCAGGAAGATAAAGGTAGGTCCACCTTCATTCCAAAAACAGATTGAAAACCCCAACACTACAGATATCCAGTCTGGTAATTTTAGTAAATGGAGTTTGCAAGAAAGAAGAAAGATCTTGGTCGGATTCTGAGCCTATCAATACTGACAGCATCTTTCTCACCCAGTTTCATCTACTTAAAGCGTTACCAGTCCCATGTTCACAACCAGCCTTGAACACCAAAACAGCCTGTTTGGCCATAGAAAGAAGACAATTTGATTATTCACTTTCATTCTTAAAAGAGATAAATGATGACAGTTATTATTTCAAAACTAAAAAAAAAGTAATTTCTGATCCAATGTTAGACTAGTGAGTGGGGAACTTCAGAAAAACATTTAAATACAGATCTTACAGAATCTGTAGGCTGTTTTTTTGGTTTTGTTTTGGGTGGGTTTTTTTTTTTCCTGTTTGATTTCCTCCCCCCCTCCCCCCGACTTAACCTAGTTTCTCACCAAAAAGCACATTTCTATTTTGTTTCCTCGTCTTCTTAAAAAAGAAGAACAGAGCATTCCACTTGCTAATCTGCAGATTTAAATAAGGATTTCTGGGGATACTCCTTAGGATCCTAAAGGAATGCTAAATCATCACACCCACCAAACACTCTAGCCTCAGATAAAGCCTATTTAAGACAGAGCTGCTGGCATCAGCATGCACACCCCTAAAGAACAGTGAAATCAGTTTACAGTCACTGCATATTTTCATGTCAGTTTTGACTCCATATCTTATCATAAAATAAAAGCAGGGTGACTGTTAAAACACTGGAATGAAATCAGGTTATCTGATTCAATTCTGTATTCACAATGGACTTTGTCTGACCTCAATCGAGATTTTTAAGTTTCACGTCACATCAATAAAATGTGGAACCTCAGTAAAATTATGGAAAAAACAACAACAAAAAAGCCCAAACAAACAAAAAAACCAAACCAAACCAACAAAAACCACGGGGGCATGACTTCTCTCATTTCCCATCCTGGTTTTAATGCTAAAAGACAAATTTTAGCAAAACCAAGGCAGTAAACATTAAAACATTTCTGTTTCACAGACTATGACAGAATTAAAACAAAATCCAACATATTAAGTAAGGATTACTGTCTAAGATGCAACATTAACACATCCCTTTTCTTTCTGGTCCCAGAATTAGTTGATTCAGAGTATACATTGGGCCATATTAACAGGTAAAATTCCTGAGGCACAAATAAAGTTATTTGTAGTAAGTCACAAAGCTTCACAATGGGAGAACCCAGGTTTCCTGCCTGCTAACAGTGTTCTAACACGAAAAGTATAGTCTCTCATACTTCTTCATGAAATCTTTCTTCCCTGTTTACATGGGTATCTATTGAATACCAACCATTCCTACACAATACAATTTATCTGATCTAATCTCCGGTTTTATTCATACGACAAACAAAAATATACATTTTGATTGAAGATAAAGTAATGACTTTCAAATTTAAAACACTTTAAGTATTATTGATTTAATAAAGCTGGGATTTTCTTTCTCACTAGTAGCTCACGTCCTTTCAGTTATAGCAGTTTGAATCTGGTACTAGACTGTCTTCCCAAAGGAAGTTTTGACTCTTACTTCATGAATAGAAATTGTGTGAGCACTCTCAGAACAATGTGCCACATTGAGTGCCCCAATAAAGTACAACAGGTATGGCTTCCTAGAATTTATGGAATAACACTGAGTGTCTGAAAAGACCACCCTAAAGACTCAGGACACTGAATCAAATTTATTGCTCAGTGTGGTATCTCCTCTATTTAGGTCATATATGCACAGCTGTGGACCAAGCTGCCAGTGCCTATGACATCAGCAGCAGAAATGTGAATAAGTATGATGCCGAGACACCTTAACTCAGCCTAAGGCTGGAAACAATACACGTATGTCAACATGGTCACAGACTATGGCAAATGAAACTATTTATGTGGAGTCAGAAGTCCTCCTCCAGTTCTCTTGCTCCTGACAGGAGTGGGTACTCCGTACCATAAGGAAGACGCTGTGCCATTTAGAATTACTGGTTTAGGCCATAAGGAAGAAGCCATGCCATTTAGAATTACTAGTTTAGGTTTCCTTTAACTTGAGAATCTTTGCACTGTCCTGCCTTTATCTTGCTGTGGGCAGGTCAACACAATCTTTGGCAGGCAGATGCATGCTCTGAGTTGGCCAGATGCAATCTAATGGCCCTGTAATTACCACAACACTATGCTAATGTTAATAAGCCGTAACAACAGTTTGTTCAAGCACTGTCACAGGAATGGTAGTTTCAGGTTTTTATTTGGAGCTAGTTTGTCTTCAGTTAACTGGGAGCACGAGCAAGGAGAGTTTGCATCTGCTTAGAAAACAACAAGTGAACATACCTGCTACCTCAATTCCCTACTTTTCCAATGGTGAGGCTGGAGGTGTTGTGAGGCTTAATCCATCTCATATTGAGAATTCCTCAGTATGTTACTGATACTGGGTGGTATACGCATTCCAGAGACAAGTACAGAGAAGTAATTTTAGACTTCATCAATAATACTGAACAGATAATTATGGAAAACACGTTATTTAGTACAACCTTATAGAAAAAACAAAGTGGTCTTCACTTCTCTAATCTGCAGAAACTATTTCTAAAGTAAAAAATAGGAAGTCTCCACCCTCATTTAGCCTTCTTTAGCTTCTCTCTGCAAACTAAGATGCCATTTGCATGAGTTATAATAGATTTCATTTTGTGAATATCTATACGTATGACATTGAATGGACAGACCATGTAATTTTAAAGAGACAGGTACTACACTCTGATAACAAAAAATATATTTTACTTTTTACTTGCAATTACCAGCAAATCACATACTTAATTTTTCAATTGAATCAGCCCTTTTTATTGCCAAGTTGTAAACTGACCATATGCATTACCAAATGTAAGAGGTTGGAATCAAAAGTTTTATGACAGAAATATTTACCTCAAAAATTCAGTTTAAGTTATGCAGTTACATTGTACAATGCAAGTGAATGAAAACGTTGCTCGAGAAGAGAAATTCTGCCAAACGGATGTAGGGCAGAGCTCAGCATTAACTCAATGAATCTGAGAAAGTTAACTGTTTCCACTCTGATTTCACTTCTTGTAAGACAGCAGGACCCCAGAAGTATTTTTATAACGTAAAGACTAAATTAAAGCAATTCTTCACGTAGTAAGGAATTAAGCCTTACACAAAGGTATTTCATGAACAATTAAAACTCGGAGTGATAATACAAATGTCTGTTTTGTATAAAAGTGTTGACTATGAAAAGTAGATTTTGCTTCACTGTGCATTTTTCCCCTAACAACTGCTTAGAAAGGCTTACATTCTCATTTTTGTTGTTTTAGTAGTTCTTTGCTGTAGACACGTGCAGCTATTTTTAGGATTGAATTTTAGAAAAACCTCAGGTAACAAGAATTTTAAGATATTACTTTTTAAACTTATTTGATAATTCCAGCAAAGTAAGTTCGGAACACATGTGTATTTGCAAATGTGGCTACAATTCAAGTGGAAATATGAACAGCAGAGCTATTCTAGGTTTTTATGCATCTAATGAACACTTGTGAGAGAGAATGCCTAGATTACCTCTTCCCAACATTTTAAAAACCTCATGATGGCCTATTTGCAAGAGAAGCGATTAACGTTTCTTAACAGTCAAGAGTAGGTAAAAAGAATAGAATCAGATGTTAACAGAAAGTGACACCACATATCACGTCATGATTTCAACAAACGTGGCTCTTAACAATGTTCACTTTATCTCGAGGAAACAGTCCAATTGACCTTTGTTCAGTCTTCAGTGTTCTTATGACAAAAACCTACAACTCAATGCCAAACACAAAAGGTCTGTCGTGCAGAAGATACCTCTAAGTAAGGTTTGTCTTCCAGTCTTACAAATAAAATCTTTCAGACCCGTTATGTGAAACATCGTGTGATGCTGTAACACACACCTGGACTATAAAACCAGAATTTTATTTTTTAATAGCTCCCCCCCAAAAAAAAATCCCAAACAAACAAAAAACCCCCCCAACAATGACCAAGGAGAGAAGTGTCTCTTCTTTGAGGAAAACATACACCTTCAATAAATATTAGGTGTTCCTGCCTTCCTGATGCTTGAGTTTCCCCCCCTCCTTTTTTTTTTTAAACATGTTTTTTCTGATCAAACGTTCACAAACGTAGTTACAAAATTCATTACACCATTTTCATAGGTAAACACAGAACATTACTGTAGAAATGGATTGTTCTACAGGTTGGTAGATAAAGATGTTACTTCTTTAATACCTGCAGGTCACAGGTAATAGATTCAGCACAGTTAGGAACAGGTTTTCTGCAGGGATAACTTTCATTGATCTGGGTGTAAACAGAGACTACCTAGAAACCTTTCAGGATTGTGTTCAGTGTGCTTCATAGTCTGGAAAATAGTCACAAACACATTTAAAGTAATGGTAACATTCACTAATCACAATAAAAAAAAATAAAGTAAGATTTCTTTAGAATAGCTTTTATAATATTTACATGATAATAAAGTCTCTTATTCTTTTAATTTTTCCATCCAGTCAATGGCCACAGTTACCTTTCCTGGTTTAAAATGGCCACAGAAGAACAGATATCAGAACTCCATCTAACAGTAAAAGGACTCTTGAAAAGGAGTATTTATTGGGTTTGTTTAGTTGTGGTTGCTTGGGTTTTTTTTGGTTTTGTTTTGTTTTGTGGGTTTTTTTGGTTTTGTTTTGTGTTTTTTTTTTTTAATGAGATCCCGTATAGCTAAAAATGCAAAATACATGATTCATAGGAAAGTACATTTCTTTTCATCAACATTTTTACAGGAAACAATAGTTTCCCCAGCCAGATCTGCTGTTATATATAGCAGCTAAGGTGTTCACTCATTAGGACAACGACAACAAAAAAAGGCTATCAGAGGATGGCATGTAAATGGTTGCACAGAATGAAGCAAGCAATTCCTGATATTTTACAACACACTTAGGAATCTTTTGATTTATATTTGCAAATGCTGTAGAAGGAGTGAATATATGATCAAAATTCATTTTAAAATTATCAGCATGTAAGCAAATCATGCTCTCTGAACTGAAACCCACTACTATGACTTTAAGTAAACATCTGTAAATTTACTTTCAAGAATGGTAAATTCAGAATAAGTCTACAGTGAGTTTAGAAGGACATCACCTATGAGAGAGTTCTCAAACCCAGCAATATAAATTCTGTATGTACGCAGGTTGTATAATCCAAAGACATTCACAGAAATGTAACGCAAAGTTGTTGGGAAGGATTATTTCAACTAAATGCTGAAAGCTGTTGAACCCAATGTGTGGAACTGCCATAAACTGGCACAAATCCATTTAACATCTGATTGCTCAGACAGTAGGCTTACAGACCTACAGGCATGACTTGAATACTGAAGGTCTAAGGAACAATTTTGACTAGCACTGCAAAGACACAAACCAAAACAAACAAGTAAATTGAAACTCTCAAAACACAAGCAAAACCAAATGATGAACTTTTATACTGAACAGTATACTCCCCAACACAGCTATGACCTGGGCTGCAACAACTAAGTGACCATAATGATAAATTGCACAAAGCTCAACGCTCTCATATGTTCCCACAGGAATAAAATGAAATCAGTAGCTTACAATGTCTTTGGTTTTATTATTGACAAAAACACAGAGAAAAATATCCTTTTTGCCTCACATACTATCTTGACTAGAACCTGGCACACCAGATCATCCCGTTAGTTCTTAGTTCTATGCTGTTAGGTTAGCCCCACGCTTTTTCAGCACCACTTTCTAAACATGCCCACTACCTAAATATACATAAAGTTAGAGCTTGATTTTCTATTCTTTACTAAATCGAAATTTCCACATACTCACATGGGAGTTATACAACTCCTGAAAGCTTCAATCAGACCCTGTAAGCTGCAATCAGTACAACCCCTGAAACAGAACTCTTGGCACACAAGTCTCCCATCGACTTCAGTGGGAGTTCCATGGCTGCAGGGTGCGCACAGTTCTGTCAGCAGAACTCATCTCGCATAACATGATTTTCTTAAAATAAACTATACAGGCTAGAGGTAGATGTAGCATTCATATTATAACATAGACAGTCTACATTGGAAAAAGTCAGCATTTGTTTTTTCATAAATCTAAAGTTAGGGCATTATTCCCCAACACAGAAAGCACAGAAGTACATGAATTATTGCATTATTTATTACTGATGGCCAGTTGGGTATAATTAATCTTGAACTTCAAAACCCAGATAAGACTTACAAAATTTGAATGTAGGAACAAAAAGCAAACAGAAAGCAATAAAAGCAAACCTTCTATTGTGAAATACGGATGTCTTATACAAAATCATTCAGGTGATTAGCAAAAAACCACTATGCTTCAATGCTCTGTGCAATTTTATCTCTGCAGTTCTCTATTATTGTTTTATATGCAAATAAATCACTTAAGTCTGCATTTTCGAAGAACAGTTTTCTTCTACTTGCTTACGTCTCTTTGAAAGTGAAAAAAGAATTTCAGACTTTTTTTTTTTGTAAATTTACAGACAACATCTAGTGACACCAGCAGAATTTGCAACAGGTACCAAAGAAACTCTGGCAATTCTTACTGCATTAAGAAGTAGTATCTGCTATGTAACACCTATTAAGGGACTGAAAACATTGAAATAATTATATTTTGCAGAAAGTATCATTCAGCAATTACTTTTCCCCTACATCATAAGAACTTTTATACGAAGAATTTCTCAGAAGGATATCATTTGAAGGGATCTCCCCTGGGACATTCTGGGGACCCATTAAATGTAATCCTTTCATAAATTAATAAAAGACCATCTTAAGAATATCCATACTTCTTCCCTCTCATTCTTATAGTGCTCCAGAGTCATTGCTTTTTTTTGGCCAGAAATTAATTTTCACCCTGAAAGGTTTTTTGTGACCAGTTTATATGCCTTTACTCACATTTCATGCTTTCAAGTACCTCTGCAAATTCTGTGTGTTCATCCCTGGAAATCATCTTCCTAGCAATCAAATCTCTCTCAGTATTCATTTTAGCAGTGTAAGTGCTCAAATATTTTTAGCCCCCACCCCTTGTAAGGCAGAATTTGCAATACTGATTACAATGCAAAAGAGATACTTATGAACAAGGAGTTGTGTTTTTTTTTTTAAATTAGACTGATGCAGATCAGCTTAAAATACAGGTGCTTCACACTGTTGTTTTTTAAATTAAGATAAACATGACCAAAAGACTAGGAAAATAAATAAAATACTTTAAAAAAAAAAGTAAGAAAGAAACACCAAACAAAACACGTAACTAAATTGCTGGAAAATCCAAGAACATAGGCATGTAGTTCTGAGCCCTTCACACAAGAGGTGGTCAGTTTCTCTATGGTATATACAATTGTGAATGTCATGGAAGAGTTGAGCAAGGAAATAGTATTACTCTAACACAGCAACTAAGGGACTGAGCATTATTTTTTTCAGGCTTCTTTCAGCATTTTTCCCTTGTTTAAGCTGTTGACACAGTGTACCAAGTAGATCAAAGTATTGACAGGCTTAAGAACAAATTCATGCAACAAAGATCTGCCAAGATTATTAAGGAAGATTACATAGTTATAACCTGACATATCCCTGAATGTTGTAGGGTGCACTGACAGAAGTATCACACTGTTCTTGTTCTGTACTTTCTTGTTGTTTCTTTACAACTCTTGTCTTGAATTTCTGTCAGATCAAGGTCACTGGAGTACATCAATCTTTGTTCTGATCCCATAAGCATGTTATTTTATGAGATGTTCAAGAATTTTAAAGATAATGTTATATTATATAATGGTATATTATGTTATTCCTGTTAACTGGTCTTCAGTAGATTTAACACCTTTTCTACCCTCTCCCCCAAACCCTGGATCTTTAGTTTATTTTGCTTTAATGAATTAAGATAACATAATATTGACATAACATTGCAGTTCTGATTAAATCTTTCCTATTATAATAAAGAAGAAAATTCATTTTGTGTGAGCAGTACAGAAAACTATTCACAGTAACAGACAGAATTACCTCTCCCTACCTGTTTTTGTCTATCTGCAACACATGCTACAAGGATCTCCATACACTGTCTCCCTCTTTGTAAATACTTTATTATTTTAAGTACAGACCCAACTTCATACAAGCCAAATTCAGCTGCAGTACAAACGTCTATGAAGTTAATGGGTTTGAAATTGTTTGCAGCTTGACTGAGTATGGTGGAATGTGTTTTAGTAGCAGGAAAATTGACAGCAATGATTTTGTTTTTAAACTGAATTCATAGTATGCTCCAAATGGCACCACTTGGGTAAAGTGATGAGGACAGTAATTCTTTGTATGAATTTCATATATGAATTCCAAGTACGAATTTCAGCTCAGTCAGTCAAACTACTGGTATTTTCACTTAGGCTACAACTGCAATGTAAATAATCAGTTTAATATTAGCTAACTGGAAAGGTCATTTAAAAAAGGGAATTTTCATTCATATCCTAACAATTTGTTCACATGCTACAGGTATAATATGTATTACTTTGAATTTTGCTGAATTATGAAGTTATTCAACAATCTTTGTCTGCTGTTTAGCAACACTACTCAGGTAATTAGAACACTAATTAAAAAAAGTGTACCCTCCTAAAGTGACAATAAAAATTTAGGTAGAAGGAAAAAACATAACTGGGCAAAGCGAAAAAGAGCTATTTGTACTCCCATCTTCTTCATTTTTTTCTGAAAGAGAGCCACTACATCTTAAATAGATATAAATTAACTGGTTTATGCTTTTTATGTAAAGCTAGTTGTTGAAGAAACTTCTATAGTACTTAAATAAAAGGAAATTTATTTCAGTAATGATACACAGGACCAATGAAGAAGTTGACTAAACCCTGATAGTACTTAATGTTGTTTCCCAAGTTTATCTGGATATTGTCCATCCGCAGACTGACTATTTCAGATAAGATTATACTTGGATCATATAAACTGGTGGCAAGTGACAGCCTTGCTTAGTAAATCTCCAGGCTTACCGAAATTATTTGTTCAAACAGGTTTTTAAAAGACTCATCCTATTTGAAATGTTCCTTGAGTATTATATTAAAGAACAGATGAAATCAAACAACTGCTTTTTTATTTTCTAAAAGGAGCAGAAAACAGGTAAAACATTTCGGAAGGTGTTTGTTTTGGTTTTTTTTGGAGTTTTTTTGTTTGTTTTTTTAAGATAGTAGTGTTCTTAAATAGGTAGAAACTATATAATGAATTTTTAGATTATAGACTTCACTGTCTACCTCCTTCACAAATTAACTTAACTTGAGACAGTAAAATAATTGGTTTTGAAGAACTGGTTACATTTGTCTCTCATGCAAACCCAAACTTAAGTCAATAGAAATTCTCCTCTGACTAGAATCAGTAGAGTTCGGCCACAACACTCGGTCATCTTCACATTTAATGACTATTTTATAAATACTCTGCAGTAAATCTTACTTTACATTTGTAGTTCAAGCCACTACTCCCATGCCATGTCATTAAAGATCCAGGTTTTGATGCACAGATGCAGAGACAAATTTTCTGTTAATCAGAATTTCCTAAATTATAACAGCAGCATAAATGGATAGAATTGTCCCATCTCATGCTATTTCAAAAATGAAAGCTGTTTACCTCCTGCTATTTCAAGAGATGCTTTCACAAACTCCACAGCTCCAAAACCCACTGAAATCAAATGACTCCTGCTCAGTATGGCGTCTGCTGAATTAATACAACCAACAGTGCTTCCATGGAGCTACTCAAACGCAGGTTACTCAAAGGCTTAGGGGTCTTGTTAAACAAGGTTTTCTAAAAAGTAGACTTGTATATGCACATGTACTCTTCGTTTCCTTTCCACATACCTTTTAAGTAACTTCTAAATGGATTTTCTTTTCTGGTACAAAAAGATTTTAATATCATAAACTGTCACCACAAATAACTGTAGCCAGATAAATGAGTCTCCCTGTTTATGTTCTTTTTTATTCCTCTGACACTTTTATTCTTTTCATTCAATAAATGAAAAGGTAGATTCTGAGCTCATCTACAGCAGACCAAATTAGAAAATGTCTTCTCCAATTAACAATGTCATCAGTCAAATGATAACAGCCAATACAAAAATTTAGCCAAATAACAAAAATAATAAGATTGGTACCTTTATTTTTGAAGATACCTTATTCAAGATGTTACAGCCCAACACAAGACACGTGAGGAGTATATTGCCATTTTACATTGACTCTATTCATTTTCCTGATACCCTTTAAAAGTATCCAAATCCATACAATCACAGTATTAAATGAAACTGAGCTACAAAAGCAATAAAAGTATTCTGTGAAAGAATGCAGAATGATGTTACTGAAGCTGGACATCCTCAGATTCTTGAGATAACAGCAAGTAGTTCTCTGAATGCTGTATTTAATATTCAAAATTATTCTGAGTTTTAAACTAGTTAAAAAAAATGAAATATATTAGTCAAATACCTAAACTAGAAAGCAGTTAAATACACTAGGCAGGGAAAGAGGAAGGGGATGGAACATAATTACTAGGTCAGAATTAGGTCATGATTAATTGATTAGGTCAAAACAAAGAGTGATGATACCATATATTAGATAACAATAGGCCTAGATCTAGTCTATCAGACTCCAATGAGCCTTCAGATTTCAATACACCAGGATATCCTTAAGTTTTCTCTCGCATCTCTCCCATTTCTGAATTTCAAGAGACATTGAAAATAAAATTCAAGTGACCTGTGACACGCAAAATCTCAGACTATGCTTCATCAAGTACACTGCCCTTATTTTATAAAAAACAAATAAACCCCAAATAAAACATCTGGCATTAATTATTTGTTATAAATTGTTTAAAATATGAATACCTATTATTATTCAGATTCTTTATCTGGAGAAATCTATGTCCTACTCTTTCAATAATGGATTTTCAACTCACAGATACGAATTACAGTGTAGTTAAAACATATTTCCCAAAATATCATATTAACTTGACTCAATTGTGCTGAAATCAAAGGGCATGTGCTGAATGTAACTGGGGGATTACTGGAGTAAACTGGAAGAAAAATCAGTAAGTAAACATGAATCACTTGGGAAAGGTGCCTCAAAGAAAAGGTCAATGAAAGGGCAGACAAATACAGTATTTGTTCTCAAAAAAACTTGTTGAAAAAAGAAGGCCATGAAAGGCAAAACATACATAAATTGGTCATAACACTCCAATAACATTCCTGTAAATAAAAATAATTAGTTACCTAAAATACACGAAATGTGCTGTAAGAGAAAAAGACAAAGTCAAAATAATGCTATTCAACCTCTTAGAAAAGACTTTAAAGCTTATTTCTATGAATTTATCTTTCATAAATTTCATGATTTAGAGCCACTGCAAATGATAAAAATATCTCTAACTCCATTTTGAATAGGAGTGCATGAAAAAAAACTCTCTATGTATTTCTCAACCATCCATTCTTAAGTCAATCTCCTAGAACACCTCATCAGTCAAGGTTTATTTTCAGGCAGATATTTTCATTCTCATCTTCACTTGAAGAGGAGTTACATAGGCTAAAACACAAATGAAACATTACTTTTTGTCTGAATTTTTTTTTTTTTTTAAGGGTGAAGAAGAGAGAAGGTAGCAGATGTATTTTAATCTTAATGCAGTTGTATAAATCAACTGGTAGCAGAAAAAAAAAGGTTAGCTGAAGTCTCAGCTTTTTTCAGATTTTGGTATACAACTGAAATAAGATATTAGTTCCACTTAATCCAGTAGACAAACTCATCGATTCAAAAATTCCAGATTTCATGGATTCCCTGTGCAAAAAGCAGAAAGAAGCAGGATTCTAGAAAGTGACTGCTCTGCAGTGAATAAGATGCACATGCTGGCATCTCTTTTGGGGGATGTTCCTTATTAACAAACAGTCCCTTATAAGCAGTTGTAAAGAGAAACTCTTCAGAAAAAAACAGAAACAACCTCTGTATTAAAGCAGTGAAAAGAGGAAACTTAAAGCACAATGACTGAACAAGTAGTCACTCCTATGAATCTCCTGGATGAGCACAAAATAAACTAAATTCTGCAAGCAAAACATTTTCTATTGCAACTTAACAAAAATCTGTTAACCTAGAGAAATGTGTATTATGCAGAGTGATAAAAGAAATAGGATTTTGCAATCTGGGAAGATGTCCATTTCATCCACTTCAAGTCAGTGTCCCCAGACACTGGTAAAAACCAATGAAGCCTCCTCTTCTAAGTGTTGTATCACTACATATGTCAAAAGCAGATTTAGAGAGCAGAGTAGGCTATTCTGTTGGTTTGGGGTGTGTGTTTTGTTTTTTATTAAAGCAAAGCTAATTAAATTTGGGCCTTTCACTCTGGATGAATTGTCTGGACAGCTTTGAAAGGTTAAGAAAAAAATCCTTTTATTTTAGCATAATAATGCTGCCAGTTAAACTCCTCCCTTGTGATGAAATTAGGAGAGGGAATATTTGGCCCTGGTAGATAATTATGACATTCATAAGCTCTTAACTTAAGGGACTGGGGGAGGGGGTTGCTGTCTGCTACTTGTTTTCAAACTGCTCTGGTTTTCTGAAATGGAACGACTACATTACAGTTCCCTCTCTCAGTCTTAAACACCAGCACTTTCCAAAGCAAAAGCTTCAGTCATTCTTCATAAAAAAAAAAAATCTATTGCAGCTATACTCTTAGAAATATAAATCCTTAACCTATGACTTCCAGTATTTCCAAAGCAAATGATCCAAATTTAATTACTGGCTTTTTCTTAAACATCCACACTTCACTATCTCTACTTTAACATCAAAAATGTCATTATTTAATACTCAGATAACAATGGTTTTCTTAAAAACAAACAAACCAACCCCCACAAACATCTCAACCTTCAGTTGATGATGTAAGTGTTCCCCACCACTGCGTTCCCAAAAGATAAATCCCAAGAGTTTTTGGAATAGCCTCTCAAATGACTTTAATCACTTCAAGAAATTCTCAAGATTACTTCAAGGAGGTGCCAAAAAATAAAAAATGCACAATAAATCCTTTACAGCACCAATGCTTATTAAAATAATAATTAAAAAAAAACAACCAAAAAAACCAAACAACCACGGTAGAATTTTCCTCTCCCCTAGCAACCTAAATGGGAATATTTTCTATATGCAGATGTTTTCCCACTCCCATTTACTGTCCCCTGCTGTGGGCTGAGGCTGCATGTTCCTGCTATTTCTACAGCCAGTTCAAAAAAATCTTAATCTTTCCCTTGCCAATACAATCTACTCCCTTTAATAAAAAAAAAAAAAGCTTTTTTTTTTTAAATTGAGACTATCTATATTAGATCTATTCAGCTTTCCTCCTCTTCTTCCTATCTTCCCCCTCATATTTATCCTCCTATAATTTTTATAACTCAGCTTAATAGCATCTAGAATTTCACTCCATTATTTATCTCCTGACATTTGTGATAGTAAGATACCAAAACTATGTAATCCTCCTACGCTGCAGTGATCACACTTCACAAACTAGCTTTCTACCATTCCTCCGTTACAGGAGCCACAGACCACACCGCTATACACGTTACACCTAGGCAGATCAATGCAAAGCCTGAAGGAAGCTTTCCCGTTCTCCTCCTCCTTTGCCATCCCAGTGCCGGTTATGCTGAAAAGCCTCCGGACCATTTCTGAATCGCTGCTAATCGGGAGACATCCAGAGCTCATCCCGAGGTGGCGAAAGCACAGAAGCATTTCTACATAAATTGAGAGCATCTGGTGGCTCTTTGCTACTTATCACCGAGACAAAACGTCTGTTTGGTGTGAGATTCAGCGATAAACGCACTGAAGGAGACCTTCGGAGCTGCAGTCTTAATAGCTCAAGGCATAATGCCACCCTCTACCCCCCCCCGCCTTTTTCTCAAGCGCAACAGATCTCACTACCCCCTCCACAAGACACCGCGTAGCCTCTGGGTGAGACACTCAGCCCCGGCGTCCCGGAGCGCGGATCCCGGCGGGTCCCTGCACCCAACCTGCCCCACAGTGTCGGCGGCGGGGGGTGGGGGCCGCAGCCGCCCCCGTCCCCGGCGCGGGGCAAGGCCGGGCCCGAGCGCCGGCTGCCGCCGCCGTGGAGCTCTGCCGCCCCCTGCTGCCGAGGGCCGGTGCCCGCCGCTCCCTGACGCCTCTGCTGACACCCAGGTGGGTTTCTTTTTTTTTTTTTTTAATTTTCCCTTTTTTTTTTCCTCCCTTAAACCCTCCTTAAAAAGGCCCCGAGCGCGGGCGGTGTCCCCGGCCCCCCCTCAGGTGGCAGGCAATGTAGCGCTTCCAGGCGTCTCGCAGCGGGCACCCCGCAGGAGGCACCGGCGGCGCCGCACGGCGCAGCTCGGCAGCCCGGTTCGGCCCCGAAACGACTCGCCAGAAACTTGCCCGAACAGTTTTGGGAAGGCGGCCGGGGCTCCAGCTCTCCCCCCAGCCCCAGCTCCCGCCGGGTACCCTGCCCTGCCCTCCCCGCCCCACAGCCCGCACCGGCGCCCTCCCCCGCCCCGTCCCCTGAAGTAGCACGAAGCCTCAAGAAATCACATCGGCGGCATCCAAAATAAATAAATAAATACATATTACAACAGCAACACAAAAAAAACCCGAAAAAAACCAAACAAAAAACCCAACCAACACACCCATCCACACCACAGCCCCCAAGCCCGTATTTCACGAAGCGCGGTAGGTATGTATATTAAGCTCATACATATGCAAAAGGCGAAGAGCCCCCTCCGCACACACCTGCCTCCCCCGCCCTATTTCATAGCGAAAAGTCTCCGCGTTCTCCCCCACCCCCACTGGGGGCCGGGGGTCTCTCGGTGCCCCCCGAGGGGCGAGAGGCACCGTCTCCGGCAGAGGCGACCCCCCGGCAGCCAGACTTCGGGCCAGGTCTCTCACAACCGGCTCTGCCGACAGCACTTCTCTCCCCGGTCCCAAAAAAACGAAGTCCACGTTGCCTTCCCCTCGAGCAGACGCCGTGTTTTAAAGTGCGGTCCCCGACAGAGGGATATATCTCTATATTTTTAAAATCGCTCGATCTCCCTGACACATTTATCGCCCCCCCACCCCCCAAAAAAAAAAACAAAAACGAAACCCCATGCAAAGCAACTAAGTGCACTTAGCACCTTCCAGCTTTTTTTTTTTGTTTCCTCTTTTTTTCCCTCATAAATGATACCTCTCTCCGCCTTAGCGACTTAAAAAAAAAAAGGGGGGGGGGGGGAATGAAGCAAGTTTTAGGTCCTTTTTAATTTGGTTCCACGGTGATACATTGCTTTATTCCCCCCCCCCCCATTTCTTTGCCGGTTATACGTTAATCTGAGTGAGGAGACAGTAAAGGTAAGAATAATAATAATTAAAAAAAAAAAAAAAAAAAGAAGGCAGCCCCGCTCCTACCTTGCCCGCTACTGAGGAGCAATCCGAGCAGGTAGAGAGGCAGGAGGCTCATGTTCAGGAGCTGGCGCCGGCGGACAGTTCCAAGCCGGAGGTGCTGGAGCAGCCCAGGCAAAACCCCGCTGCCGTCCGCGCCGCGCCTCACCGCGCAGCCCCGCACCGCGCAGCGCCGCTCGCCCAGTGACCGCGCGCGCCTCCCGCCGCCGCACTATATCGGGGAGGCAGCGGCCGCCGCGCAGGAGGCGGGCACACGCCGGACCGCGCGGATCCCTCCGCGCCACACGCACGGCCGCACTACCGACGAGAGGCAGCGGTGGCACATTGATTCTTCCGCCGCTCTGAGAGGCGTCCGCCTGTTCGAAGCCTCACTGCTTCCATGCCCGCACGCCCGCCCGCCGGCCGGCAGCCCGCCCTCCCCGCCCAGCCCCGGGAGGCGTGAGGCAACTCCCCCGCCTCGCCACCACCGCGGCCCCTCGCCGTCGCCTGAGGGGAGGCAGAAAGGGAGAGGCGGCGGCGGCAGCTTGACGGAGAAGCCTACCGGGAAGCCCCGGTCTCCTGGGCAGGGAAAGCCGACGCGGGGGTGCGCCCAGGGGGCTCTGGCACCCCCAACGGCTGCCCGCGGGGCTTCTCTTAGGCGGCGGCGGGCGCCGCTTCGCGGCAGCGGCCGCCCCGCGCCCCCCCCGCTGCGGTGAGCGGAGCGGGGTGGAGGGGGCCGAGGCGGAGCGGGGGCGGCGCGGGGCCCGGCCGTTCCCCTGCTCCCTCCGCCTGCGGTAGCGCTGCGGCGCGGGTGGGTGGGGGGACAGCAGGAGCGCTGTGGGCCTCGCGTAGGGGTGCGTCTCCCAACTCATCATGTTGGGTTTATACCTATTCGTTTAGCTGTGTAAGAATTCACTTGGTTTGACTTTTGTTCTTAGTACAGAGGGGAAAAATACTTCTGCTATTTACAACTGTGTGAAATAAACCCGATAAAAAACAAATTGCTTACCTTTTTGATGCCTCAGTGCTGTCTCGCTGAGGATCTTGCTTTGTAAGGAGAAAGCCTGCCCTAATGTAAAGAGACCAGGTGGGATTTTGTCCAGCTTGACTTTGAAGAGGTAATTTTTCTTTGGTGTTAATTAAGCTATGGTCTCCAAAGCAGCTTCTATAAATTTGTCACCTTACCACCTGTATGATACATGGAAGGAGATAGAAGTGGATTTATATTAATGTGAAGCAGCAGTGATAGTAGTTAATAAAAGATTAATCCAAATTAACACATCCCTAATAATTTTTCCAACCCTTTTTTTGCCCTTTTCAAGAGGATTTGGGTTTTGGGCGGGAGGAGAGAGACAATAAGTCCCTTTGCAGAAAACTAATATAATAGACGATTCCATGATTCTAAATGACACGATCGGTATCTTCAACTTGACTCTTGCTGCAGAGTAGTCTTAGAAAATTAATGAAATATGGGAGGAAGAATTTTTGTAGTCAGATCTTGCTGGGATCAACATGCTACGTGATGAAACTGGAAGGCTTTCCTCAGAAGATGATCTTTTAGGACACTTGGGAACATGTAGAGAAAACGCTGGGAGAGGCGAGAGTGAGAGCTTTGTGCCATTGCTTTGTTAATCCAACCACATAAATCAGAACCTTATTCCTCAACGAAACACCACATGGCCCTGCTCTTGAAACTGAAGATTTTTGTAACCTAGTATAAAACAAAGAGATTAATTTTTATGTATATTTAAGTGGGCATGGAAGTGTTAATTCATCATAGGGTTTTGGAAATATAAAATATGGCAGCTTCAGCGAAGCCTTTTAGGTGAGAACTGGATTTATATTTAGGAGCCATTCTGCTCCTGAATGTCAGGAGAGAAGCCTAATTGCAGAAGCTTTTGGCTCTGCCTGTAAGTGCAGGTTCAGGAAAGCGCAACAAAAGGAAGCTTTTTGGTGAAGGAGTTTTCCCAGGTAAAAAAGTTCCATCAGTCCCAATAGCCCACTACAGAAACAGATACCATTAATATGATAGCAACTACAGAAAGATGATGAAAACAAATATTATATAAAAACCTTAAAGAAATGTAAAGCTTACAGGGCAAAAGAGCAATTAACCCTCATTATGAAGTGGCTAGGGTGCCAAATTTGTCAAGTTTATCTTTGGTTTTAATGTGTTTGGAGCATTACCATCCAGCCAAAGTGGCATAAATAGGGAAAATAAGAACACTATTAATAAATAAAACCAAATAACTTGTATGCATACCTTAACATCTATTATAGTCTGCTTTAAATAAGGGCCAAAAGTAATACAGAAGCACCTTGATCTGCACAGGTGCATAGGTGCAAGGACTGAAACCCATATACAGCAGACACCCCACCAAGACACAATACAAGAAGTAAGTAGGGAGTCTCTTGTCCCACAAGAGCTAAACATAATAGAAAGAATGCTACTATCCCAAGTTTACTTATTTTAAATCATAAATATGATGAGAATTCCACCAGTGTTAGGTCTGAATGGACAGTTCTTGCTCCTTTGAAATGGGTTGAGGATGCTTTGCTTCCAAACAGGATTCCTTGTCCCAAGAAGTCTGCCTAATTACTTGTCTGCAGCAGTGAACAGAGCTCACCATGTAGATTGCCCATGCCATATTTGGATTTGGAGAAATGTGGGTTTAGTCTAGCTTCTCAAGGAAAAGAGGAACACACTCTTCACGTCTCTGAAGCAGCGGAGTAAAATAACAAAAGGCAGATATAAATCTCAAAGATAATCACATTCTTGTAGTAGTACTACTGTAAAATACAGAGACCTGAGTGAAGGAGGAGGCAGCAGCTGGTTTGTCCATCGGTAGACATGTAGCTCCAAGAGCTCTGTCACATACACCACCCAAAAGGTATCTGCAAGGATCCTGAGACCATGCAGTGCAGGGATGGAGGGGAAGGGACAAAGCACATAAGTATGCAGGGTGTCGTTGTTTCTGCTGCGCATGGAACAACTCATTTGTTACAGAAGAAAGATCTGTAAAAAAAGTGTATCATAGTGAACCACAACAGTGTATCACACTGAGGTCATGCAAACGGAGATTAGAAAGATGCAGAAAAAGTGCTCAGCTTTTCTGCCATCCGTATCTATATGACTCTTGGTGTTTGTGACCATACATTAAATGAACCAAAAGATGAGCATTTCAGAGTGCTGTAAAACACTAATCAGTATCGGTAACAACACACCTGTAGTATTTGCCATTCTTTGACAAACAGCGTTCTTTAAAGATTGTGCTATTTACTGGGGGCGGGGGGAAGCCTGAAGTGGAGTTTAATGGCTGTACGTAGACTAGGGAATTAGAAAACTTGACTTCTGGGTAGTATCACATGCCTAGCAAACATGCTGGCAGAAAACAAACACATTTTCATGCTATGTACGTTTTAAAAATAGGTCCAGAAATAAACTACAATGAGCATCATCCCATATGAATGGCCAAGAGGTGCAATATCAAGAAGCATAGTAATCATTCTGCTGGGGCAGTCATTCCGAAGGTTGGGATATCAACTTTGATAGGTTCTCAAAGCAATTAAAATACAACTCCAGTGACTGAAAAGACTTGCTGGAAAAATCTCAAGGGAAACGAAGAGAAAATATTACCTAGTTTTGCATACATGTTTGATTAGTACCTTAGATCTTTTGGGATACCATTCTCAGAATCTAAGTGGATATATCTGTAAGTTTCCTGTCTTTTATCTGACACACGGTAGCCGCCAGCTTTCACAACCGTGCTGTCATATGCTGCTTTTCTCCTACAAAGTTTTACTACCTGTGAAGCTAGCAAAAAGACAGGAAGACTTGATTTTCCCCTGTGTTACTTACTTATTTTGCTCAGTGGGCTTGTTTATACAGTCACTTATCAGGTGGTATGAATGAAAGTGGCAAAATTAGGCTCTGGCAACAGAACCATTTTAAGCTATCGTCACTGCTCCTTAAGTCAGTTTACAAGAACTGAGGATCTCTAAACTTGCTGTGACTGAACTTGTTTGTCAAGAAGCATCTTCATAGTGTTTTTTCAAGGATTACTTTATTTTTAAATTGATTGATGATTGCATGTTCAATGCAAATGTAATTAAAAATGGAAACTTAAATCTTGGTGATGATTTCATAATGGATATTTATACTGAAATACATGTTTCCCTGTGGACACCCAAGTTGCCAAGAAATCCAGCTGGATTAGCTTACTTGTCTTACATAAACTGAAATGTTAAGGAAGCACCTTAAAATTAGCTGAGAATTTTGGGGCAACTTACAATAATGGCAAAGAAAGGAGAGAGAGACTGTATGTTTAGAAATAACTGGTGAAGAGTTGTAAGGAAATTGGCATGTCCTAGAGCAATTATAGAATGTTTTTTTTTTTTTTTTTTTTTTGTGACAGGAAAGGAGAAGAAAAGGAAAAGAGAAAGACAAACAAGGTTTTCCCTTCTTGCAAACCTAGTATGTTGTACTTGCAGGAAAATACCTTCTGCAGACCGGGTGATTTTCAGAGGTGCTCATGAACCAAATTGCTGATCATCTCCAAAGTGAGTAATTATCCCAAATAGGATGTTTTCCTATGAACACTGAAAACACAATTAAAGTGGCACTAAGATAAATTATACAACAGTGAACAACAGCATTATTGTGGTGAGGAAATGATGCACAATAAACAAAAGACAGTTTCATAAATGTTTGCACCACTATTATGTTTCAAGTTCTTAACATCTTACAGGGACTTTCACAAAGATCTAAAATTAGTATCATTTTGGATAAGCATTTTATGAGAGGGAGTCAAAAGCATTGTTTCCGCTCAGTTTCAAGTCACTTTAAATAAAGAACTCTCCTTCCTGTTAGAGAAACTTAAAACAGTCTTGAAATTATTCAGGTACTAAGAAGAGACTAATGGATTTTGTGTAGGGAGGATAATTTCCTGTATCATTTCTGTAACTGAATAATGACAAGGGCATGTGTAAAATAATTCTGTCCAGGTAAAGACGACTGCTTAATTTTTGAAGGTAGCAAGGTTGCTTGAAGTACAGTGTGCTAATTTGATTACAATATAAAACATTGTGCTGACAAAAGAAATCAATAAGCTGAATTTATATGTCTGAGGGAAGCATTGTACACTTCTGTGTCTAGTGCAGCAAAATTAGCATTTGAGAGATGAGACAAGGTAACTCGGCTGAACTCGAGAGACAGATTTTCCTATCTTCCAGGTTACGGCATTTGTAGACGTGTGACTCTATTCCTGTTCTCAGATCAGTCAATCAAAAAAACATGAACTCTCAAAAGTTATTATCCCATATGCTCTAAGCTTCAGATATTTGGGCAGGATTATGGACACATTGATTATTGCACCTGAGAATGAAACTGCCGATGCTGAGGTGCTCCAGCTGGCTCAAATACAACTGCCTACGTATTCAGCAACATGGCAGTTGTGTACTTTACCTCTTTTCTGCACTACTTATGAACACCCCCACCCGACATTTTTTTCATGCTAGCACCCTTCTTTCGTATTATTTAGCAGTGGTTTATTTCATACAATTTCCAGAGCAAAGATTCCTTTCTTTTTTTTTCTTTCTTTTTTCTTTTTTTTTTTCTAATCTGGGAATACTGTGCATGCTACCAAACAGTGTTTAATAAATTACATTTCCTTAGCTCATTGGAACTGCATCTTCTGTGACTGTGAAACTTGTTCCCTGAAGTGCTTTGGATCATGGTGAGTTTCTGAGATATTCAGAACAAAATGTAAATCACACTTATTCAGCCATCCATACTTTGATTAACAGCAAAGTCTAAAAACATACACAACCCCGGACCAAAGAAAGAAAAGCTATCTACAGAATGTAAAATTAGACATAAATTGAAACTTTAAAAGTCTATGGATACCTTTGGGTTGCAGTTGTGTATTCTGATGCTAAACATGCTGCACATTTTAAGTGCTGCCCAGATAAAATGCAGTATCTGGGGTTCAGAGCCATCCAACTAGCCTGATCCACATCACTGTCCTAGTTTTCACTGGAACTGGTTAATGGTTGATTTATATGTGATACAAGTGAGCAAGGAGGTATGATGGCTGATATGAGGGATTTCAACAGTCAGTGAAACCTTTATAGAGGACTTAGAAATAAGTCTTATTTATATACATAAATAAAATTGTAGGAAAGGGAACACATATAATTTTGAGGATATTGATTTCTTCAAGTGATAAAGGAACTGTGTCCACATCTCCAGACCTCAACATGGAGGAAAGGTCATGATGAAAGTGTTCAGCTGTGAATTCAGGAAGAGATTATCAACTAAACAATGGTGGAAAATTCAAAAGAATGTGGATTTTAACTCCAGACTTTTATAAAGGCACGTGATCTAGACCCCACAGTTTATATAAACACTTATCTTTTAACTTAATTTCAGCCCCACAACTTCAGAAGTTCTTATTCATGAAGAGACATCTGCTCCTTTACTGAGATATTCTGACCTCGTGACATCTTCTAGCATCTTGATACAGCAAGCAGTTTCAAAGCTTAGCCGTGTCGGTTACGCAACATTTTCTTTCATTAGTTTTACATTTTATGAGTTTTGAAAGGTAAGAGTGCTCACTCTGGTTTCTCTAGACACTGTATTATGAAAATAAACATCCTCCTATATCTTTTCTAAATGGGGTGATCCCAATTTATTCATTATCTCACCTGCTTTTCTTCCTGTCTTTGTAATATTTTTTTCATTATCTTTCAATGTCTGTTATAACTCTTAGTAAGGTAAGGAATTAAGCACAGTACTACAGATGAGATTGAACTCCTGATTTATAATGAATTATTTTTCCATGCATAGATACTGGTTTTTTTGATAGCAACTGCCTCAGTCACCTTTCAACTGACTTCAAAGACAGATTGCAATACCGCACATATCTTCCATTATTTAAAAAAAAAAAAAAGTCATTATAGAAAAATTTTAAACAAATTCCCAAGTTCCTTAAGTAGAACAGGCAACTCCTTTTTCATTGCTTTCTTGTTCAGATTTTCAATGTAAATAATGAATGCTTTCTAATAAATAACCATTTGAGTTGGCAAATGTCAGGTTGTTATGACATTTGTCTTAAAAAGAGTGGAAAATCTTGTATTGTAAAGCAAATGTATGTTATCCAAAGTACATAGATACATAAAATAGAATTTTGCTTTGGAGATACATAATTTTCTAGAGGTTTTTTTCAGCCATTCAAAATTATTTTTTTATACCCACATTAACAGTGTATGGTATATCAAGAACAATAGTTATGGAGCAGTAAATCTGGTAGGGCACTAAAAATTCTCTTGGCAAGGAAACACTCACTTGGAAAGATATTTAACTTAAAATAGGGAAGCAAGCAATCAACGGTACATAGATATGTTGGTGAGAATCATACTGAAATTCAATGTATCTAAAACAACAATGGTTGGGTTTGCAATGCATTTACTTATGCCGTTCTATGATTCATTTCTTCTGTATAGTTGTAGTTATCATTAAATAACAAGGAGTGAAAAATAAATTTTGAAAGAGAATTTTACACCATCTTTAACAGTTAAAATTTGAATGCATTTTTTTAATTACATGAATAATTAATTTAATGTCTTGGTTTGGGAGGGGTTGTATTTGTGAATTTTGTCACATGGGGAAACCTGTTCCATAGATCTACGTGTAAACTGAAAACTCAAGCTGAAAACTTGAGAAAAATCTAGCTGGGAAATAAACTTTAAAATATATGAAGGCCTAAATTTTCCTGACTGTTTTATGTGAGCAGACCTCAATCTTCTCAGGGCCTGACTGGCCCTGTGAAAGCATAAAGATCTCTTTCTACTGAAATACTTGTAAAATGAGGTCTGCAAAGATCTAGTGTTTTGCTTCCTGTTTTCAGGTACACATGATGTCTATGCATATATTCAGGCTCTTTAAACTTGGACTCTTCAACAGTGATAGCTTATTTATGCCCCAGAACAGCTGGAAGCACAGTAAATGAGATCAGCACTCAGAATTAAGATCAGGTCATGCTTCTGGAAATTTCTGCTGTGATTTAGACCCAGCATTTAACAATATATTTAAAATTGTAAGAAAACTCTCTTACAATTTCATAGGTGGAAGCCTCTGAGTTCTAGATACATTCCTTGAAAACAAAAAGAACATTTTAAAATATCACAATTGCCACGGATAAAGGATGATGCTGCAGAATATTTACGTTTCTGCAGAAGAAGCAAGATTGTCAGGGAAAACAAGCTAAGAAATCCTTTTTTGCAAAAACTGTGCCAATAACACTGATGAAATCATCAGTTGAGATTTTGACAAGCAAGAGAAATCAGTGTACTGTATATATTGCTGCGCTGACTTGTACGTATAAGAAAAAGAGAGGGCGGAGGGTTAGGAAGGATCAATATTAGTCAGAAGGAGAGTTAGAAGGGGTAAATTTTATATAAGGGATTCATAAAATTTTTTTTTTAAATTATTTTTCTTGAGGAGTTTCTATTTGTTCATTTAATTTAGCAACTCAGCAAAACATAACCAAAACCTGTAGAAAGACTTCAAAACTGTTTTGGGACTGGATTGTTCCCTCTACTAGCAGAAATATAGGGGATCAAGACCCATTGAAGGGATGTGGAAATAAAGAGTAGTGTCTTCATGGCATTTTCTGCTTTGGACCCAGGGTACTTACTGAAGTAAAAAATATTTTTTTACTTCGGACTATCCGTGTTGGCAGAGAAGATCATAAAGGATTGTACACAAAGTTTTCATCAAACTTTTCTTTGCAGAAGAAAGGAATTATAGCAGAGGCAAAGAAGACAACTCAGCACAGAAAAGTCTTGGGTGTCCTGGTGGGCACCAAGACGATCAGGAGCCAGCAATGAGCCCTCATGACAAAGAAGACCAGCAACCTCATGGGCTACATTATACAGAGTGTTTCCAGAAGATCAAGGAAGGTGATCTTTCCCTCTGCTCAGTCCTGGTGAGACATATTTGGAGTGCTGGGTCCAGTGCTGAGTTCCCCAGTACGAGAGAGACCGTAAGCAAGACAAGCACAGGGTCACAAGGATGATTAAGGGCTTGGAGCTTCTGATACATGAAGGGAGGCTGGGAGAGCTGGGAGTATTCAGCCTAGAACAGAGAAAGTTCAGATGGATTTTATCAGTGTGTAAAAATATGTGATGGAAAGAAGGCGGAGACGGACTCTTCTTATTGGTGCCCAGTGACAGGGCAAGAGACAATGGGCACAAACTGAAATACAGGAAACACCATTTAAAATTAAGATAAGTCTTTCACTTTGAGGATGGATTCCTAGAGAGGTTGAGTCTCCATCCTTGGAGATACTCAAAACCTGACTGGACACAGTCCTGGTAAGCCTGCTCTGGCTGACCCTGCTTGATCAGGGGTGTTGGACTAGAGGATCTCAAAAGATGCCTTCCTGCCTCAGCCCTTCTGTGATTCTGTGACTCTGTTATATGATTCCCAAGCTGCAAGAGAAAGAATTCTTTAAAACTTTCTGTAGTATTTTCATATCTCTTAGCATCCTGCTTTTCTCAGGAACCTTTCCTCTTATTGAGTGAATTCTATGATGCCACAGATAGCAGCCTTAGAGGGTATTAAGAGGTGTTTATGGTTTTTCATTTACGTTAATTGCTAACTAAATCTCCACTTGAAAATGTTGAAGAACAAGAAACATGAAAGTATTTCTTCCCCTTTTTCTTCTTAATAGCATCTTTCTTGTGAAATTACAAGCAGTTGTAAATAATGATCAGTATGAACTCTTGAGTTGCATTTTATATGTGTGATGAATTTAAATAATAACAGTAATTATTAATAAGCTCAAGGAAAACTGGCAATTTTTTTTTTTTTTAAAAAAAAGAACTGTTAAAGAAGAAAGAATGACTGATTCAGGCAAATCATGCTGTGTGTTAGGAATGTCACTTAAAAAAACAGTTACCCTTAACAGCTCAGGCTGTCTCTAGCTCCAGTAGTAAAATAATTTTGGGAGAGTCTTACGGAGATTTATGAGACATCAGAAACACTATCCAATATTTTTTGTTTGCTCTCATGAGATGGCTTTAACCAAAGTAACAGTTCAGACCATTTTTAGGGTCAGGGCAATCAGCCTTATCCTGTGTTATATGTGCTACTGCACAATAAAACTCTTCTCAGGGTGATTCTTTGATGAGGGCTGACAGATACAATCAGTTTTAACCCTTGATGTCCATATCTCAGTCCATTTTCTTTATTTCTATGCATTATTCTTCCATTTTTTCTTTTTTTATTTTTTGAATTTTATTTTAAAGCTCTTTAGATGTGCTGTTAAATGTTCTCTTGCTATTTTCCTTTAATAATTCCTATCATAATTTTGTTGCCTTAGCATCCTTTGATACCCATAAAAATATAATTTGCCTGCTATTTGTGATTGCAGTCCATGTTTGCTCTTTAGTTTTATAATTCTGCAGATCATGTTTTGGCCAGACTTTCACATTAGCTGGGTACTCAAAATATTTTTTCTGCCCCAAGTTATAATCCACAGCGCTAACATGGCTACTGAACTGGAGCATGCACTTTTAAAAAACTTTCTGATGGCCTGAGGATGCGAGAAGTATGTGCCTAGTCTCAGTTGTGAGAACAAACAGACAGCTCACTAAACTAACATGTATAGAAGATGGCTCAGTGATGCCTGGTACAGCTCTAGTTCATGTGTTGTGGTAGATCTGTAGCATAAGAAAACACAAAAAAGAATTCTAGAAATCTAAATTGGCCACAATATTATCATTTGTCAAGATATTTTAATAAATATTGCAACTATATTTGCCAAAATCTCATTAACAGTACTTAAGACTTGAAGACAAACTTTCTATTTCTCATATGTCATTTATTTAAACTGTCTCTAAAAATTGCAAAGCTGACATCCCATAATATATTTTACATTGGCACCAAACCTTTCCTGATTATTTTATTGCCCTTGCTTGCAGCATTTCTACTTGGGAGTCAGCTTGATGGAATTATTTTGAATTAATGTTTTAATTGTAGTCTAAATGGGATTTGAAAATATGGATCTGCATTTTTCTTTCTATGATCAAGAAAAACCTGTGGTGTCCAGTGTAATTTCAGTCTTTTTTCTTGTTCACTGCAAATAAGATTTGCAGAGCTAAGAGGATGCCTTTTCATAGATAACCCTTTCCACGAAAGTCAACAGAGAAGTCATTCTCTGAGGGCTCCTCAATCCTTAGAAGCCGTTTGAAGGAAAAGATAGGGAAAACGATGGAGATTTTGCTTTGGCTTTAACACCCAGAAGGCTTACAATAATGTGTTAATGAGACTCCTATGTAAAATGATGTATCCCCTTTTTGTCTGTGTACTGGTAATGCACTTATTTTCTTCTCATCTATACATTTTTTTCATTAAAAAAAAAAAAAAGGTGTGTGGGAAATTCCAAGCAGATACCCTATTTTTTTACTTTACTGTTGAAAACATTGCACTTCAACTGGTTAGATAAAAAGTTGTACATTTTTATAACTATACTACTTTAAATACCAAAATGATAGAATTTCTTAAACACTCCATTCCATGATCTATGCACACGCTGCATTCAAAAAGAGAAAATATACTAATCTAGAAAAGTGAGTATTTTCACAAAAATATGAAAGTAAACAGAGACTCAAGGTCTCTGGAAAATTAAGTTTTTATATATGTTCAGAACAGCTGCAATATTTTCGCTTAAGAGTCTACAATTCAAGCAAAGCGAGTATTTCATTTCCTTGCGTGTACTACTAGTTATATGCTGAGAGGCAAATGACTCTTAAATGACTGAATATAAGTACTTACTGTCTTAGTGTTTGAAAACCCTCACCTGGGAAGAGAGATACACTTCCCTGTGAAGACTAACAGATGTATGTGCTGATGTATGTGTATGTTCACACGTAGGAAAGAGGTACCCTTGAACAATTAAACAAGGAAACGTATTTTTCATTTGATTCTCATTGTTGTCAGCCCTTTTTATGAGTTTTATTCTTGGAATACAGAGTTCCATAATTTAGATCTGGTTCATCAGAAAGTTCCACTTCATGCATTTTTGATCATTTCTAACTTGGACAATGACGCCAGGATTTGGTTGGAATACAATTGCAAATCATGGAAGCAAAAAAACAATTAGGTTGCAAAGGACCTCTGGAGGTCATGTAGTCTTCCCTTTTCTGCTTAAAAAGGGATAATTTCAAAACTAAATTAGGTTACTCAGGGCTTTATGAAGGCTACAGAGGGACTGCTATTCTCCTGTGTAGCAAATACAAGATAGGCGTTTAATGGACTTGTAGTCTATTAAGTAGAGAATCAATGATGGCTGCTGTGCTCTGCATTAGGTGAAAAGCATTTTTGAAGTTTTTGTTGTTTTCTTTTTTCTTTTTAAATCTTATAGTTTTTAAACAGCAGTGAATTTAGAAACATCTAAAAACATTGGTGTAGGAACACTGGAATTGCCACAGCAGAACAGAAAATTTGTCCGGTTAGTTCTCTATTATTTATGCATTGGTGGCCAACTCAATGGATGTCTCAAAAAACCTCTAAACTAGCAATAGATAGTCTGGTATAAGTCTAATACTTTCCAAAAGCAATAGCTGATAATTGCAGATATTCTTGTCCACATGAAAGATTCATTCATTTTAAAAATCTCTTCAAGTTTTCATCTTTAGCAAAGCTTTATGGCAACTAGTTTGACAAAGTACTTTGTCAAGAAATTATTTTCTTTATTCATTCTGAATTTGTGTATGTCTTATTCTAACATATATAAATGGTATCATGGTATGATTTACACTGCCTTCCATCATAATACATATATTAAGCAATGCAAGGACAATATACTTTCTCTTGTCTGAAATTATCTGCAGCTGTAAATAGATCTATGAAAAATGAAATGTATGCTTAATGATAAAATAGTCAGATATAAACCAAACAGCACTATGTTAAGTAAGGCTGATTACTTAGAAGGTATCTGGGGGAGCAATAGTCTGAGAAACGGAACAACCAAGCACTTCAGAGTTCTGGTCAAAGAAATTGCAACCTTCTGTCTCTTTGACTGCTGTAAGAAAGGCTAGAATACAGATCAGTGTCCCCAATTTCAAATATCATAAGGTCAGATAGTCTGTTATAGTCTGTTTCTGATTTCATATACTATACCAGAAGGACACTGGGCACTGTATCTGCTGAAAAACAAAGAAAAAAGAAGCTCACAGGACCTCAGTGCATTTACATCCACATTCATAACCACAGAGAGAAATTCTTGAAGAATAAAGATATTTTACAGTAGCTTCAACTGGATCAAACTTGACATATTTGAGGTAATAGTATATTATTATCAGTCTGTTTCTATTTATTCTTTTCCCATAATTTTAAGTCTTAAACTTGATTTCTGTCTTCATCTGCATGTTTCTGATTCTTGCTGTCGTTCGAAAACTATTATTTTCTTTGTGTCTCACATAAGGATAGATACTTTTTTTATGATCAATTGATACCTTTATGAATGAGTTCTCCAATGATATGAAGATCTGCGATTACAACAAATTACTTTTTTCAACTATTCAAAAAGAGCCTGATTTTTTTCAAAATGCAACTAAGTCTCAGCCAGGGTATTTTTTAATTCCTTAAAGGAGGAAAAAAGATTTTTATAGCTGACAAATTAAAGGGGGAAAAAATAACCCATTAGCAAATGTTTTACATTGAATTAGCTTTACCGAAAAAATTAACTTAAGGATGATGTTTCACTAAAAGAGGTATAAAAATGAAATAAAAATAGTTGAGTTCAATGAACAACATTAATTAGAGGCCTTACACCTGTAAAAAGTTTATAACACACACATTGGCCAAAAAAACCTTCTAATTGGCTTATGGAAGAGCTGGAACACTCCGTCTTATTTTAGGCAATGAAACGGGCAGTGTACCCACCATTCATGAGAATATAGCAACCCAACACGATTGCAGTGCTTGTGTCTGACTCAGCAAACGGCCCTTTAACCTACTGAGATTTGTGCAAATGGATGCTTATCTAAGTTCCCAGAATATGAATGAATTTCAAATGAAAAGATGAAGTTTTGAATTAAAAAATTGACACAATTGTGCAATGAACAGGTTTGGGAGAATTCTGTACGTGCATGGTGGGCTGTATTTTGTACCTTACCACCTTTCTGCTGAGGAATACTGTAATAAAGAACAAAAGAGGTTCTTTTTGCTTCAACTTCCAGCCAAGAGATTGTGCAGGACAGTTTTTTGCAGGACAGTTTTTATTCTCTGAAATGAAAGAAACAAGAAGAAAACATAAAATAGCTCATTAAAACCAAATTCTTCTGTTTGTGTCTAGCCTAGTCATTAGCAATTGCGTGCCCTGTAATTGAAGTTAACTATCCATACCAGTACACATGTAACTTCCACTCTACTATATTCCTCTAATCCAAGAGATAAATAAAACATAAAGCAATAAATTTAATCAAATCCCAGATTACTGGGGTGAGGAGGAGGACAAAAAAGCTGCTGCAAGATGTTTGTTCTTAAACGCCTTAATGAGAAAAGTGGATCTGTGACTGCTGGGGTAATTTTCAAGATGACGCTGGTCATTCAGTGCAACATTGTTTTCCATCACACATAGTTTTCACACCCTGTTTTAAGGGCACTCTTCAATTATCAGTTATAGGAATGATCTGTTGAATTCCCTGAACTGTGTGCTGAATGTTTATTTCTTAGAATTATCTTAGGCTTTAACACACACACACAAAACAGGTGGTTGCCAAAGGCATGAAAATATTAAAAGTAGCAAAGTGTTTACTGATGGTTTGAAAGAGAAACTGCACTCCGAGAAGAACACATTTTCTTTAATTTCATCTTGGCAGTAAAATTCTGAATTGAAGTTGGTTTGAGAAAAAGTAGATAGAATAGTGAGAGAAAGAAAAGACATGTTTAGATACTCTTTTGTGTTTATTTGTTACGGGACAGAATGATCCATTTTGAGTAGCATATCAATATTTCATTAGACACAAGAAACAGAATTTTTAACATTTAGGAGAAAGAAGCTGTATTAGCCTATTCCCTCCATTACTGAAGAATTATCTTCACAGAATACCTGTGCACAGTTTTACAACTACATTTCAATCCTCTGTCTACTCAGCATTGATCTATTTAGGCAGGCAAAAATACGCACATACATTTGTGCCTCCTTGTGCTTTTATGTGACTGTGTGTGCAGGTTTATGTTTAAAAATGATACATAAATACATATTTATATATGTATATGTACATATAGATGTGGTTTTAGTGATGGTTTTTGTCAGAGTTAGGTTGATAGTTGGACTAGATGATCTGAAAGGTCCCTTCCAACCTAGGCAATTCTATGATTCTATGATTCTATATATAAGGAAGAATATATTTATGTCAGTGCTCTTTTTCTGTGCTTGTACATGGACCATGTTCTGGGAGCAACAAGGTGATTTCTTGTGGATTTATTGGGAAGAGCCTTCTTTGACCCGTTACGAGTTGGAAAAAAATCTGCAGCGGAAATATGCCCCTCCTTCAGCATAGCTGCTAATCAGGTACAATGAGACTGCTCCTCCTGCTCCTCTGGAACAGAGTGAATTAGTCCCATAATTTAGAAAGTAATGTAAATTAGCTTTGCCATAGAATATATAAGCTGGAGTATAATGGAACACTGTACAGAGCCTTTAGGAGAACTGTAGGGGCATCTGCACTAAGAAAAACATTGACATTACTTCTTTAGATTTTTAGACAGTTTCTCATTAAAATTCAGGTCACACTTGCAAAATTTTCAAAAATTCATGTCACCTATGTAGATACACTGAGGATCACTGTCTTCTCCACCTCTACTTAGCCCACAACTTACTGCATTTTATTATTTTATTGGCATAGGAAGGTAATAGTTTGCTTTATTATCAGTCATCTAACTGAAGTATTTCCTCCATACTGTCCTTCTAAGTCTCAAAGGGAAGAACACAAATCAAGCATTTTTACTGAGTGGCACACTCTCACTAAAAGGAGAAGGGTCTTTGAGGAACAGTTTTGATTAAAGATGCTTGTACAGAAGTTGCCTTTTTTTTTTTTTTTTTTTTTTTCAGGAAAGACAACCATAACAGGAGAGACGCTGGTGCAAACCAACTGGAAGGGAAGAAAAGAGAATAAGCAGACAACTTCACCTTCAGTTTACAGTGCCTATACTGCTGTTTGAAACTACCAGATATAAAGAGCCATCCTCAAAGAGGCACACTGCAAAAAAACCCATTCATAATTCAAGAGTAAGAGCTCTATGAAAAGCTAGTAAGATTGGTGGCCTTGGGGAATGTCTGCCCTGGTCTGGCAGAGAATTCAATGGCATGTGATTCTTGCCAAAGAAACAAACTTGGGCACAATAAGAGAACTTGAACTGTTTTCTGCAGCAAAGGTTTCAATCAGATCTATCCTTAGTGTATAAACTCTATACTCACGTTAAAACTTAGCTGTGGGTTACAGACCTTCCCGGGGTTTTTATCTACTACCTTGTCTTTAAGAAAGCTGTTACTAGGTTTAGTGGACACGAAGGAGACTCCATCATCTGGAAGAAGTATTGACTCTTTCAGAGAGGACATGATTAAAGATTAATAAGTTCTTTTATCTTTTATATTTTGTATTTCTTTTTCTGTTCTATAAGATATTGTAGTTTTCCTCTGGCTGTACCACAGATACAGTTTATTACAATTTGCCTTTCAAGCATAAGGGAATATTGAAAGCTACTATAGATGGGAATACGAGGACTAAGTGCTGCAACTTCTGTTTCTCGCCTTCTTTTTGTAGCCTTCACGTTTAAGTTTTAGTGTATCTGCACATGTTTAAGCCTTCACTACACAAGTATACACCAATAACATGTATGATTTGTGTGCAGTTCACAGGCTCTATATGCATCTGCAGCTGAGAAGCTACAGTGGGCATACCATAATCATGCAGTGAAGACCTTGGTCCATATTACTTCAGCTGAATCCAGCTATTCAATTAAAATTTAGAGATAACTATTCAGTTAGATAAGCTGCTAAAATTAGATATCTCTCCATGACAGCATTAGCTTCTCCTTCTCTTGTCATCTTTTCATAAGGACTTTGTCTGTAAATGAAAGAGCTGAGTTACATTTTGCTGCTCTGATTCATTCTGAAGTAGAGTTGTACTTATGTGGGTTTTGATTAGACTCTTAATGCAGGAAAGTGAGAGTCTCTTCCACAGGGTTGACAAAAATCAAGCCTTCATGATATGTGCTAATCGTAAACACCTGGGGCCAGGTGTTTCTAGTTTGTTTGGTGTTTTATGTCATGATGTGGCACAGTGAGGCTTTGGTTGTGAGAAGAACTCAAACAACAGCATAATTTGTTTTCCTTGCCCTCACCCTTGCTTCTCCAAAGGAAATACTTTAAAACAATTTTGAGAGAGCAATATTCCTTGCCAAAAATGAAGGGCAGTTTTCTCAGGCAAATAAAAAAATAAACTGAATTACTGAGAAGACTGGTTTGGATTTGCACAATGCAGTACTTCATGTTTGCTCCCTGTACTATTTTTGATGCAGAAACAGGCATTGACTACATTAAAAGCGTGGAAGTATGGCTCTCCAAAGACATCACTGAATTGGCAGAAAATAGAATCAGATTTTATAATTGGGTAGAACTGGCATTTGTGAAAGCATGCAGAGATTGGAAGGATCTTCGGAAAAAAACCTACATATTGGGTAAAATCTCCATTGCTCAATATCTGACAATAAAGAGAGCAGGGTAGTGATGAAAATTCGCTATAAGACACATAGTGTAAGAAGCACAGAGTAGCATTACACAACACCTAACACAGCAAATTAAGAAGAGTTGAAAACAAGACCCCTATATATTACTGCAAGGCTAAAACATACATATTGGTGTAAGGGCATCAATTGTATTAATGTTTTAGTAGGGTGGTCTCTAGTCTGAAACATTTATATTAGAGACATCATCAAAACAAGCAATTTAAGGGGTAACTAGCTGAATGTCAATCTGACAGTGCTGCAATATGTAATGTATTACAACCTTAAAATATAATTGTCATCACATCATTAAAAATTCAAATGTAACACGTATATCCACAGAAAGGAATACTATATAAATTATTTTTCCTAGATTTTGAGTTTTAAAGTATGTGAATATATATAAACACAATTTATACTCAGAAGACTATCTTGTGCTAGAGGTGCTGTTATGCTGAATACGAGAAAGGTCACAATATAAAGAGCCTGAAAGAGGTTCTAAAATATTCTCTTTCTTTTCTGATAGGTTTGCATGGTTAAATGGCAAACCATATAGTAGTCATAGGGACTACTATCAGTGAATTAATGGGAAATAATAATTATAGAAATACTTTATTTGTGAGAGAAGCACATTGTGATAAACAGAACAGTAAATAAACCCCCACAAACAAACCACCGACACCCCCCTCCAAAAAAAAAAACCAACCCAACAAAACAACAAGGAAACAAGATTCTCAGTCAAGCCTTCTTACAGCTTGACTGAGACTTAGTATCTCCAAGTCAGTTGGCTTGCTCCAGTGCCTCAGTTTCCTTTTACTAATAAGGAAATAATAGACATTACTTCTTACAATGTACTGAAAGCTTAACTCATTAGTTAGTATAAAGCATATAGGTCTTTACATAAAAAGTATTACTGAAGTGCAAGGGCATTATTACAATATAAAAAGAATAAAGTGTGAAACAAAACACTTCAAGCAGAGAAAAGAATGGGAAGTTTATAGAATGAGGCCAAAGGAATAGAAAAACAATTTTAAGGAAATATGAAGACAAGAATGAAATAGTATTACTTATTGGTAGAGGTGACTGTCACTGTGGGCCATTGACATGAACTTGTTGCTTCAGCATTCTCAAAGGAGGAAAAAAGGCTGAAGAGAGAACTAACAACAGGGAAATACTTATACCAAATCAGAACAAGAACAAAAAATTGAAGGAGCGTAGCATTATATGAGGGAAAAATAGAACAATTTGAAGAAAGAAACATATCTAAGAAAGACACTAAAATCAACAGGACCCATTATAAAACAGGGGGGAAAACAATAAATGAGATGATGGGAGCCTTCCCAATCAGAAGAAATAATTGGAAAAAAAGAAACCTAAACAACCAAAATACAACAACCAAAACCCAAACATCAGCGTCTGGAGTTACATAAAGCAAACAAGATAATGCTGAGTAAAGATAAAACAGAGAAGAACTAACAGCAACATTGTTTTAGGAATATCAGGGTGCTTTCACAAAAGATCTCAGTAACAAACATAACAGTTATATATGAGCAAATAATACACAGGATTTATCAGAGAAATTTTGGACAGAATGTCCAGCCTTAAGAAGAAACCTTATGAAATCTCTATTACATGACGACCTAAAGATGACTTTTAGCAAGGTCATCTGGTATTGTAGGAGATATATGCAGTTTATAAGGATAAAGAACTATTTTCAAAAGTAAAGACAAATAGCATGAGTAAGAAGAAACAGGCAGAATTGGATAAATGTGACAAGTGCAATACTGTAAACATCAGTATTGGGTCCTGCTCTTTTCACTATGCTTGACAAGAGAAGGCTCTTCTCTTGAAGTCACAAAATATAAAAAGGTAGTAAAATAGACAGTGGCAGAAGACAGAAATTAAAAAAGTTTACAGAGAAGAAGAGCAATTACACTTAAAATAGCTTGAGTAGTAAACCAACTTAAACGTAATTAAAATGCATTTTTTTTTTGCTCAGTTCATCAGCAGTTCATCAACATCAACATCATAGTTCATCAACAAAAATGAAGAAATAAGTATTAAAATAAAATTTTAAATACAAATTTTTGGAAAAAAAAAAACAAAACAAAACCTTTGAGGTTTACAATGGTTAGGGAATGATACTTTTCCTAGTAGTGAGAACAAAGTAATTTCATGCATGATAAAAAGATCAAATCAGGACTAAGTGTCTAAATATATAAGCAATTGTTATAAAAAGCTAATTTCTTTCAGGACAAGGAGCTTTGTCTTTATGGGAAAACTTTATGGGAAATTAGCAGGTGAGTAGTGTAACATTTCTAATAAAGACTGTATGTTGGTCCAAAACATATGCGGACATTTTGCTACATCAAGACAATAAGTTGACCATTATTACATTTTTCTGGTATCTTGCAAAGGGAGAAAGTAAGCATTTGCTTGATCTATGATAACAAGTGATTATGGTAACATTATATTTATTTGTATAGGCGTAATGAAAAAACAAAGAGATGGAGTATCTATTCATTTGAAAGTATTTTCCTCTTATCTGTAATAAATTGGCTTCATAGATTTTCCCCTAATAAGATTATTTGCATTTTGCAAATATTACATAGCTGTAAAAGTATACTGCCGTATATCATAAGGTTCAACCGCTGTCATATGAAAGGGCAATAGTAAGCATCCTTTTCAGACATTCTATTTTTTATTTCGTCTTTCTCCATTAACTATTTTTGGAGTCAGGCATAATTTTGGCACGTTTGAGCCATTTGGTAAATATTTTCTTTCTTTCAGAAGTATTTGTAAATTGGATATATATCCAATTCTGTGAAGCACTTGGGAGTTAGTCCTGATTTTGTTTTACTTTAGTCTTTTGTTTTACTTTCTACTTTAATAAGAGATGATCAGAATCCCTTTCTGTTGTTACATTACCACAGAAAAAATACCAGGTCTTGACCTGTTTCTGCGACTAATTTTGAAATATTTCTATTAAAGCATATTAATGGAGAACTAGAAATGTAGTCATGAAGGCACATTGCTAAAGCTTTATAGCATTATGACTAAGACTTTCAGAATTCAAGGTAGCTTGAACTAGTATGAAGAAGTAAACCACTGACGTTTTTAGTTTTTGTGTAAAAGAACTAACACCTGAAGTCACTTTTTACACCATACCCAAGCAAACCATACAGATCTTTAAAATGCACTGTGTTGCTAACAGAGACAGCCAAACAATGTGGCAGTTTGTGGAGCAGGGCACACTGCGGGGGGCATGGAAAGGAGGAGGAAGCTCTACACAGGGCAGTCTCCCCATGTCCCCGTATGCAGCAGTGGTGGTGAAGCCCTGTGGGGCACAGCCCCCAGAAGACCCTTACCCCAGCTACCCAGTGTGTTGGGAGACTCTGCTCAATCCAGCTCCAAGAGAGGATGCAGCTCTGCATGTTTGGGACTGTGGGGACAGCAGGGGCCTCCCACTGGGCTTGGGGGAAATGTGCCCTTGCCTGCAACCACACAGCCACAAGCCTGTGTGGTTGCTGGAAGCGGGTCTGTGTCTCCAGGCAAAGGGGCTGCAGGAGGAGGGCAGCAGCCTGCGCAGCACCAGGGATGGCACGGAGGAGATGGACCACCATCTGATGTCTGTCGTCTTTGAGAACACGCAGGTGCGAGGTGAGCTTCAAGGCCCAAGTGTACCCACAGAGGGGGGTACATTTGTGTTTATCGGATTGGAAGATGGAGATTCCCTGACTGCAGAAGCTGGAGAGCTTTAGCACCAGGATGGCTCCAACCCTCCCTGGCTTGCAGACGAGAGGCTGGGAGCTGTTTCCAACAGAGCACCTGAGACAGCAGCACCAAGGGATTGTGACATGAGATCCCTTTCTGAAGGGGACAGAGGTTTCCACCTGCCAACCTAGCCTGATCTCTAGGGAGGTTTGCTGCTTGCCAGGGTCTTGGAGCCGGGATGTCACAGAGAGGCTGCTGAAGCTTGTCCAGCCCTTGTCCATTTACTCCCACTGCTTTCCCATGTGGCCAGGGAAGAGATGGAGTATACCAATAGTAAATGCGTGGCTCTGGGGGAGAAGGTCTAGGGCATGGCTGCCAGGTGGTGTCTTTTTGATCCTAACAGTGAGGCAGAGAGGCTTGAGGAGGAGTGAACAGATTTTGCAGGTCAATGCCTGGGTATGCAGATGGTTTTGATGACAGGGGTTTCTCTTTTAGGACCATGGGACCCTCTCTGGGGCTGGAGGACTGAGAAAGAGATGGGATCCACCTGACCAAGTTGGGCAAAAGCATCTTAACCAACAGGCTCAACAATCTGCTCAGGAGATCTTTAAGCTAGAAATTACAAAGGTGGAAGATGAGCACCCAAGTTCAAGTAGGGAAGTGGTAGACCAGGCTGACAAGTGAAAGGAAAAAGATGATGTTCAAAGAGAGACTTTGAAACAACAAATCAAGGCTGAGAGGGACCCCATCCAAGCATATGTGTATTAATAGGTACTGAGGGGACAGTATGATGGAGGAAGCTCTCATGCCTTTTCTGGGAAATCAGCACAACTGGGTGTCTTTCTGAAGTGCCCGTACACTCAAGGATGGAGCATGGGGAACAAACAGGAGGAATTAGGGGTGCATGTGCAGCCGCAGGACTACCATCTAATTGGCACGGCAGCAATGTGGTGGGATAACTCACACAAATGGAGTGCTGCCATGGATGGATACAGGCTCTTTAAGAAGATGGGCCAGAGAGATGAGGAGAGGAAGCTGTTTTTTATGTGAGAGAGCAGGAGGGGTGCACTGAGCTCTGCCTTGGGAAGGGTGATGATCCAGCTGCAAGGTGATGAGTCAGGCTTAGAGGGCAGACCAATGTGGGCAACACTGTGGTGGGTGTCTGGTACAGACTACCTGATCTGGAAGAAGTAGCTGAGACCTTCTTCAGACAACTGGAAGAAACTTCACATACACAAGCCCTGGTCCTCATGGGGACCTTGAACTACCCTTTTATCTGCTGGATGGGCAACACAGCAGAGCATGAGCAGTTCAGGAGCTTTCTGGAGTTTATTGATACCTTGAATGGGTTTCTGGAGTACGCTGATGCCTTGAACTTCCTGACACAGGTAGTTAAGAAATAAAGAGAAACAGGCAGGAAGAGGAAGAGTAGGGACAATGTGGGCCTACTGCTGAATGGGGCAAAATCCTGGTGACAAAGGATGTCGAGAAGGCTGTGGTACTCCTTAATTTCTTCATGAACCCCAGGCCCGGAGACTCATGGGAAATCGTGTAGCAAGGAAAACTTACCATCTGTGGAGGAGGATTAATTTAGGGTACACTTAAACTGACTGAACATACCCAAGTCTCGCAGACCTATTGGAATGGACTCACAAGTGCTGAAGGAACTAGCCAATGACACTGCAAGGCCACTCACAATTATTAGTGAAAGACTGTGGTAATCTGGGGAAGTTGCTGAAGACTAGAAGAAAGCAAATATCACCTCCATCTTCAAGAAGGGCAGGGCCGGGGAACTGCAGGCTAGTCAACCTCACCTGCCCCCAGGAAGGTGATGGAGTAAGTAATCCTAGTAACCATTTCCAAACACACAAAGGACAATAAGGTGACTGGGAGTAGTTAACATGGATTTGTGATGGGAAAATCATGCATGACAAACTTGATAGGTTTCTATGATGAGACGACTGGTTTGATGGGTGAGGGTAGAGAAGTGAATGTTATTTATCTTCACCTTAGTAAGGCTTTTAACACCATCTTCCATAATATCCTCATAGACAAGCTGGTGAGGTCGGAGCTAGAGAAGTGGGCAGCAAGGTGGATTGAAAATTGGCTGCAATGAGCAGCACAAAATCAATCTGGAAGACAGACTCTAGTGGTGTATGCCAAGAGTTAATACTGGAGCCAATTCTGTTTAACATCTACACTAACCTGGATGACAGAGTTCATCCTCAGCAAGTTTTCATGTCATATGAAACTGAGAGACGTAGTGGATGAAACAGAGGGTTGTGCTACCATTCAGATGGACCTCAACAGGATAAAGAAATGGTCTGACAGGAACCTTGTCATGTTCAACAAAGTTCTGCACTTGGGGAGGAACAACCAGTACAGGCTGGTAGTCCACTGGCTGGAAAGCAGCTTTGCAGAGAAAACCCAGGGTGTCATGGTTGGCAGCAAGTGGACCATGATCCAGCAATGCTCCTGTGCAGCAAATAAGGCCAACAGCCTCCTGGGCTGTGTTAGGCAGAGCATTGCCAGCAAGTTAAGGAAGGTGTCTCTCTCTTCTACCCAGCCCTGGTGAGACACATCTGGAGTGCTCCTTCCAGTCCTGGCACTACCCAGTAAAAGAGAGACAGAGATCTACTGGAGTGAGACCAGTGAAGTGACACAGAGATGATTAAGAGCTTGGAGCATCTGTCATACAAGGAGAGGCTAGGAAAGCTGGAACCGTTCATCCTGGAGCAGAGAAAGCTCAGGAGGACCCAAGTCTAGTGCATATACCACCAGACTGTTCTCAGTGGTGCCCAGTGAGAGGACAAAAGGCAACAGGTACAAGTTAAAATACAGGAAATTCCATTTAAAATTAAGAACGTCCTTTTATTGTGAAGGTGGCCAAACACTGTAGCAGGTTTCCCAGAATACATCTTGACTCCCTGTCCTTAGGTATTCACAGCCTGACTGGACATGATCCTAAGCAACCTGCTCTGGCTGACCCTGATTTGAGCATGGGGTTGGACTAGGTGATGTCTTCCTGCCTCAACCATTCTGTGATTCTGTATTTAAAATGTTCAAGACTGGCAATCATTGCAAATTCACTTTTAAAATATTCTGTGAAAGCCTTTGAAGCTTTTCAAATCATTAGATGTGTGATATTATAAATCACACATCGAATATAAATTTGCTTAAAATTATCTCGTGAAATAAAATAATAAATTAACTCGAGCATAAATCTTATAGATTACTTAAATTTAAATAACTGAGAAGTATTTAAAATCATATTTGCACAAAAAGTATCCTTTTGGATAGCACTAAAAAGATAAAATAGCCTTTAATCAATATAAATATCAATAGAAGACAAACAACAAATAATCAACCAAACAAAAATATTAGTAAAATATGTATATAAAATAGTATATACAATATATAAAGATAGTAAACTAATATCCAAAATATAGTCAGGTTTGTGAAACTAGCCTTCCTACAAACCATCTGGATTTCAACTCTCACCACATTTTAACCTAAATTAGAGCTGTCTGGAGGTACTGTAGATTGTAAAGAAAATGGTATGGACTTCTTAAAGCACCCCATTTATTATCTGTTTCTTTCAACAATGAGAAAACTATAGGCCATGGGCAGATATGGGCAGATATTTCTTCCTAAGAGGCTAAAGATAGTTTTCTGGGTGGTAAAGTCCATCTAAATCCGTATCAGTTGTAGTTCATTTACGATTCATTCTCCAGGAAGGAACTTTTCTTCCTAGCCAGTTGTAATTATTAAACCTTTTAGTCTTGTATGCTGACATATTTGGTATATACTAGGGGAAATAACCTACTCAGTTCTGTAGATTATGATATACTGTGTTAGATTTTGAGATACCGTGCCAGTATCTAACCAAAAACAGGTTTGTTTTTCTTTATGGCATCAAGACCTCTCCTGAAAGCAAAATCCTCCCAAAACTTCAGAAATAGAAAAAAAGGTGTCTTTCTTTTCAAAACCTGAATTTTTAATGTAAATTTCTGACTGATTTCAAGAACTACTGATGAAACCGTTGAACAAAACATATAAGTATAGATTTTACTTAAGTAGTTGGTTCATTTCCTATTATCAGTACCCTGTTTAATTTGTCAGAGAGTACATAAGCTCTTTGAGAAGGGAACGTTTACAGGTTTAATTAGTTTAAAATTATATAATTAGGCACATTATCACAGTGAACTGAATCACAGAAATTACTGATGAAGAAAGCCTATTAGATTATTTTGCTAGTCTCCCTGCCAAAGCAGGAGTACTTCCTAGACTGTTGCTCACAGCACTTTATTTTTAATGGAGTTTAAAATACATTATAAAAGGTGAACATGTTTCAAGCTCTCAGGAAACTAATGAGTAGAGTTTCACAATCCTACATCTGCAAGAAACTTTCAAATGTAAGGCCCTGACTTGGCAAATACTAATGCACCGAGTCAGTTTGTATTTACTGAGTTAAATCATTCACTAACATCAGCTGATGACAACCTATATCCATTAGATTTAGCGCTGCATATGGTCCCTAAGAAACACTCTTCCCAGCTTTTCCGGAGAGTTTTATTTACCGTTAAAACATTGAAAGTTCAAAATAAAAATGCAGTTGCTCTACTGTAAATGATAATACTTTTATGATCTGAGCAAGGACAGTGCACTATCATGAGAAAAACAATTAAGAAAGGAAAAGAAATAGGACACTAATTATGCAATTTCTATAATGAAATTTTGTTAAGTAAGTGCATCTTAGATGCACTCCTCAGATGTGCGTGTAAGGAGGCAAGGACCGTTTTTATCTTAGCTGCAGATAGGATTAAAATAGTCATCAGATGCTTTAGCTGCTGTGCACTAAGCAGCCTCATACTTTGGGATCATTGCAATTCAGTAAGATTTGAACTGGATGTTCAGGGGTCATAGCTGAGTCTGAAGAGAATTGGTTGGAGTAAGTCATAAATTGTGACTCTTGTTTAACATTCTACTGGCAGCATAATGTGGATAGCGTGAAGTGGTATTCCGAAGATAGCTCATTCCAAACATAGCTCAGAAAATACTGATTTCAAGAAAGGGATATGGTTCTCATGGGTGGCTAGGAAAATTTGACTTCTCTACAGTTGCATCGTCAATCATTAGACATAAATACAGAACTAGGCCCACAAAATTCAGTAAAAGCGACACTCTTCAATAGAAGGTACTGTAATAACAAATTTTGCTTGTTAAAACTTTACTTTGGAAACAGCTAGATTTCAAGGGTAAGGAAGGTCTGAATGTATTTGGAAATCAGGATAGTCTTTGCTTATTACTGTTCAAACTCACGTCGCTTGTACTGAATAATTTCCTACTCCTTGTAGAAAAGGTCACGTGATGTTTCTCAACAGATTATTTTAGCAAAAAGAGTTGAGGAGATTTCCACAGTGTTTAGAATGTGAATCTGACTCTGAGTCCTTTGGTCTCTCTTATGAACATGTAAAAGATGAACATCTCAGTAATATCAGTGTAGGCAAGCTGTAAAAATAAACAATTCCATGTTTTCCAAAATATTCCATATTTTCCTTCAGTACTGAAGACTGTTATCTTTCACCCCAAGAAGAAGTAAGCTGTTACCTTTCCAATATGCAAGACAACCCAGAAGACCTTTGCAGAGAAAGTTGAATTCAGAGATTTTCTGATATGCTACTTGGGGAGAGATTATGTATGCTAGCTGGTGACACCACTGACAGTTCAACCTTCTAAAAATAGTTTCCATCACTTCTGTTATCAAGCAATGGAGCTGGTGGAGCTATCTTCTTTTGAGACCCATCTGAGTTTATGCTTCAGAGGACAGAGACAGAATAATGTGCTTAAATACATATAATTATCTGGATACTACATGCCAACGTACTAATCAAGAAAGTGCCATATAGCATTGCAATGTTTCTTTATTTCACTGATTCTTTCTTGCCAGCTGTTTCTAGAGCATCTGTTATGTGATGCTGAGATGCAGCTAAGCACTCATCACATACAGTGACACCAGAGGGCAACCCTCCATTTTACCATCTGTTAAAATGCTTTGCTGAATCCACCCAGCACATCAGTGGAGGTTCTGCGTTAACCACAGGAAAAAAAATACTAGTAAATTAGTTCACTTACAATATGCACATAGCATACAGGCCCTGGAATATCTTGTGATCTCACAACTACAAATAATCTTGTATGTTTCACAAAAACTTTTCAAGAATAGGAATGTAATCGGGTTATCCTATATAATAACGAAGAGATGAATATAAGCCATCTATTCCAAATGAAAAGAGAAGAAAACACAGAGCTAGCTTTATAACTTCATCTCAATACTTAAGCGGAAGAAGGTGCTCCCCAATCACTGATTCTAGCCAAGCAAGTTGATGGTCTATGGTATTTGCTATTGTACAGGCATCTGTTAGAACACCTTACAAGGTTAATGCACAATAAAAATAGCAGATGAATTATTCAAGAAAAAAACAAAACAACACATAAACCCCCCACTAATAGCCTGGGAAGAGAGGATTTAAGATACTAAGGAGAATATGTATTTTATGCAGTGTAGAACATTAGATATCTTTGAGTAGATCAGACTGTTCAAGAACATGAAAAAAAGAACTCTAGTACTTGTTTAACATTAAGATTTTGACACAGAATGGAAGCACAGCAAGCAAATGAAATATTAACACTCTGACTATATCCTTTACTTCTGTAAATACGTATTTATGTATTTCTCAAGCCTTGCCCCCCCATAAGTCACTCACTTGCTTAGGTCTACATAGGGAGTCCTGCTAGGGAACACCCAAAGGCATTGTACAAAATCAGCACAAGAACAAATAAGCTTAAATATTCATGAATACAAATGTTTAATGGCACATGGTCTCAGTTTAGACTGAAAAGCAGGCAGGAATTCCAAGGATTTACTCTTTTCATATTCAAGAAAGCACCAATTTCACAGTGAAGAGTTCATTAGAAATGCATTAAATTAGATGAATACAAAACCGTACAAATAACTACATGCTCTGTAAAAAGCCTGGCACCATTATGCTCTATGGTGGCAGATGAGCAGTTAGAAAAGAAGAGAAAAAAGTTGTACAGCTGCTTCCTAAGCCTCACAACAGCTCAATAGTTGCAGTGGCTATGAAACCTCGTAACCTCAACTCACTTTCTACAGGAAAGATGAAAAAGTACCATACTGTAACATGTATAACCCATAAATTACTCTCCCCCTGCCCCCAGTTCAGCAGCAGTTATTATAAATGCATTCACGTTACACAGATTTCTCCAGACAGCACTTCTTTCCAAATGTTCCTGATCTCCCTACTCCAGATTCTTTGCAAGTCACTGTACAATGAGATTTATCTGCAGAGTTATTCCAAGGAACGCTATTTTAACAGACATGAATCATCAGAGGTGCAGGTGATGGATATGAAATTACAGTTTTCATGAAAAAAAAAGAGCTGTTTAGGTCTTATTTCCAATAGATTCACATTTCCTGAACAATTAACTATTTAACTGGGACAGACTAACATTTTCTGCTGTTTCTGCATGTGCTTTATAATCTCCCACAGAGTACTTTGGTGCCAATATAAGTGCTATTTCCATTAGTAGCAGACTTCCTTTGATGCTATGCAAAATATCTTGTTAGCATTTGGGCTAATAAAAGCTATTAGCAGTGAACTTGTGACTCTTCAAGTTTTGTTTACTCTGCTGGCCTGCTACCTATCTTTATGAAAGTTCACTAATATAAGACAGCGTATTAAAAAACATTAGTAGAAGACACAGATGCACATTTCCAAGTCTCCCCAAAGCCTTGGTGCCTCACACCATCGTAAGCTGCCTCCAAGGGCCATTACAGGGGTACTGTTTAAAATAATGTTTTTCACAAGTGCAGTCACCATGGACAATCATTTCCAGAATAAGGACCTTGAAGAGGTCAATTCTGTATACAAGGTCACAGGTATATCCTGTGATAAAAGATCAGCACCTACTTCTTAATCAATACTGAACAAGACTTTGACTATCCAGTCTAATGACATGCTAGATCATGTTGTAACTTTTCTTACACTTATGACAACAACAGAAATCTCTCCTTTAGTCAGGCTGTCTATTTCTTACACGTTTAATTATCTTTCAAACTTTTTCCTCTGGACATCTGTGATTGTATTAAGCCAATATGTTTCTTAACTTGGGCTGAAGGGGATGCCAGAGAGAAAAAGTTGGATCCCAAAGGACACGTTTGTTTTGGCAATCAAGCTGAAAACGTAATGGCTTGCAGAGAGTCCATGTTGGTATTTGAGCTTAGTCAGGTTGCAGACTATGGTGTGATACCTATCCATGCTTTTTGTATAGTTCAGTTGCTAGAGTGCCTTTTATGGTTGTATAGATCGGGACTTGTTTTGGATTAAAAACTATACAGACATGCGTGTCACATACAAAAAGTTCAGTTATACATACTTTAATATTATATGTCCCGTGGATGTGTGCATATGGATGAGAGGGGCTTGGCTTAACTTTCTGTATGTATTGAAATTCCTTTTACATAAAATCATAGAACTTAGAAACCCATAAGAAAAGAGGAGAGGACTTAGTTATTTTGAAGCTATATTGAAACAGAATGTGAATTTTGGAGGCAACGGGGCAGACAGAGGCATTGACAGGAGAGTCACTGACTTTGTCTACTACATTATCGCTTGATTCAAAAATCTGATCTGCTGTCTAAGAATTAATCTGTGACAAACTAATTCTAGGACCTTTCCAAAATTAAGTGAAATATTTCCAGAATTTGTCTATATAAATGAAAACTTGGCATATAGAGGTGCACTTTTACAAACGTAATAGAATTAAGTTATGAATTTTGGCTTTTGGAGAATTAAACTGCAAAAGTAATTGTTTTTTTCTTGTGGGAAAGAAAAGCATCCCTGCTACTGGGTTGTAGCGGTAAAACCACGGTGTAAAAGCTGTGCTTAAAGTTGAAATTATTCTTTATTTCTGCCTTGTTACCATTAGTATCATTTTCTGAATAAATTATTGCTGATATTTAAAGTCTCTTTGCTTCCTTTCACAACCTAAAAACATACCTTTTGGAAAACTACTTTGAATTATAACCAGTCATCTGTCCATCGATATGTGAAGACTCATTTCTATCAGAACTTTTTTTCCCTGTGTTCTTGGTTTATACAGATTCTGGGAAGACTGCGTCACTTGAACTATACAAAAGGCTTATTTTTTTTAAGCAGTCAGAGATATTTAAAAAATAGGCAATCATACCTATGCCCTACTGGACTCCATAACCACAAGGGGGCAGAACAAACATTAATCACAGATATCCAATTCTACTTTCTTTCAAGGCACTTAAAAGTTTAATTCTCTAAGCATAGCGCCAGATTTCTCTTCCAGCTGGATTAAAATATCTTTGCTGGAGACATTTTTCAAGTAGTTTTTACATCCTTATCTTTCATAATTACAATATATTACCAAAAAAAAAAAAAATACTGTACTAGTGTCCAGAAATCTTGAAAGTACCACTTTGGAACCACGGGTGATTAAAGAAAAAAAGGCTATGGTTTTTACCCTATATTTTCAACTGATTCAGAATGGGATTGTGCCAGTACTTTAATCCTGGCAAGGCAAGTAACACATTAGAATGATTATAATGTGACACATTCATAGTTCAGGTGCTAGTGTGGTCTTTTTAGTGAATATAGAATGTGTATGTTAAAGGAAGTGAAATAGTATTATTTAGTTTTGTTTTGATGCATTCCTCATCGACTTTATCATAAACCTAAAGGCCAAGATATCTGGTACAGTACTGAATTTTCTGTGGTCATATTCTGTATTATATAAGAAAAATAAAAAAGCACATACAGGAAGGCCAGGATTTAAATGTGCTTAAGTAGGCTGTGAGTTTCAGCACAGTTCTTTACCAATGAAATACAACACACAAAAAAAGGGGAGAGTGGATGGACTAGAAGTAATCAGCATCCAAACAGTAGCAATTTCTGTTTGCAAACAGAATCTGTTTCAAAGCAGCAGGAGGTTATTTTCATAGAAATGTTAGCAGACCAATTTATGGCTTACATTCATATTTCTCTGCTTGCCAAACAATAAAGTGGTAGCCAGACTGAGACGCATGCCACCTTCATTCTGGCTCCCAGGAAAACGCTATGCTGCAGGCTTCCATGGAGTTTTAATGAGCTGAAGAGAACTGGGAGTGTCTGACACATGGCAGGAGACCAGTCTGCGTATTAACATACATACGCATAGGTACCTGTGTATAAATATATTAACACACATAAAAATATATAATGCTTCACACATATCCGTCCTGCTTCTGATGGAAATGAACTGCATACAGAACCACACATTATCATAGATCAGCTAATGGTCAGGCCGAGAATAATATTTCTGCTGCTAGACAGACAGGCTGCAAATTGCTCTGCTCAAAGGCAAAGAATGAATTTCCTCATCTTCATATTATGCAAACTATGGCCTCAATTTCAGGGCATTCTGTGGCATTTTGAGTGGATGCTGCTTTCCATACCAAGGTGGAATGAACTTGATTCCACCTCTTTTGTTACCAGCTCTTTTGATGGACCTCAGAGCACGTGTCATCACAGGGATTGCAAGATTTTTGGGACTGGGATTAGAATTCAAGGTGATGTTGGCAAACTGAAGAAGTGGTCTGTAAAGAAAATAAAAAATAATGGAAATATAAAAAAAAGTTTCAGTGTTAAGCTGAAAGAATATGATAACTTGAGTACAAGATGTCAGCTCTTAGCTTTCTAGGAAAGAAGCTAAGGATTTGTAGTTTCAATTGATCAGCAATCTCAGGCTGCTTAAGAAAAGGTAAACTAGGGACAATAAAAAAGAGCGTAGGCTATCAGATGTATAAGCTTGTATTAATACTACTTTATTTTGCATTGGTAGGATCTCAGAGCATGAAATAGAATTGGAGTAGATAAAAATGTTACAGGCTTTTGGACTCCGAAGGCCAAGAAGAAGTGGACCCACTATAATGAATTCAGAGGAAACCATTAAGTATATTATTAACAAATAATGACTGAAATGGAGTTTTTTACCTAACAGTAAAAAAAAAAAAAAAGAGACTAAACATTATTATTATACAGATCCTGCCTGACGAACCTGATCTCCTTTTATGACACGATGACCCGATTATTGGATGAGAGAAAGGCTGTGGACATTGTCTACCTAGACTTTCCAAAAGCATTTGACACCGTTCCCCATAGAATTCGCATGGACAAACTGGCGGCTCATGGCCTGGATGAGCATACAATCTGCTGGATCAAGCACTGGCTGGATGGACGGTCCCAAAGAGTGGTGGTCAATGGAGTTAAATCCAGCTGGTGGCCGGTCACAAGTGGTGTCCCTCAGGGCTTGGTGTGGGGACCATTTCTGTTTAACATCTTTATTGATGACCTTGATAAGGACATAGAGTGTATCATCAGCAAGTTTGCAGATGACACCAAGTTAAGCGGGAGTGTTGATCTACTTGAGGATAGGGAGGCTCTACAGACAGACTTGGATAGATTGGACTGATGGGCCAATGCTAATGGAATGTGCTTCAACAGGGCCAAGTGCCAGGTCTTGCACTTGGGCCACAACAACCCCATGCATCGCTACAGGCTTGGGGAAGTGTGGCTGGAGAGCTGCCTGGCAGAAAAGGACCTGGGGGTTCTAATTGACAAGCAGCTGAACATGAGCCAGCAGTGTGCCTGGGTGGCCAAGAAAGCCAATGCCTTCCTGGCTTGTATTAGAAATAGTGTGACCAGCAGAAGTAGGGAGGTGATTGTCCCCCTGTACTCAGCACTGGTGAGGCCACACCTTGAGTATTGCGTCCAGTTCTGGGCACCTCAATACGAGAGAGATATCGAGGTGCTGGAGCGAGTGCAGAGGAGGTTAACAAAGCTGGTGAAGGGCCTGGAGAATAAATCTTATGAGGAGCGATTGAAGGAGCTGGGACTGTTTAGTTTGAGGAAGAGGAGGCTGAGGGGAGACCTCATCACTCTCTACAACTACTTGAAAGGACATTGTAGAGAGGGTGGTGCTGGTCTCTTCTGACAGGTAATGAGTGATAGAACAAGAGGGAATGGCTTCAAGCTGCAGCAGGGTAGGTTTAGGCTGGACATTAGGAAAAAATTCTTCACAGAAAGAGTGGTTAGACACTGGAATAGGCTGCCCAGGGAGGTGGTGGAGTCACCATCCCTGAATGTGTTTAAGAGTCATTTAGATGTGGTGTTAAAGGATATGGTGTAAGGGAGAACTTTGTAGAATGGAGATGATGGTTGGACTCGATGATCCCAAGGGTCTTTTCCAACCTAAATGATTCTATGATTCTATTTCTGTTTTCAGATGTGCAAATATTGCTTCCACAATGAAGGGAATAGTTGGTTCTTCCTGTCCATAAACAAATAAATTACAGCAAAAGAGATGCTAGATATCAGAAAAATCTTCGTAAAGATTAGATAATAAAGGAGAATAAAGCAGTGAGTTTTTGTGCAGAAAGAGTGTAAAATCTCTGTATCATTGAAGATTTTCTTGAAAAGGCTGGATGAACTTCTGTTTCCTATCTAGGAGGGAAAGGGGTGCAGTAGCAGGGGAGAGTACCTTTGGAGTTCTTAGACCCCCTATTTCCTATGATCCAGACATGTCCGTATCTTAAGATATTATTTATTTCCAAAAGTAAATCAAAACAGAACAAATCAAAAAGCAGTCCGTGGCCTTTTCTGACTATTTGGACCATTGTTCTTCTAAGTCACTCGCTCATTTCCCTTACTGATATAAGGGAAATATAAGTGGTACAATTAGTGATGTAAGTAGTCCAGGGCGCCAGGAAAACAGACGCATCATTGCCCAGCAAGAGCAACTGCAGAAAATGGAGCCAAGTAGCCTTTGCCAAAAACTGTGGGCTTGCTCTGTCAAAAACAAAAAAAAAAAAAAATAAAAACATTCCTCAGTAAGATCACATACAATCACAAAAGTAGAGAATGAAATGTATTTTTTTCTAGCACATACAGGAAAGAAAGTGTTCTCTAAGAAATGTGTGAAAAGGCAGTCCCTGAAACAGAATTTTAGACCTAAATGATCACAAAAGATAAAGTCTCCACAGAGAGAAAGGAAGATAACAAAAGCATAGGGAAGTTTTGTGGAAGAAAGAACTACAAATGAAAATGAGAGCATGTATGTACGGTTTTCCCATATAACATGAAATCTGTACTTGGACCGAAGAAGAAATGCTTTTTTTTTGAAATAAGTTAGAATTATAAAGAGTTTCTGATAAAGTAAAACTTGGTTAAACTTCGGTTAAATGGTTAAGAATCCTATCTGAGCATTAACATAGTCCTTAGTGAATGATTTTAGGCACCTTTATAGTTTCAGGGGGAAAGTTAACTAAACTCAGATACTATAGGAATTACCACAGTGTACTTTGGGGAAAAAGTTGTAATAGTTTCCCAAGAAAACTTCATTGATATAACAGTACATTCTGAACTTTACTTTGGCTGTGCATTTAATTTATTAAAGTGCTGCCTTATACATTAGTTTCAGTGAATTATGATGTGTAAACCTACTTCTTTAATGATCACCTTTCATCTGATCAACAAAACAGTGCCTCTGCATGTTTTGACATCAATGTTACGTTGTTTGTGCACTCAGTAATTTGAAAATGTAAAATATGTTCAACCCATGGTCACATTCTCCAAGCACAACATGAAACCGGATGGATAAGGACTGTACTGAAAGCATTTCAGGTTTTAAGCAACTGGTTTTGTTGGACCAACATTAAAAGTTGTTTTCTAAGCCACATGTTGAAAACATGTGTGTCCTCCAGTGTGTCCTCCACTACTGTCCCCTCTCCAAAAGCCATGCTGCAGGGAGTTCATTCTTCCTGACCACTTGCTTTCTTAAACTCATGCCCAGATGTCCCCTAATGTAAGATAACAAGTGGTTCTTAATCCATCCAAACAGCAAGAAAAAGACATCTGTATGTCTCCCGGCTCTTGTAGGCTACAAAAAACTTTTACTCAAAGGGAGCACAGGGACACTGCTGCTAGGAATTTGGAAACAGCCCATAAACCCATCACTGCAAGGAACCCACTCTGGCTGTCAGAGAGGGGCTGCGGGTCCTGGCTGTGAGGACAAGCATCCTGTGTCTCCAGCAGCGGTGACATGCAGGCAGTGCTGCACGACCTGGCCCTTAGGGATCCTCCTAAAGCTCCCACACCGCTTAGGGACAAGGCATCTTCAGCCAAAAGGCAAAATCTAGCAGTATGGCAGATTAACCCCTGTTGTTTTTGTACTGAAACTCAGTACCTCCTGGACACAATTTTTTTGCCTCAATTGAGGTTCAGTTTAATACAGTTTGGATGATCTGCTAAAAATCCAGAGTGAATTTAGTGAACAGACCATTTTTCATACCACAAAAAGTGAGTCAGATATTGACTTAATAGATTTGGAGAAGGCTTGGATGAGTCATTCTTCTCCCAGTTAATTGATATTGCTAGGACATGCTAAATGTATCCCTAAATAGCAAAATAATTTATAGAATGTGCTTTTCTGGCTGTTAATTGTGCAGCTGGATAACTGCATTTAAAACCTCATCCAGTTCTCTTGAAATCACTAGAAGGTTTTCCACTGAGTCAGAGGAAGCTGAAGTAGCTTTTGAGGGACCATTGTCAAAGGCAAGAGGTGATTTGACTGTATAAAAAAACTTCAGGATCTTATTACTATAAATGTACTGTATCCTTAGAGTTTTTCCAAAGCCCCAAGGACAGAAGAAGCCCTCCTTTATCATCCTTCTGCTTTCCTAAGAAAGAGATAAATCTCCTGTTTAGTTTGTTGGTTTTTTTTTTTTTTTTTAAAAGGACTCTGACCTTTTCCAGTAGCCTTAAAACATTTAATGCACACAAACTGAGGGCCACAAAGAAGTTGACAGTTTAACAGGTTGGATAAGAGCTCCTTTGGGTCCTAAGACTTGCAGGGTATTATCTGCTCTTGATGGTTGTCTTCAAAACTGCATATGTTACAAATATTTACTATAAGCTTTGTTGTGATGGTCTCATGTTTCTTTTCTCTGATGTTTAAACTTTTTTGACCACTGCAACTCTAGCAATAAGTGTGATAAACTTGGAGTGAAAAATATAAAAATGAAATTGTCAAAATTCTCAGAAGCGATGAAGTCACTTGGTTCTTCATAAATTATTGACATGCAGTATTCACTAACCTAATTCCCTGGGAAAGCAAGAACAATGTCTTTTCTAGTGCTATTTAAGACAGACATTCTGAATGGCTCTAATAGTACAATATATTAAAATATATGTGCTACTCTCCTACTGAGAAAACATGAGAATAAACATATTTAGCCACTGGAAGAAAAATACAAAGCTACTGAGAAAACAAGCTAATTAACATTATCTTGTGTAGAGAAACTAAAACATCTTGTGGTAACTTATTTTGTGAAACAAGTTCAGTTTTGAAAAGACATGCAAAAGAAATAATATAAAGAGAGGAGGCCCTTTGTATGTATTTTAATATCAGCTTTGGCCTTTGTTATGGCAGACAAGAATTGAGCTAAAAAGATAAGAAGAAAAAGTAGATATGGCTTGCTTTCTTTTTAATGTTAATTTTTTTTTTTTTTTTTTTTTTTTTTTTTTTTTTTTTTTTTAAGATGAAGGTCACTGGAATTGAGTTCTGATAAACTGCCAAAGGAGGCAGATTCCAGAGGCAGTCCTCTGAATGGCACGCTCAAACTGAGACACAGACATGAGTTTTCTTCCAGCTTATCTCAGCTGCAGTAATAGGGTTGTGGTCTATCCAGAGCTTTAAAGGTCACGAAAACACCGTGAATTGTATTGAGAATGTCAACACAAAGATTTGCCTCAGGGTAAAATATTTAATTGTCTGTGTAATGAGAAGTTATCCATCATTCTACCTGTAGTAGAGTTTACAGTGTGAAAGTTAGAAAACAGCTGATTGATTTTCAGTAGGAAAATGTTAGGAAGACATGATCACAGGGTCTATTCTCAGATGATGTCAAGTGATCGCGACTGTAAGAAAACGCATCAGCAGTGATATCTACAGTCATATCCTATGGTTCTTGGGAAGGAATAAACCACAAAAGCAACCAAGAGAGCAGGAGAATGGACTACTTTGGGAGCTCCTTGTTCTCCAGCTCATGACAGAACTTGTCAGAACTGCCTGTCAACAAAATCAGACCAAGTAAGTGTACAGACTCAGACTTACTTATGTATCACCTTCCTTAAAGTAAACAAAGATATCAAGTAACTTTTTCACACAACAGCTTCAAGAAGTATTGTTTTGCTGACTTACAAAATGGGGAAGTGAAGTTATATGGCAACCTAGCTCCATGACAAGTCTATTCTTCCCTACAGAAAGTACCTGGGTTGTCTGTAAACAGCCAAAATTTCACAGTCTGTTTTATTCAAGGAGCTATCAATCATTCAACATGCCTGTTCATATGAACAAATTTCATGACAGTCTCTATCCAGTATGAAATTAAGACAGTGAGAACTTAGGTACGTGTGCTTTTTTGTTTCTTCATTTAGCTCTACCAAAACAACACAAGCTCTTCACAGAGATCTACAGCACCATTCAAGGTGGGTGACTCAGGTTTCTTTTCTGTGGTGACTTAATATCCACTACAATTAAGAAAGAAAAAAAAAAAGCAGCGGCAGAAAGTGCAATAATGGCTTAATATCATCACGCTACATCACTGAAAGAATACATTGTATGAATTGTATGAACTGTTGTAAGAACTGTTCATACAATGTAAGAATACACTGTATGAACTGTTGAATTGTAATCCATTCATCTTTGAAGGGATGGGTGTTACTATAGGCAGTGCTAGTTCTGACCAGTGCTTGAAGAATGATTTGAGCAATGAATTTGACAAATAGAGAAAAATGCCAAGTATAGTTGAGAAGACAAAATACTACAGTCCAATTTCATAAGAAAATCCAAACATAAGTTAAAATTTAAGCAAATAAAACAAGTTTGTGAAAATTCAATGGTGTGTTCAAAGCTTTTGTCACACTTGATACATGATTCATCTGCAGGTCAAATAGCCTGAGCAACCCTTCTGCAAGCACAGCATGGACTAGAAGCCAGAGATACAGTAAAGACCACAAAAATGTTTTGTATACAAGCTGTATTTGGCTCAGCTTTATCCTATTCTCTGTCATAGGAAAACAGTGATCTTCTTCAGCTTTTGACAGCGTGCACAGAGAGCAAAAGAGACAAGCAAAACCATTAATACCACCATTTGGAATACTTTCAGTATATCAAAACCAAAGTATTTAACTTCCATACCTCAATTACTCTGCTGTATCTCTGAAGTACTTTGTATAGTGTCTTATCTACTGAACTAAGAAGGTACATTTAAAGAGATACTAGGTTGGAGATTTTTTTTTTTCCTTCCCTTGGAAAAATCTGGTGCCTAGGCAGATTTACACATTCTCATATCTGCATATAATATTAATAGCTTATTTATTATGTCAGCCTCTAGGAAAGTTAGGAATTATTACCTTCTTTTTACAGATACAGTTAGGGTATGGGGGCGGCTCAGTGAAGTCGAGTGTACACAGCTTCCCAAGTCAATAGGAGCTGTAGCTTAGTTTGCACAGCATTTCTGAAATTTGAGTCATAAACAATTTACCAGTGACACAGGACAAATCAATTACAAAACTTGGATTAGTAACCCTTAACTAGAGCAGAACACTGAAAAATAAAACTTCTTTTATAACCACATGGCAGTTTGATTTATTTATGACCTTTATTTCTTGCTATTTGAAAACATTGGAGTGAATGGATTACTGCTGCATGAATGTTTTAATAAAAAAAGCCTGCTGTTAAGTAAAAATATTCATATTACCACATGAAACACTGTCCCTGTGGCAATAGGAGTTTTCATCATGCTTTAGTTGCAAAACTTATTTTCCCAATAAATTAGTAAGTAGAACAATGACATGAGATTTGGGTGACCGAGTACATAATGATGTGCCAATAGCAAACACTGAATAGCCAAATAACAACTCCTCACCTCCTCCCTCTCAGCCACGCTCCCCTTAGGCTGACAGTTCTGAAATCATTACACCGTTTATAAATGATTTGTGAATAGAAAGTCTGTTTACATTGATACTAAATGATCACTGTGACCAGTTCTTCCAAATTATTGTTCACATAAGGTCATGGTACCTTCCACTATAAACTTAACTCATAATACTTTGAACCTTATTGCAAAGCAGGATTGAACTGTATTAATTGCATGCTTGCTCATAACACACAAGGCTTGTTCTCAGTTGTTGCCTGTCCTTTAGTTATGTAAACTTCAAAACTTGATAAAACTTTCTGTGAATATTTTTAAAAGTGTTATTTTCCCAAAAGCTTTAACATCTAATATTAATTTCCTATGTTCCATTTCTATTGAGAAAGTTTTCTTGACATCTCAAGCCAAGTCTATCTGACAGACTAGGCACATCTCTCTATTTTTATAGAAACACAAAACAGTAAAATAATATATTATTTGTTATTATTAATAAGGTTCTGAGCTAGCAAACCACATGTATTTCCTTTGTTAACTCTGTTGTTAAAATTGCCTCACCACTCTCAAACAAAACCTGTCATTTCAATGGTTTATACAGTTCATTTCAATAAGTATATTCCAGGTCCTTTGTGAAATCTCACCTCCCACTCAGATGCCAAAGAACGTGTAGACTTGTATGAAAATTCAGCCTTAAAAGTGTCAAATATACAAATGTCCAATTACGTAAGGGAATATCAATCCAGACTATAACTTAATGTGACAAGCTGCACAGCCTGGTTTGATTTACCAATTAAACCTACATAGGACTTATTAGTTGTTTACAGTTTTACTGGGAGCATTACAAAATAACAGTAAAAGAATTTGTTTTGAGGAAAACCATAACGTCAGTGATGGCTTTTTTTTTTTTGTAAACTGGAAAGTGAAATTCAGTCACATTGCTTAAAAAATTTCCATTACCTCCTTCTGTCTAGGAATGGGAAGCAAAATTCCTAGGTTTGTTTTTTAGTGTTTTTTTTTTTTTTTTCCCCCCTGTTGACAAATTGAAACGAAAAACCTCAATAATCTCTTGCCCCACTACCCTAAAAAGGATAAAAGTGAGAATGGAACAAACAGATCTTCACAGGAGATGTATACCACTGTTTGCACAATCATGACATTAATTTAGAAGTTCTCCCACAACTAAAATGTTATTTCCAACTTTATGCCTTTCCAAAAGATGCCAATAATTAATGATTTTAATTACATTGCATAGAGCTCTCAGGTATCAAACATGTTTGGTTTCCCAATTCTGAAGATTCAGCTGCATGGTGGCAAAGATTTTATCCAGAGAAAAGAGTGGAAGAGAGTTAAAGAGATAGAGAGAGTGTGTATACACATATGCAAAGTTTTTCACTCTTTCATGTAACTCTAACCAATTTACTGCTAACAATTAAAACAAATAAAAATGAGGACATAATGTAGGAGGCTTTATTATGACATGCTTTTTTACTTGAAACCTACAGTCCACCACCGAAGCAGCTGCAAAAATACTGAAAATATCATCTATTAGAAAAATAAACGCAGATGTTTACATCTTGTGAAACTTTATAGATATTAAGATAGTTTTATTGCTAAAGAGTAAGTTACGGCATTTAAAATTAAGTAATCGTTTATTCTTCATGTGTTTTAAGAGTAAAACTGTTATTTACAAGTATTTCCTTTGCTTCAACCTTCTTGAAAAAAAAAAAAGTTGTAAACCTGAAGTTTTAAGAATAAGAACAAAATAAATTACACATCTTAAAAAATATATATTTTTCTTTAATTTGCAATTGTAAGAATACCCTGTTAGACCATTATGGAGAAAATTCTTTTTCTCCAAGTATATGCATTTGGAATTTTGATGGAGTTTGTTTGATTTAACTATATCTCTATTGACCAAGAACACTGGATTAGAATTTTTGTAGTTTTGTACCAATTCCTGAGCAGTCCTATTTCACCTTACTTGCATTTATCAGCAACTTACTTGAAATTTGTTTTAAAGTAATATGTTAGCTGTGATGATATTCATGAAAACAAAGTCATGTTAGTGGATCATAATAAACCGTTCTTTAAGTTCTGTTTTGGCTGTCTGATCCTTTCCCAGAGACCTGTATAAACCCTCATAGCATAGCTTCCTCCCGAATTTCCAGCTACAGCTAAATTCCCTCATATAGTTACAGCTTCTCCCTAGCCCTCAGTCTGTTTTTTGTCTCCTAGTCGTCAGTTAAATGAAACAATAGAAATGGTGATAAATTCTCCTCTTGAAGCTCTAATTCTGCTGTCCACAGTTTATTACATTCTGGTTTATTTTCAGTAGCATTCAAAGAGGGTGCACCAATACAGACCTTGTGTAGAAGTTAAACTTATATAATAATGACTATGCAACAAATGCATATCACAATATGACTCCAAGTATAATTGTAATTGTGTGACTGTATTTGACAGGATAGTCTAGCTTCTTAACATTGTCATTACCTGCATATTACTCCTTTTTATCTGAAGCCTACAGATGGCTGCTTTCCTCATGCATAACTATTTTCTAACATGACAGGAGCTTTAAAAAAATAATTTCATAGGTATCAAAGTTGAATGAAAAACCCATGGCCCTGCACAAAGAATGTTTGTACAAGATTATTTGCACCAAAGAAGGAAAACATTTCTTAAATGCTAGGTCATAACACCTGTTACTAGATCTCCTCAGTCTTTGCAATGACTCTTTATGTTTGTCAGTGATGCTACAAATCTTAACCCGAGGTGGCAATGAATTTCTAAGTGGGAAGAACAGAAACCAAAGATGAAGCAGGGATGATGTAATAATAGTATTTTATTTAGCAAATCAATCTATTTATTGAGTAGAGCAATTTATAGAGCTCTGATATATTGTCAGCATTTTGACTTGTTGGCTTACTTTATTTATAGCACTGTCCTGGCTGTTGCAGTCACACTGTTAGGTCTCTACATATTCTATGTAATACTTCTTAATGCTGTTTTAACTGTACCATGGCAGTTCATACTACTTTGTTTTCATTAAAACCTATTACTTTCAGAGAAGACTGAATTACTGCTAGTTCATCACCAATATTCCTCTCCTCTTACCAGTTTAATCATTCAGAACTTTAGCAAATTTTCTGAATCGCAATATTATCAAATGAAGTCTGATTTCAGGCCTCAGAATCAGGAATGCTTCTTACTCTCCACTAGCAATGACTTCTAATTTAATCTTATATTTTCAATGGAAAATCCTAACATGAAAGAAGAATGCCTCATGGATACAGAGAAGGAATGAAAACCCACCTGTAGTATTCAAAAGTCATGTCCACAGCTGAAATCATAAATACTCTGCTTGATGAATTAAAACTATAGATTTCTCTCTGAATTTTCTCCCTTAGATTCTTCACTGCTTTTACTTCTAACCTGCAGGACATGGGAGCACTTACCAGTTGCTGAGTCCAGGCACACACTAAGGTGTATCCTTACTGCATCCCATCAGAGAACCACACTCCATCCTCATCCTCCATCCTTTTCCTACCCCCTTTTTTTTCTTTTCAGTTGGAAAGAAACCGCAAACTCCATCAAGGATGGATTTGTAATGCACCCTCTGGAAACAAGACTGCTGGGTACATTGGAGAGCACACCTGTCTCACATCCTTTTTAGGCTGGAATTCAGGTGTTAGTCCAGGTGAAGCTCACTGCAAATTTTCTGTTAACTTCAGTAGTGATAGATAAAGCATTTTTTGGACAGCTTGGCAGATTTCTTTGGACAAGCTTATTCAAAGGGAGCTCTTGTGGGATATCCAAGCAGTGTCAGGTCTTAGGTTTATGTTATACTGCTAGCAGTATATAAGCATATTTGCACCCTTACTTTTGTTAGTACCATTCCAAGGAACATAAGTCTTCTTATGGTCCTCAGCAAGGACAAGAGGCAGAGTCCCTTGCTAGTGAGACTTGCAGTAGCTACTACTTGTATCTAGAAAATGCTCAAACAGAAAAAGGAAGCCTACAGAGGGTGGAAGCAAGGACAGGTAGCCTGGGAAGAATACAGAGAAATTGTCAGAGCAGCTAGGGATCAAGTTAGTAAAGCCAGAGCCCAGATCACATTACATCTGGCCAGAAACAGCAAGGGCAACAAGAAAAGCTTCTCCAGGTACTTCAGTGATAAAAGGAAGGCTAGGGAAAATGTGGGCCCTATCTCTGAAAGGAAATGGGAGACATCGTCACATGGGATATGGACAAGGCTTTGGTACTCAATGACTTTTTTGGCTTGGTCTTCACTGACAAGAGCTCTAGCCACACTGCCCAAGCCACAAAAGGCAAAGGCAGGGACTGGGCGAATGAAGAAACACCCACTGTAGGAGAAGACCAGATTTGAGACCATCTAAGGAACCTGAAGGTGCCCAAGTCTGTGGCACCTGACGAGGTGCATCTGTGGGTCCTGATGAGGTGCATCTGTGGGTCCTGAGGGAATTGGTGGATGAAGTTGCTAAGCCACTATCCATCATTTTTGAGAAGTTGTCGCAGTCCAGTGAAGTTCCTGCTGACTGGAAAAGGGGGAACATAACCCCCATTTTTAAAAAGGGGGAAAAAAAGGAAGACCGGGGGAACTACAGGCTTGTCAGCCTCACCTCTGTGCCTGGCAATATCACGAAGCAGATCCTCCTGGAAATCATGCTAAGGCACATGGAAAATAAGGAAATGGTTGGTGACAGCCAACATGGCTTCACTAAGGGCAAATCGTACCTGACAAATTTGGTGGCCTTCTATGATGGCATTACAACGTTGGTGGATAAGGGAAGAGCAACTGACATCATCTGCTTGGACTTGTGCAAGGCATTTGACACTGTCCTGCATGACATCCTTGTCTCTAAATTGGAAAGGCACGGATTTGATGCATGGACCACTTGGTGGATAAGAAATTGGCTGGATGGTTGCACTCAAAGAGTTGCAGTCAACAACTCAATGTCCAGCTGAAGACCAGTGACAAGTGGCATTCCCCAGGTGTCGGTATCAGGACAGTCACTTTTTATTTCTGTTGGTGACGTGGACAGTGGGATTGAGTGCACCCTCAGCAAGTTTGATGACGACACTAAGCTGTGTGGAGTGGTTGACACACTCCATGGACCGTAGTGATGCCATCCAGAGGGACCTGGACAGGCTTGAGAGGTGGGCTGGTGCAAACCTCATGAAGTTCAACAAGGCCAAGTGCAAGGTCCTGCACCTGGGCCATGGCAATCCCAAGCACAAATACAGGCTGGGCGGAGAATGGATTGAGGGCAGCCCTGAGGAGAAGGACTTGGTGGTGTTGGCGGATGAGAAACTCAACATGAGTCAGCGATGTATGCTCACAGCTGAGAAGGCCAACTGTATCCTGGGCTGCATCAAAAGAAGCATGGCCACCAGGTCGAGGGAGGTGATTCTGCCCCTCTACTCTGCTCTGGTGAGACCTCACCTGGAGTACTGCGTCCAGCTCTGGGGACCCCAACATAAGAAGGACATGGACCTGTTGGAGAGAGTCCAGAACAGAGCCACGAAGATGATCAGAGGGCTGGAGCATCTCTCCTATGAAGACAGGCTGAGAGTGTGAGTTGTTCAGCCTGGAGAAGAGAAGGCCCTGTGGAGAACTTACAGCAGCCTTCCAGTACTTTCCAGCCTACAGGAAAGTTGGGGAGGGACTCTTTATCAGGGAGTGTAGTGATAGGAAAAGGGGCAATGGTTTTAAACTGACAAAGGGTAAATTTAGGTCCCTTCCTACCCAAACCATTCTATGATTCTATGATCTGCACTGGCAGACCCTAACCCAGGCAGGCTTGCAGCTGCGGAGCTCCCAGACAAAGCTCAGAGAATTAAACACAATTTCTTTCCCTCAGAGGTAGAAAGTGGTCAGGAGGCAGATTAAGAAACAAGCAAAGATCAACTGCCCCTGCAAAAAAAGGAAATTTTTCACACACTCTGTCTCCCAGGGCACCTCACAGAAGCAGGGCTGATTTGCTGGATCCATTGCTGTTCCTGAAGCAGATGATGACAACAGCGTTCCTATGAAGCTGTGGTGGAGCGTCCATTTTCCTGAGGCTTACCGCAGGCATGATTAAACAGCTCTGTCCTCTGAGAAGAGGGAACGTAACATGAAGCAGATAGATAGATTTTGTCTTTCCGGCTAATCATCGGGACACTTTTTGGTGCTGTTCCAGCCATGGACTTTATGAAAGTCTTATCAGAAAAACAGAAGACAAAGCTAAGAGTTCACAAAAGTATTCCTCCAGATGCTTAGTTTTGCTTTCTAAAGAATCAATGAAAAATTAAGACATTTTTTCAAGATTCAAAAGATGACTCTCCTCAGTTGAAAATAAAGCCATAATTTCAGCTTGCTCCTCAAACTATTTTCCTTCCCTATATTCACCACATCTTATTCACATTCAGTTTGAGCTCCCTGGGTTTCTTCCAGGCGCCAATTTATCTCAAATATTAGGACAGCTGGGACACAGCAGGGAAGAAAATGAGAGACAGGGCTGACTGTGTTACCAGTCGAGTTCTGTTCTTGCTCTTCAGACTGACTTGCATAATCTTGGGCATGTCACAACCTTTCTGTATCTCAGCTCACATGCTTTCAAATAGGTATGATTATAAACCTTTCTGGGTTGTTCTCGTGGTGGATTTTACGCTGAAATATGTGGCTGAGAACAAGTTTAAGGCTGCAAATCACTCTCTATATAAACAATTATTCGTCACTAACAACCCTTTAAAAAAAGAGTCAGAAACATGTTTATATAATCAAATGTTAGACCAAGAAGTACTATCTTTTTCTAAGTACAACTGCAAGGTCAATGACATCTTTTTGTTGACTACTGTGTGTCAAGATATTGTCATGTTCAGTATAACTAGTATGTAAGGTGCTGCTGTGCCTATGCACTTTGGACACAGATGCACAAACCAGCTATAGTTTGAAGTGAAAAAACCTAAAACAAATTCATCATTGGAATGACAGCTTTCTAGCTAATATATTAGATAAAACATGCATTTCCTCAGGTACACTGTAAAGACTTCATTTAGGGAATTAAATGCATAACTCCTGCTATTTTTGGATTTTAATGAAAAACAACAAACAAGCTGCAAGTGTAAATCAATTCAGGGAATACAGAAAATGTATTTTGGCTTGTTTGGTTCCTACCTGACTTATTGAGACATAATGGATAAGCATTCCTAACTACCTCATTATCATCAGAGAGCTATGTGAACTGAGGAGAAAAGATCCCACTAACCGGGACCTTTTCCTATCTGGAAGCAACTCCCCCCTTACCGTCTTTGCTCTTTTTTAATATTTTGCTCTTTTTCCTTCCTTTTCTCTTTTCTCACTCTGTCCTATAAGGAGGAAAAATAAAACTTCAAAATGAAAAAAAAAACACCCAGACCCTAGAACTAAAACTTAGAGTTATCTATGTTTAATTTTGGAAACTCATTATCAGTGTATATTATAGTCTAGCACCTATTGTCTTTGCACATTTTCTTGTCTTGAAAGGCAAGAAATCACATACTTACTGCCACAGAATTTTGACTAGTATCCAAGATTCCTCATTTCTCAAGGCTTAACAGTCTTGCTCATCAGATTGATATACTTAAGTGCCCAGTCTTCCCTTAAGGGACAAAAATGAAGAAGAGACCATAAAGGGAGATATTTGAAACCAAAGAGAGAGAGACATGAAGTATAGAGACAGGTGAAAAAAGTCACTGTCAGTAAATAAAAATTAGAAACACAACAGCAGGAAGATGGCTTTATATCTCCTGTAAATCTGTTCAAAAACACAGGAGAGAGGGTAGGCAGTGAGAAGTAAAAGAAGGGGTGAAGAACACTTACAGACAATTTTAAAGAGAGGTGCAACAATATTACCTCTGGGTACTACTGTGTCCTTGCATGACTGAAGCAGGTAACAAGAGTTAAGAGTTAGACTCTTCCTGTGTGTAGCTCAGCTCGCATAGGGGCAACAACCTCGGCTACAACTGTCTGAATTGACTACATCTTCTTCTGTGTTCAGGTAACGTGCAATTGTGCAATGCAAGAAGACATCCTGTGTTATTCATGCAGCTCTGTGACAGAAGTGAATGCATCATTATTTATATATGCACGTGTTCACGTTTCTCACTCATTTCCTTGCTGTGTTTCCTACCCCCACCTAAATATTTAGAATATATATCCTTTGTCTTAAATTTGGGGTTGCAGATAATTTGAATTAAAATATAAGGAAATAAACATGAAGAACAAAAATAAAAAAATCTAATCGGTTTGCAATTCGGTTTTTAAGAGAGTGTGCTGATCCCGCACAATAAGCATTGCTTTGGCAGATATGATACACAATTAGCATTTCACAGGAGCAAATAAGGACCAGGTTGCCACCTTTAAGGAGCCACTCTGCTTAAAGGCAATCAGCCACCTATCAGCGTGAAGCACGCTGATGTTAGGATCGAAGAACCAAGTAGACATCAATATCTGAACCAATCACCTCAAGGCTGCCTTTATAACCAGCAGATGGAAGGATTCACTCTTACAGCATGATACGATATCTATTGTGTCCCAGAAGTGCATGTTTATTCCATGGACATAAATACACCAAGGGCAACTAACTTCAGAGACAGATGTTTGTAATTTTGCTAAGGTCAACTGAGTTGAGTCCCATCTAGAGAGCCACTGGAAAACACAGAAAGATATTTCTTATGCACTCAGATTTTTTGTTGTCTCTTGCAACTAAAGCTGCTGAGCTGTAAGTAAATGGTATGCTAAATATATGCAACAAACTATGCATTTTTAATTATTCATTCCAATAGCTGCAAAGTCTGACCTAACACAAATCTTCTATGAAAAACACTATGCCCAAATACTGTACTGGTCACTGAAATGTTACTGAAACTGGTGCAATTATCTATTTAGTACTACATCTATTTCATGACCCAGGGATTTGATTTTGCTGTTTTCTCATTAAATTGTGTTGGGTCTATTTGTTTATTTTCCACATTCATTTCTTCATTACAGGCCTGGTGATGAAAATATTTGGTGAAGAACACACGGACATGTCCAGATATTGAGGAATTCAAACAAACTAGCTTAGCCATATAACTATTTAACTGGCATTTAATAGAGTAGATAAACACATGATCAGTTCTGTATATTACCACATAAGAGAAAAAAGTCTGAAACATCAGTAAACAGTTAGAGTAGATTCAATGGCCATTATTGGGGCTTTTGGGTTCTCTTTATTCAGGTATGACTGAAGAGGTCAGGTAGACTATAGCTGCTAAAGGAAGAATGCTCTGAAGGAGAAAGCCAGAAGGATTAGGACAGTGATAAAGAGAATCACAGTCTAACAGGCAATAACATTTGAAAGCAGAGTGAACCTTCCTAAACTTGATACCCATCTGACAGGTAGTAGCCTGGCTTCTTCCAGGCAGTGGGTTGTATGACTTGAACAGAAGTCTCCTATGGTTCATATAGCTGCCATATATTACTATATATCATACCATACCTTGTTCATATACCTAAACTGAGGTGGTTCTGCCATCAGTGCAGATTTGGAAATGACTGAGAAAGATTTTAGTTCCTGGCCCAAACACATACCTCCGTGACCTTGATAAAAAATCTGTCTGTAAAGTGGAGGGAACATAGCACGTCTTTGCAATAGATAGGGACAGTAAAATCAACCAATGACTTAACTGCTCAGGCAGTAACCAACAGACAAATGCACAGACAGGTCTAACAATGGTTAGCTCAATAGAGTCAAAGACCACAAGTACACAAATGCACTACTGGACAAAAAAAAATAGTAAATAACAATAACTATTGTCAGAGGTGCAGGTGTGACAAGGGACATCCCCCCCTCCCAATACTTCTTTTATTAAACTTGTGTGCGTAATTGACGGTATGTACCTAAAAAACTCTAGACAGGTCCCAGAAAACAGCAAATAGGATGCTCAGTAATAAGTTTTACAAGTTAGGCCCAAAGTTTTAAAAATAAGGTGATCAGTGATATAGATACAAATGAATTTTAAATGTTCCATAGCAAGCATTCCGCACCCAGGGGATGTAAACATACAACTTCTACAATAAAAAAGTGTTTGCTTTGCATCTAGAGCTACTTATGATAAAAAAAAGAAATCATAGATGTTATGAAATGGCTTATTAGAAGACATTCCTGGGGCAGAAGGGGTGGGGAAATGCAGAAGCAGTGTCAAATGTAGTAAGTCAATAAAAAGCAAATAAAATCTATATGGTTTAAACAAAGCCTTATGCATTATTCATAAAGATCTTTCTCTCACACAGAAACTTTAATTCATCATGCAGTTTACTATATTTTACAGCATCAATTAGAAAAGAGGGATTCTTTTCCTCTTTTCCAAAGTTAGCAATACAGCTTCACAGTAAAAGAAAATCTATTATAGCATTTAATAGCTTGATGAGAGATGCATAAAAGTAAATCAGCAAGACTGAAAGAAAATCTGCACGTGAAAAAGAAAAAGCAATTTCTTTGTTATGAAAACTCATTCAGTTTTCAATGATTACAAGATGGCAGGCCTATTTTTCTAGCTTAGACCTGTTTACCTAAGCTGCGGCTGTGGGAAGGAGGAATGAGGCAGGAGGATGCTGGTTCCCACCCACGCCCAGTCCCTCACTGTTTCCAGCGAGGTACCAGAAAAATTGCCAGCTGTGGGTGGGTGAGAGGGACAGACAAGGAAAAGCACCAAAAAGCAGAATTAAAAAACTTATAAAGAAACCATTCTTCAATCTCTTCGTATTAACTAATGCTAAGGATAATATATACCTGGACTCTATACCTGGCCTACAGAGATGCACCTAGGCTGTACCTGGATTTTGAGTGTTATTAATATGCATTTTGCATTGTTTCTACATTAGGAAAAGGAAACAAGTTCCAAAGATATATATATATATATCTCCTCTCAGAAATATTTTACTGGATTGACTGTAAATATTTTATGCTTACAGATTTGTTTTGTGCTTTTAAAATTGTCCTTTGACCTTTTTTTAGCTGCTATAGACACCTAACAACACAACTGTGTCATAGAAACGGGCAGATGCAAAAATCGCCATAGACCATTATTTAGACCATAAGGCTGGCGCTTGTATATTCACGACACGAGCAGCTCTCCAAGGAGAATAGATTGGGTTTGAAAACATGGTATTTATGCTAAGATAGTTTTGAACCTAGTCTGTCCTTAGATGTTCTTACTCAGAAGTCTGTTACTAAGATAGGGCTCTTCCAACCAAACCCCACTCCCCAAAGTCCCATTATAGCCAAAACACGCAAGTGGCATAAAGGCTATCAAATTATAAGGCCCCCAAAGTATAATTTCAAAGTGTCACCACCACTGTGCAAAATACACACATCAGTCAACAAAAAGTTCTTTCTAGAGGTTAATTAACAAAGCACCAGTTTGTTACTCTTTGCAAGTTGTTCTTTTTTCCTACTTCTTTGTCCTTGCATTCACAACGTTTACAAATTGATCAAAACCCCCAGCTTGCCCTGCATTCATCTCCCTCTAATTCCATCAACTGTTTGTTGGTTGGTTTTTTTGAACACCCATGATCCAGGAGGTTATGAGTGATAACCCCTACTTCAGTTTAGAAAACACATGTGAATAGGACTGGGGAACTGTGAGATAATGTCATCTCACTTTGCTTCTACATCTCAAGCTGGTCTCTCCCCATTGCTTGGGCTTGTTCAAATTTGCTTTTGATTGTAGGCCTTCTGTGTAAGGACTCAACCTTTGCTTGGGGCTTGAAAAAAAGAGATGTTGCAGGTGCTATTAGATGACATGTACAACATGATACTGATGAGAGTAACATGGCATGCATTTTTAACAAAACACTGATTGTTCTTGGTTTTTGCAACTTATTAACAGCAAAGCGGGTGCCTGCAGTTAATTCATTTTTTTCTCATTAACAGAGTAATTCACAGAAAGTTAGAGTCTATAAGCATCTAAAATACTTTAACCTCTGCATAGGAAAACATAAATAAAGTTACAGGAAAAAGCAACCATGGAGTTAATAATCTTTCAAACAGCTTAACAAATAGGAAGAAGCTAGAATTTAATTAAATATCCATTTTATTCTGTTCCCTTCTAATAATATTTGAATGAAGTATTTCATAATCTTCAGTGTAAAACTTGAATATTAAATTAATATTTGAATATAAATTTAATACATATATTGCCAATGATGCAACCAAAGTGTAACTTATCAGAAAGTTCCATGGTAAGGTTAACGCTTATAAGAAGACAAACAGAATCATTTATACAATTATTTCCATAATACTGAAATATTTTGTTTCAATTGAGTCTAATTTCATTTAAGCTGTAGTTTGTATTTGCTTACATTTTAATATCTTTATATTTAATTATTAAATTAATAAATACAAGTTTCTTATAAAATGCTAAACTCATTGAGTGAGAGCCTTCTGGCTTGTCTGGGATCCTAAAATTGGCTTCACAGGGTTTTTTCCTATTGAAGCCTTGGGATCTTATCTTAACATTAGCTGTGACTTAAGGGGATAACAAGATAGTAAGGAGAAAGTATGGAGGGGTATAATAGAGGTATCATTAACAAGAAAGTGCAATTAATGTATCATTAAAATCAAGGACATTATAGCATAGAGTTAGCTATGTCATCAATGAGTATAGAGGAGTTTAAAGGAGTTTTGTTCAAAGAAGAGAAGTCACTTGGGAACCGTACCCTAAGCTAATTTACAGAAGTGAGTAATAATGGGTCCGGCGAAAAAGAAAAAAGAAATGGTGGTCACACATAAATGATTTAACCCAGTTCCCCTGGTTCTCTACACTATAAACGTAAGTCAAATGAACGATTCACAGGAGCTGGTTTGCACACATAGTCTCAATAGTCTCAGGACATTTTATTGAAAAATCAGGAATTATGGAATCCCCAGATTATTTTATTCACCTGACACAACTCAATAGTAAGCAGTATGATTCAATTAACAATGACCTAACAAGTCAGTTTTAAGTTTGTAATTTAAAATAAAAGTTTCAAAGAACAACAGAAAAATCAGAACAATGACAAATCCAAAGTATTTTGAAGTTTCATTGTCACGTGGCAGGACATATATAAATTTCAGAATAGAAAAATGAGTATTTTTAAAAAAAAACCACAGAAGCATTTTGCTCAGTATTAGTGTAATATTTAGCTTGATTGCTTTCACAGATAGAATATCCAAATTTCTTAATTTGCTTTGGATTACAAAATAAGAAAAGAAAGAAAAAATTCCAGCTAGTGATTTAATTCAAGCATTAAGGTAATATGGTGCCGGATATATTATAAATACCTAGACATGTTATTACCACTACATCAAAAAGTGCCTTCTGCCAAGAAAGACTGAAATCCCTGAAAACCATTTCTGATTAATCAGCAGGTGACAACAGTTGAATTACATGAGATGCACCATTCTTAGGGGATCTAAAATCAATACTTTCTCTGTGATTTCAGCCTCTGCTGGCGCAAGAAGTAACATACTGGAGTCAGTAGTTCTACACTAAAAATTAATTTGGCTCACTATGTCTGGGGCTTAAACTTCAGCCACGTAGATAATGAAGCATGATATCACTAATCATCTCTTCTATGAAATGGCAAACTGCAGTTAAAAAACATATGACATGAGATGACAATTTCTTATGAGGTTAAGAAGAAAAATGTTCTGAGACCTTGGCAATTTCCCTATGATTCCTCCTTTGCATAAAATTTGGAGGTGTCTGTCTGGGCGTCAACACTGGCAAATATTGTACTTAATTAATTTGTCAGTGCCCATTTTGGCAACTTTCTCACTTCAAATAAGCAGAAAGCTCCTTCACATTTCAAAGACATGCACAACGCAGCCTCGTGATGAGAATATTACATCCTTTTCTCTTCTATTCTGGTTTGTCCCTGTGGGACAAGCGCAGAAGTCTAAAGAAATCTGCTTCTTTCTACAAGTGCTTTATTTTTTTACTTTCTATCACCACAGGGAGACAGAAGCTATTTTCACCCACATTAGCAGTCAGCCTAAAGGAGCCATATCTGACCAACTATTACCAGGTTCTCGGAAAAAAAAAATACTTATTTTCTTTGTAGTATGTATTTATTTAAGGTACTATAGTGATACTAAAGTATTGCAGGAAAGTTTAATACATTTTATTACTCAGAAACAACATTCGGGACAACATCATATAACAACTTTAGGGCTTTATCCTAGCCCTAACTTAAAAAAGCAACATTCAGATGTTTTTTTCAAGTATAGAAGACAAGGATGACGTCAGGGTTCTTGGCTTAGTTCTCAAGCACAATGACTTCATTTTTATGCCTGTTAGTCTGTTTAAGCCCAATGTCACAGGGTAAAGCAGTTACCCACATAGTGGCAGGCGGGGATTAAAGTTCCAGAGACAAAGATGTTGTTATTTTTATCATCTGAATATTGAGTATTAGATTCAATAGAATAGAGCCAGTAAAAAGAAAACTCTTGTGTTCACAGGCAGCGGGTCCAGACCTAAACATCCTCCTTATAGCTGCTTCCATGGAACGTTTGCCAGAGCAGAACCAAGTACACATGTTGACAGGAAGATATCTGGTCATCCTAGTTGCAGTATCTATTTACATCATCACAGCTGAGAAAAATCATTCCTGTGATAAGGAAGAACAACAGATAAGGCAGTTGGTTGCCAATAGGTAGCTTTCTCCTGTTTTCAGACAAAGCTGGAAAGAAACCAAATGTAACCTTTGAAAGGACATCCAATAGCCATAAGAAAGTGGACTGGTGCACAACTGACCTTTACTAAACACAAAGGCATTGTGACAGTTCTAAGCAATAGTTATTTTTAAAAAGGGAAAAAAATTCTATAGAAGCAGACTTAGTGCATGATTTTAATTATACTATCATGTTATCTGCTGGGGACAGAATCCTGTTCTGCCATTTTTAATCAGATGTATAGATAACTGCGTTATTGAGATTTGTCTCTTCCTTTCATTTTCAGAAGGCTTATTCTCTGTACATTAATGAGAGAAAATCTGACCTGTTTGAAAAACCCAGCTTGATACTTATCATGTTGACAGATAGTATTAATTTGTGGTGATATTCTACTGTACTGTTGCTAGCAATTGACACTAGAACTGGAACTTTTGGTTAGCAAAATGCATTAAGTGTACCATAGATACCAAGCTTATGACCACTGAAATAAAGCTTACTTATGGAAATATTTTAAATAAATTTACTTTCTGAAAAATCAGGTTAGTAACTAGTCCTGTCAGCAGTCAGATTTACTACGATTTACAGATACAATTGTAAGAAAGTGATCTTTTTTTCCATATTAAATATTAATCTCTAACAGTTATTCATCTCATGTATTTATATGGCAAAGCAACAAAGATAATACAGCGTGGATGATAGTTGTAAATATAAAAATCTTCAACTTTCCATCTTGTGTATACTCAGGGGATAAAAATAACAACTGACAATTACGAAAATCATTGGTAGGATTGGATTTCCATGTAATATGTTCTCACAAAATCCTGAATACTAATACAGTGAGCAAAAGCATACTATTATACACTTGGATTAATAAGAATAAACAAAACATTTTAGCATATTGGGATTTCTTAAGAATATTTTTATTGACACCCATATTATACATTATGAAGTTGTTCAAATGCCTGTAGTTAGTGAAGAGGGATAAACTCAATTTAGTGTTTTTTCCCTGTATTTTCTTGAGCATTGTTATATTTTCAAGATTGCAGAGCTTGAGATTCTTTTTTCTTTTTTTTTTTAAATTCTCTACTCTTCCTCTCCCTTCACAGATGTACCTGCAATTCATTTATAGTCAATAAAATTCACTGATGGTTCACAAAGACTTCTTTGATCTCACAGTGCCAATACGGTAATACACAAGCATTGCCACTCTGGACATACTTCTGTAGTTACATGTTTTGTCTCTACAGTGCACACAAGATATGAAAGGCTTCAGTGGTAGTGCATACTGTGACTAATCCCTGTGAATTCCCTTGGAAGACTAGGGAAAATGTGGGCCTGCTCCTGAATGAGGTGGGTGCTGTAGTCACAGAGGATGCAGAGAAGGTGGAGTTACTGAATGCCTTCTTTGCCACAGTCCTTACTGCTAAAGCTGGCCCTCAGGAAACCCAGACCCTAGAGGTAAGAGAGAGAGTCTGGAGAGAGGAAGACTTCCCCTTGATTGAGGATGATTGGGTTAGAAATCATTTAGGCAAACTCAAACCCCACAAATCCATGGGCCCAGATGTGATGCAGCCACAAGTGCTGAGGGAACTGGCAGATGTTATTGCGAAGCCACTCTCCATCATCTTTGAAAGGTCATGGAAAACAGGAGAGGTGCCTGAGGGCTGGAGGAAAGCCAATGTCACTCCACTCTTCAAAAAGGGCAAGAAAGAGGACCCAGGAAACTACAGGGCAGTCAGCCTCACCTTCATCCCTGGAAAGGCAATGGAACAGCTCAATCTGGATGTTATCTCTAAGCATGTAGAGGAAAAGGCGGTTATTGAGAGTGATCAACATAGGTTCACCAAGGTGAAATCATGCTTAACCAATCTGTTAGCCTTCTATGATGGAATGACTGGTTGGGTGGATGAGGGGAGAGCAGTGGACGTTTTCTACCTCGACTTCAGCAAGGCTTTTGACACTGTCTCCCATAACATCCTCATAGATAAGCTTAGGAAGTGTGGGTTAGATGAGTAGACCTTGAGGTGGATTGAGAACCAGCTGAATGGCAGAGCTCAGAGTCCAGTTGGAGGCTTGTAACCAGTGGTGTTCCCCAGGGGTCAGCATCGGATCCAGTCTTATTCAACATATTTATCAATGACCTGGATGAGGGGACAAAGTGTACCCTCAGCAAGTTTGCTGATGATACAAAGCTAAGAGGGGTGGCTAGCACACTGTGTCAGCACAGAAGGCTGTGCTGCCATTCAGCGAGACCTGGACAGGCTAGAGAGTTGGGTAGAGAGGAACCTAATGAAATTCAACAAGGGCAAGTGTAGGGTCCTGCACTTAGGGAGGATTCAGTATCATGTATCAGCACAGGTTAGGGGTTGACCTGCTGGGAAGCAACTCTGAAGAGAGAGACCTGGAAGTCCTGGTAGACAACAGGATGACCATGAGCCAGCAATGCGCTCTTGTGGTCGAGAAAGCCAATGATGTCTTGGGGTGCATTAAAGAGAGCGTGGCCAGCAGATCAAGGGAGGTTATCCTCCCCCTCTACTCTGCCCTGGTGAGGCCACATCCGGAGTACTGTGTCCAGTTCTGGGCTTCCCTGTTCAAGAAAGACAAGGAACTACTGGAGAGAGTCCGATGGAGGGCTATAAAAATGATCAAGCGACTGGAACACCTCTCTTATGAAGAAAGGCTGAGAGACCTTGGTCTGTTTAGCCTGGGGAAGAGAAGACTGAGAGGGGGGGGGTCTCGTCAATACTTATAAATATTTAAAGGGCAGGTGTCAAGAGGATGGGGTCAGACTTTTTTCAGTGACAGAACAAGAGGCAATGGGCACAAACTGAAACACAGGACATTCTGTCTGAACATAAGGAAAAACTTCTTTACTTTGAGGGTGACAGAACACTGGAACAGGCTGCCCAGGGAGGTTGTGGACCCTCCTTCTCTGGAGGTATACAAAACCCTCCTGGATGTGTTTCTGTCCAACCTGCTCTACGTGAATCTACTTTGTCAGGGAGGTTGGACTAGATGATCTCTGAAGATCCCTTCCAACCCCTACCATTCTGTGATTCTGTAATCAATCCTAATTTGACTAAAGAAAGTCTCAGATTTGGTGCTCCTTTTCTTATAATTCCTGTGTCAAATAGTCAAAGGATTGTCAAAGAATTCTTAGGCAAAACCAATTTGTTTGTGTTATGGTATTTTTCACTTGTCATTTCACTTGTCATTAGCTAATGAAAAATTTCACCTCACCTACAAACAGATTTTATATTGCCATTTTAATTTTACAGTTTTATTGCTGTATTTTCTGCTAAACTATTTTACGTATTTTCCCCTTTTAATTGTTGCCCGCTGTGATCTGTGTTCCATCAGACTGTAATAACGTCTTTTAGAAAGTCTCTTAAAAGTATGCTGGAACGTCTTTGAGAGTGGGGTCTTTTACTGGAAGAAATGAGGAAAAGAAGTTATTAATGCTTGTAATCATCTGAGATGTTTTGGTTTCTTCCAGTGCAGAACCAGACCTGTACAGAAGATGATGGCATATCATAAATGGGAAGAAACACTCCAAGAAAAAAAAACAAACAACACCCAACAAAACAAAACAAAACAAACCACCAGACAGGAAAAGTTTTGTTTCAATCACTGCTAATTTACACCTCACAAGAAGATATAGATAGATAGATGGACAGGCAGACAGATAGATATTTGAAGACATCAACATTTTTCATTTATGTTTTGATCAGCAGGCTTAGTGATGATAATGAAAATAGAAAGGTGAGAATGTAAAAGTCAGATTAAGTGAGAAATACTTAAGGAATAAAGAAACTTAGGCAAGAAAGGAAGGGGTGGTTACATCAGTTAAAGATCTATCATAGGCTTTCCATTACGACAGCAATGTAACTGTAATTGAATATAACCAGGAAGCCATTTGGAAAACCCTAGAAAGACTTGAGAAAGTGTGTAAAAAATGAAACAAACTAAAAATACAGATGAAACAGACAGGAGGTAGGAAAGAGAAGGAGAGATACTGCATGTCTGAATGATGGTAGTGATAAATAAACCCATAGGAGTTAGAATCAGGATATGAAAGAAATAAAATTAATGCCTTTATCTCATCTATTTCTTCTTTAGTGGCTGAACAATAAAGACAAAATAAATGAACTACTATGATAACTCCTATTTTCTTAAGTGTAGCTTTCTTTTATTCTTTTTTACCGAAAATCCATTTAATTTAAAATATGTATGAAGAAAAGGGAAAACCTGTTAGTCTAAAGCTATGCACAGCACGGTTCAATTTGAAGCACGTTTTTTTATGGCCAAGTTCCAAAAAGCAGTCGGATGGGATTTACAATGCCAGTGTTGACAGGATCTTAAACATAACAGCATTAGAAAGCTGCCACCATAACTTTTTGGATAGAGATGGCTACAGTAAGTTGTAGGCTACAATTAAAGCTCATTCATTACTGCTTTCTTCTCAACCTTGAAAAGCTTAAGGACTTAGGGATCTCAAAGCCACTAAATTTTCTTCCTGGCCTAGACCATTGATGAATAATTCAGAGTGGTCCAAGGGATTTTTTTCATTTTTTAAGGGGTGAAATTTTTCCAGTAGAAAGAGGTGAAAGGAGAGAAAAAAAGGAAACACGTTGAAGTGCAACACACTTGACTTTTATTCAGCCAAAAAATCTTCTCTAGATCTTGATGCATATCTGTTCTACAGACACTTTTTCTATTCTTTTTTTTTTTTTGACCCAACCCCAGTAAAGTGTCTGCACTTTTTTTTTTTCCCCAAAAATGTAAAGAAGCCAGAAATATGTGCCTATTTTCTATTCAGAAATCTGAACTGATAAAAGGGCAAGTAAAATGCTGGAGAAGAACTTACCCTCAATATCACCAGATTCTGTCTGAGAAGTAGCATTTCAGGTGGCTGATAGTCATATATACATTCATCAGAATCTGACTTCCCATCAGCTGACTTAGTAAGAGTTTAATAATACATTATTCAAGCAAAGAAAATATTAGCTGGATATTTCAAGGAGATAGAGTTATTCTATTTCATTGGATTCTGGCAATGAATCATCACTTCCTTCATGTTACATGTTGCTGGATGCATATCTAGTTGATAGCAATCTGAATCTGGAAAGAAAATGCTTCAGGCTGTACTAACATAAGTTTTATAACATGAAAAATAGGTCAGTTGTAAATTTTCAATTATGATTTTGGTTTGGCAAGAGACACTATGTTAATCTGAATATTGATTTTAGAATTTTATCAGCTTATTATTGTCAAGTAAACCAATGTTATGTTTTTCCACACCCAGTACTGCATTTTCACTTCAGACAGTAGAGTCTTAGGATAAAGCATTCCTAGCAAAAGCTAGTCAGTGTCACATCTGCGGCAATATAACTCATTAGCACTGGAGCCTAGAACAACCAGCAATCTTGCTGCCCTGAGGATATAATGTAGAAAATACACTTTGACATAGTTTTCCTGACAGGATTTTCCTGCGTATCATTAAATAAATATAAACAAAAATCACTTTCTCTCTGCTCAAGGGTAGGAAGAAAAAAAAGAAAACTACAACTGTTAATAGATTTAAAACTTCCTAGGGATAGGCAAGATATCAATGGCACTCTAAATTCTCAAAGGGAATAAATGGGGAGGGGGTAAAATCAGAGTTTACCGTCTCTTTCACATTGGTCATCCACTCTGTACTACACTGGGGAGCTCTTCTTCAATCCATCCTACTGTTCCATCTGTTATATCTGCTCCGATGTTATATTTTTATTGCTTCATTTCCTTGAAGACTTTACATAAGGGAGTTTTCTAGAAGCTGTTGTTCTATAAAACTCAGTCAGAAGGTACTTCAGGCTTCCAATGTTCTGTTTTTCTAGAGGTAGGCTTGAGCAATGCTGTTTATCTCATAGTGGGTGAGCAGCCACTGTCGAAGGAAAATTAGACAAATTTCTTAAGTGAAATATAGAAGAGGTTTCAGAGCAGAGATTATTTAGGAATATATTTGGGTTGAAAAATATTCTTATAAGGATCTATAAAATGTGAAAGTACCAAGTAATGTGAAAGAACTTTAGAGTGTATGAAGTTATGGAAAAAAAATATGCCATATTAATTCTGCAAGACCTACCTTTCCCTCATACCGCACAACTTCACTTCACTTATGCATGTTAGAAAAAGGACATTGTTATTGTCAGGAGATAATATCCTTACAAAATTGTGACCATCATTTTCCCTGACAGATGAAAATATCTATTGACACCAGGAGCTGTATAGAAGTCAAGAAAATGCTGGGGTTCCTTCCTAGAGGTTACAACAAAGTACCAGGTATTGTAAATAAAGCAATTATTATGATAATTTAATATTGATTATGTTCTTTGTAAACAGTACTTAATAATTTAATAAGTGTGCATATTATCTCTGTGAAATTTATTTTGAATAGTTTTATACAATGCCAGTCAATTTTTCCAATAATTTGAGATCTGAAGAAAATGAAGAAAGAAAACAAAACAAAACAAAAATCACATAGATCTAAAAATCAAGCAACGAAATTACAGCAATTTTCTTCTTTGACTGTAACAATGCAATCAGAAGTAACCAATATGGGAAAAACAGAGACAAACAGTTCACTTAACCTTCTATGAGGATTTGCGGTGCATCAATTTCTTCTCTGTTCACAAAGCCACTATGGAGCCAAAGACAGCTGAGGAGAACATCAGCTTATGGCATGTACCTGTTTGCACATCTCTAGATCTGCGCTCTTTCTGATTAGCAAAATTTGTTTGCTAAATGTCTCAGTCATTTAGGATAAATGTGCAACATACCAATCTGTAAAAGTAGACAAGTTCATGCATAACAAAACCTGGTGATAAAAAATTAATAGGTTGCATTCCCCATTACAAATACCATAGTACCTCCTGCAAGATATGAGCAGACAAAATTTCAACTCACCAACAGAGAAGCCACAGAATTACATGTCAAATCCAAAGGGATTTTCTATCTGACACAATAAAAATGGTTGTATAAACCCAACAAACCTAAATTTCCTCTGAACTGATGAATGTAAATGTTTTTACAGACAAATGCCTACATATTATTCCATACAATACTTTCAGCAATTCACAGTTTTCCCCCACAGTTGTAGCACTATATGTAACAGTGATTTAATGAAACTTCTCATCTTCAGACAGAATAGCTGAATGGAGTTACTGCCATGTCAGTTTAATTGCCCAGACTTGTAAGTGTTGTACACCTTGTTATTTAAGCCGCACGTAGCAAGCTACCTGTGAATGATCAGCTTTGCCAACAGGTATAATGTAGCAGAGATTTAATTGCTTTTGCCTTTGGCATCCTTCTCCCCCAAGGGATGGCAACTCTTACTTCGTTTCAATTATAAGACGAGCAGCTACTTAGTGGTCTTTCACCTGGAAAAGGATCAAGACTGTAAGTGTTAATTAATCAAACTTCTGAATGTTTCAGCCACTTTTGATTTGTTCTCCAGCACTGCAAGATTCAAGTTCTTCTGGATGAGTCTGCAAGCCTCAGGGTCCGTAGTCAGTTTGTGGTTTTTGAAAATTGTGTCCAATCCACTAGAAATTTGAATGTGACTGTTGAACTCCCTAGGGAGGTCAGAAGCAAGAAAAGCATTATTGGCTTCTGTTTGATGTCTTTTATCCATTTTTGTGTAATGTACTAGGCTGTCAGGTGTCCTGAGCTCATCTTTGGTTGACCAGTCATTTCTCCTAGTACCACAGAAAACGCATTACAGGAGACTGTCGGGGTAGTTCCATCTCAAACGAATTATGGCACATGTTATCCTTATTACTAAGGATTGTAATCCTGTAGCACAGCATTGCGATTGCTAGTAACCAGACATAAGCACTGTACTGAGTTTGCAAGGCCTCAGCACAGAGGTTCATCAGTCCTGCTCTGCGTGAACTTTTCTTGACCTGTCTGCAGCTTCATTTTACTCGGTTTAGCTGTGACAGCAGTTTCTCTAACTGACCAGGTATACATGGCTAGGCTATCCTACTTTGTTTATCTTTGTGTGATACAACTGCAAGTTTTTATAGATAGCAGCAACAAGCAGTTACTCTGTGTAGAACAAGAACAAGATATTTATGACTAACATAAAGATGCAGTGCAGGGGAAAAAAGTCCTGTTATGACAGCGAAGAAGCAGAAAGGTGTAAAAATGTGTTACCAAATGCGTAAAAAAAAATCACCCAAAGTGGACTGTAGACCAAGGAAGAGGCAAGGATCAACACCAGCATCATACTCCTGCCACTAAAGGACTACAGATACTGAGGATCCCCATAACACACACACACCTTCTCAGCACCAGCTTGAAATCCCCGACCTCAGGACCCAGAGGAGTGTTGGGAGGGGTAGAATAGCTCCAGGACATGGGGTAGAAACTAAGGCATGTGCATTTAACAATTTTAATGGCATTATTTTTCTTTCTTTCTGTAATAATTACATCTGGACTAATAATGACTAAACTTAAGATTTAAATTATACTAACAATAAATTCTTGATTTTACTTACATACAGGTGTGCTTCCTCTTTGCACATAAACAAGATTTTAAGAGGATGAAATCTTGGCTGTATGGAAAAATATGTAGAAACTATTTCCGCTGACTTCATTAGACTCAGAATTTCAATGTATGTTTTTGTGTATAGAAAATGCTACATGTATTTTTATTACATTTGAAATTATTTGAATAATTTCACTGCTTTTAACAATCTAATCATTCCTGGATTTAAAATAAAAGAGTATTGTTAAAAGTATAGCTCTCCAGAAACATTTTTACAATGTTGTCTGTCCTTTTTTGCATTGACAACATATTAGTTTCATTAAAAATTTTGACTTGGAAAATGTCTCTTGACGAGGATGGAATTTCTGATCAAAAAGAGGCGGGGGGGGGGGAAGAGGGGGAGAAACTACTACCTAATTTGCTATTCTCTTGTGGATCTCAGTCTCTCTTGGGAGTTATTCTTCAAAAGCAGTGATTAAGTCTGTAGTGATCAAAACCCCTCAGCTGGACCATAACCCATTGAATATTCATGTTTGTATTTCTGTCCCTAAACTTTTTCCACTGTGGGACTGCAAAAATGTTTGAAATGCCTAGATTTCACAGGATAAGTAAACTCTTGAGAAGAAAACTAAAAATTAGTACCATAATACACTACTTGCAGCACAAATACACTACTTATAGCACCTTTTGTTTTGAGCTGTCACTACAGTGACATTTAAACTAATCTTTATGAAAAGTTCAACTCCTTTTCTTCTATGAAAAATAAGTCTCCTATGTAATGATAAAAAGGTTCCAGTTACATCAATTAGACCAGTTTTAAAAGCAAAGTAAAAACAGTGAGAAGTGTGTTTTCCTCTTAATGCACAGTCAGGCGCCCAAAAAAACCCCACAGTTAAAGATAACTCCACTATGTGGATTATATCTGAAATGTTTAGAAATAATATCTCAAAAAAAGTCCAAAACCCAAACAATAACAACAAAAAAACACCCACAAACATCCCCCCCCCCAGCTTTGTAAAGCCAATTTCTGAGGAGTTAGGGAATGTCCATATCACAACCGCCTATGCATGTTCTTCCACCTTTCTTGAATATTTACTTGAAAAGAAGCCATGGCTTGCATAAAAAGAAGTTTCGAAATAAAGAAATACAGGAGAAAGAAGAGAAAGAAAAACTGATACTGTCCAGTATTTGCACAGATCACCGTGCATCAGAACATTTGGATCCCATCACACACTTATGCCCCCGGAACCACTGGTGGTAGTAAGTTGTCATGAGAGGTCTGTTACTGAGAGCTCTCTTTCCAGAATAGAGACGGCTGCACCCAGTATATTTTTCCATGTAACGTAAAGTTACAAGTATTTTACCACACAAACACTTTATTGTTTTTGTTACCCTGTTACACAAGATATATTTTTAGGAAAAATGTTTCAAAGCATAAAACTTCTTTTATTAGCTTATAGAAAACAAAACAAAACAAAACACAAACACAGAATCAACTCCAAAAAAGGCCTAACCCATGAAATTCTGAACAGTCTAACCAAATTCTGTTAGAAATCCAATTCTGCTTATGTGTGTTGGTAGCCTATGTCAAATACAACACTTACATGTATCTTTGCATATCACCATCTGTATTGTTTTGCCTCTTCCGTATTTACTAAAGTTTAAAGAACGAAAACCTTGCCAGAAAGCTCCACCTTTATGACCAGAACACATATAATGGAAGTAATAATAATGCAAGCTTTCAGAATTAATATAACTTCTAAAATGACACCAAAGAGAATCGAATCCTAATTCAATTGGCATGTCTGTTACTGGTTTCCTCGGAGTGACTAGCAAGATCCGTACGTTACACATTTTGTACTACTCCCTTGCACAATCTGCACTTCACTGAAAGCTCTGCTGACAAAAAGGCAGCAAGAAGAGCTACGAAATTGCAATCTGTAGCCCCGGGGCTACAGATAAGCAGTCTGTTAGTAAGGACAAAAGGCTGCCTAGACCACACACCTCAGGCACTTCAGTTCTTCCTTGGGGTATACAACAGGATTTTATATTTTTGCCTAATTACAAATATTGCAGACCATACTGTTCCAGAAGATGTATCTGAATGAAAGCAGCTTTAAACAAACCTTTACCATGTCTCCTAATGGCGGGAGCAGGGGACTGACTTTTTTTACATGTCTGTACATTTATTTAGCAGAGTCAGGTGAAGACCTAAAACCTTATAAAAGAGGTGTGGAAGGTACTTTTCAGCTAGCTATTTACTAAGAAACCTAGATAAGGCTGAGCTGCATGTACAGAGTGCCACATTCTTCTTCTCTCTGCTTTCTGTGGATTTGAAAACTTAGGCTACTGAATTAAACATTGGATACTCACGGGTATGAGCAGCAGCAGTACAATTCTACTTACTGTGCCCTTTTACACATTCCTCCAGAAAAAAAATAATAAATATCCAACTAATTAGAGAGTTCGTTTTATGAGAGCTATGAAACATTGCTGTGGATGTTTTATTTCAAAGGTCATTTATAGTGCAGATTTTTATTGCAACTGAGAAGAATGAAAAAGGTAAAAAGAAAGTTCCTTTTGTCACTACCAGGGTGTCACATATGTTTGCTTGAGAACGTATTTGAGTGGCACGTAAAGCAACCAGGCAAAATAATAAATAATTCCTTTCTCATCTTTTATTTTATTTCTAATTCTGGAAATTTGCTGCTTAAGAGTTTTGCAGAAAATGCTTTTTTCTGTGTTGTAAGTAATTGCAATTCTGGTGAAGAAACAAGAGGATTGGAAAAAAAATTACACTTGTTTACTTTACAGTCCAAAGAAATTGCTCTATTATTTCAATTTGTCACTTTATTTTTTACATGAGTGTTTTCTATTGAAGTCACAGCTATATAACTCATAGAAATTAGAGTGATGGCATATGTTTCTATGGTTAACGCTTTTAGTGTTTCCTATTACCGTCAAAGTGATGTAAAAACACAGCCTATTGATATTTATGCTAACATCCTCTTTAGCATGTCATATAGTGAATTTGATATTATTGATGTCTATTGTCTTCCCATTTTTACAGGGAAAAGACCGATATTTGTTATAATCCAGAATTTAGATTAGATTTGTCTCTTCTAAAAATCAACAAGACTGAGATATTCCTCACTCATGTCTAGATAAGGAAAGAAAAATAAGTATCCTTCCCTTTTGTGATTTCTGACTTGGGAGAAAAATAATAGGGTAATATGGAGGACTATTAGATGGTGCAGTTAAAGTGATATTCTTATCACATAAGAGATCTCAGCATCTATGGAGTCTCTACAGAAGTATTTACAGCCATGATTTCCACACAGACTGGATCTTGACAATGCAGTTAAAGTCAAGAGAAGATGAGGATTTTGGAACAGCAGGCTCAAGCCAAATATACAGTATCCAGAAGTATATATCAATGTAATAAGGGCAGCAGTAAATTGGTAGGGAATAAAAATAACTCTTTAATCTCAGAACTTCAGGCAATATACTCCTATCTCAAAACCTTTTTTTGGCTATACATTCCTATATACTAGCTAGCACTACTGTTGACAAGAGTAATTTTGTATGTTACCACATCCAACCTCAACTGGTTTCCTCCAAACTTCTAAACAAAGGTGATGGAAAGATCTACTTATGTAATTTTTCAGTTTTTCAGGCTATGTGTTCTCACTGAATAACCTGTACTTTACTTTTAACTATTGATTTGTTCTCTAACCATGAATTTTTGGAAATCATATTGCCTTGAAAGACAGTTACCACTCCTGTTACCTCTGCAAAGGATATCAGTTGTTATTTACAAATACAAAGCAAAATTGTGATTATCTGGTCTGTTCGTCTTCTATTTAAAATGTACAGACTAATTAGAGAAAACTTTCTTCTACAGGCAATTAACCTTGAAAAGTAAATAAATCCCTTCTTTAAGTTTTATATACCAGAGATACCTTTTGTAAGGAGGATACATATTCCATAATGTTTGTGGAAAAACACATGTTTATCAAGCTAAACAATAAAAATGATAGCAATCACAAGACAGACACTTAAAATCATAAAGTATTTGCATTAGAATTGCCATTGAACTTCTGCACAGAATCATAGAATTGCCTAGGTTGGAAGGGATCTTTCAGGTCATCGAATCCAACCATCAACCTAACTCACAAAAAACATCCCTAAACCATATCGCTAAGCACTATGTCTACCCACCTTTTAAATACCTCCAGGGATGATGGTTCCACCACCTCCCTGGGCAGCCTGCTCCGATGATTAATAACCCTTTCTGCGTAAAAATTCTTCCTAATATCCAGTCTAAACCTCCACTGGTGCAATTTAAGGCCATTTCCTCTTGTCCTATAGCCTGTTACTTGGGAGAACAGACTGTTCCCCACCTCTCTACAACCTCCTTTCAGGGAGTTTAGAGAGTGATAAGGTCTCCCATCAGCCTCATTTTCTCTAAGCTAAATAATCCCAGCTCCCTCAGTTGCTCCTCATAAGACATGCAGGCATTTTTTTTGCCTTCTCTCCTCCTCAACAGGATCTCATATACCAGAATCTATTTTTGCAATGTTTAAAATGTTCAAATACAGCTGACAGTGTAAATCTTATTGGAACAATGAAATAAGCTTCTAAGTGGGTGCTAGAATAAAAGTATCATAATTCCTATTGATTTATGTCTTCCAGTTATGATCAGAGCTTATCCTGAATTAAAAGCATTTCTAAGAGCACTTGTTGTGGGTGAATTCCCAAGCAATCAACAAAGGATGCTCCCATGTCATGTGGGGGCAGAAAACATCCACTTAAAGGCTTTTCTTCTACACTTACTTTTTCTATTTAAATGAAAATTTTGGATATTTAATATTTGTGATACTTCTTTTTCCTTTGAGTTCACAGACATTAAGGGAAGCAACTGACAGACACAGTCATTGTGTTACATGACTTAGTAAAACTGATGAAGTACTTTCAAGGGCTAAGTAGAAGCTGAAAAGGGTATTTCAAGGCCGCATTTTGGTCTTTGACAGCTAAATTCCAGAGTATCCCAATTCAAACCAAGTCCTTTTACTGCAGGCTTAAAAAAAAAAAAAAAAGCTTCTCCTCCCCCCCCCGCCCAACTCCTACTCCCCCAAGTTCATTTTATGTACCTTTGGACATGCAGAACTGTTTAACATAATTCTATTGGCATGTCAGAATCTAGTTTTTACGTTTGTGTTTCCCACTTTCATTCTTCAAGTTCGTATCTTCGATAACATTTGTTCACAGTTTGTTTGTTAAGGAACTGCATCTTCTCAACCTGTCTCATATAATGAGATTCAGGCTGGAAGGGCACTCCAAAGGACACTGGTTCAACCTCCTGCACAAAACTATGTCAGCTCTGGAGTAGACCAGGCTGCTCAGGGCTTTGGCCAGACAAGTCTTGAAAACCTCCAAGGATTTGGACCACACAGGCTCCAGATAGAAAATTTAGGTTTCCGTACATCACAAAATGCAGGTTTGGGTAACAGGTAGAACCTAAATTCCAGCAACTACTGGTTCAGAAAGACCCAAAGAGTGAAAAGGTATATCCCATTAGCCAGAACAGATACTTACATAAATGTAAGATTTAACAGAACTAAGTGAACGGTCGGAAAATTTAAGTTCTGGAAAAAGTAAGCTATAATAATAACTGATCGATTAACTTTAGAGAAAGTATATAAAACCCACTGTATTCTCTACCAAACTGAGGTGTCTAAGCTTGGATATGTTTTCCAATGGGATCAAAAACTATTTATGCGGGGCAGATAAACAAGGAGACTGGCAGACACAGTATTTTTACATTTACCTTATTTGGATATGCATTTTTTTTCAAAATACTGTATTTTGGTTTCCAAAGATTCCAGCTCTAGTTTTGTACCAAGTTTAAGATATTCTGAGAAAAACCCTGTAGGAATTTAAGCACTGCCAGCAATGCAGCTGGGGTGGTGTCTGGATTTAAATTGTTTTCACATCATCATCATCATGAGACAACGTGTAATAACTTCTGAAACTATTTCAAAGCATGGTATGCTATCTGAGAAAGAGAGCATGGTAGCCTTCACCATGCTGTGTGCTGCCATGGCAAGACTGCGTGTGGAAAACTGCACAAGCAGTAAAACACATGGCACTGAACCGCCATAACACAACTTTCCCTTCCTTTCCTCTGGTAAATTCTACTTCTAAAGCATAGTCTAGTTCTCATTTTCTTCCTTTTAACTTTAGCTCCTTATTTTATATATACAGCCACCTAAACAGGTCACTCTGTGATTCTTCTTGGTGATTGTACTTACAGTTCTTCAGAAGCCTTTACGATATTCTCATGCAATTTGTAGACATGTTTTCCTTTGTGTGTAATGTTCAAAAGTAACATACAAGCATCAGAGTTTCGTTTCAACAAAAAGTGAATGCAAGGAACAACTGTTTTCAGTATAAATTTGTAAGACTGTTGAAATATAAGAGATGAGAATTAACTATAGCCAAGAGAGATTGTGCACAGGGTCATGTTGTTTTATTGCAAACTTGATGCTGGTCACAAAGGTCATTCTGAGGGAAACTGATGGAGCTATGAACTGAATGAAACATGTTTATAGTCAGTAATAGGAAGAAGAATGGTTTCCCCTATGTTTCCACACCCACCATGAAAAGAAATTTTGGACTGGTGACAACCTTACTGACAAAATCAGGAACCACTCTCACTAGCTGTGTTGGAGCTTCTATTTCATATCAACGTATTCAGATGTCCACCGCCAAAAAACACCTTTCAAATCCCAGTGTCCACATCTATGTTTGTGTACATACACTATCAGTTAAGTAGGAGTACATTTACAATTTTGCCTGGGTCTTGAAAATGGTACATTCTTAGACTCTTCAATTAGTATATTCTTCTGATCAGATCAGTATATGTGATTTGATGGACTTGAGACGTAGCCCTTTGTTCTCTAAGATATATCTTATTTTAACTCATAAGGAGGGGGAAAAAAAAAGTCACTGTTAATCAAATAGCAATAGGCTAAACAAGCTAGTAAATACCAGTTTTGTACTTGCCAATTTTTAAGAGCAAGGCAAGGAAGTTTTTTAGCCTAGATACACTCATAACAGCCATAAGCATTGCCAATTTAGCTTACAGTTACCTCATTTCTTGGATACAATTTGAACAGCCAGCAGGAAATACTCTAAAAAACCCCAAGCCCAAACAAAAGAAAAAAAGCCAACTAAATTAACAACTGACCAATGGAGATTTAAATTGGCAAACTGAAAATTCCAAGAGGAGGAACTAATCATTAACACTTCTGCTTTCCCAGATGTACGTAAAACTTGAATTCAGATCCCAAAACTGGTTTCTGCCCTTCAACGCGTACTACTATTTTTCCTTTCAGTTTGGATACTTGCCTTGCGTTTTTCTTTTAAACGTATGACTACAGTAGAGGAATTCATGGTGTCATCCCTTTCCATCATAATGTATTGACTGACTATGCAGAAGGCAGAGCTGACTATGCAGAAGGCAGAGCTAGCTACACAGAGATGTTTGTTTTCCTCTATTCAGAATTTTTTTGGGTTTTGTTTGGTTTTGTTATTTTTTTTCCAGCGTATTACAGGGAAGAAACAACTTGCAGATGGCAGAAAACTCTTAAACACTCTGAAAAGAAGAAGAAATATTTTTCATGAGTAACTTGATTTGTGAGTGGGCTCCACATTGCTTTTTGTGCATGAGACACATAGATAAGGCACAAATCACACATTTACCATCCTGCTTGTGTAAGACAAGCACAAAACAGGATGAAGTCTAATTTCTTACATTATAGTACATGCTGCTCAACTCACCAGGTTTTTTCAGCAGACCTGGATCCTTGATTATTTAATATTTGCATGCTGGGTTATATTTCATTAAAACTTAAGCAAGCAGAAGCAAGTTTCTTGAAAATTTCTAATGTTTACTAACAGGTGCACATATTAGAATGCTAACAAATATTTGAAAGAATATTCAAAGCAAAACAGGGAAGGGAAGGGGAAGGGGAAGGGGGAGGGAAGGGAAGGGGACAGTAAGAAAAAATGTAAAAGAAGTCACCGGAAAAAAAAAAAAACAAAAAACAGGCATTGTAATCTGAAGATAAATTTCAAATGTACTTGTACTTTTCTGTATACATGGCTTCTGAGGCAATAAAGGATTTTTTTTTTTCAAAAGCAGTTTCTCCACTACTTGTGATATTAATAATTTTCTTTCATTTTAAATGATATAGAATTATTAACTTAACCACTACTAAATCCTATGATAGTTTCCCTAGGAAATGTATCTGAGACACTGAGTGTGATTTGAGAATTGGATTCTCTTTGTTATTCATCTCCCAGAGAGTTTTGTACTGGGAGGATAAACCTTATAATGGCAGAAGAGTCGGCATGTCTTGAAGTATTTGACACTCTTCCATCTAAGCCACACTATTTTGACTCTTAAAAATAATTATTACAAGGTCCTCAGGGATGTAGAAATGGAAAACTAGTATGGAAATTAAGCCATTCTCATTCAAGTGCCTGTACTGACATTAGTCCCTGCTGTGTTGCCAGAAATGAGGACAGCCTAACAGAGAAATACTGCCTCCATACTACCCTTATGAGCACTTGCAATGTGGCCTCCAAAACATATTTTCAATTTCCTCAGCTGCATTTTCAATTTTATTTCCAACTCTCTGACAAAAAGTGCTTTTTTACCTAATTGACCCCCTAAATCCACACCTTACCACTACTCTTCACTTTTGATACAAGACATCCAGTTGTAATAACAGTATTTCAGGTTATTAAAGCAACATGGTACTTCCAGGTCAATGCTATTACCACTTTTATGCCTTGCATGCTTATATCTCTCTTCCTCTCTAATAAATTGAATTATGGAATTTATATAAATTCAATTATAAACTCAAGCTTGTTAAAAAGAAAAAAGAAAAGAGTTCTCTAGGGTAATCCAACAGAAATGTCATCTGTTGTTCTTCCAAGCTGAGAATGATGAAACATATTCCTTAAATTTTGTAATTGTACAGTGTCCATGGATAATTATATAAAGAAAATTTACCATGATATATGGTACATTATAAGAGTACTTTAAGAATATCACTAGTACCAAATAGAAAAAAAAAAAAAATATCTCAACTATACCAAATTTTCAGAACAATATATTAACCTTATCAGAAATACTCTCTTAATTTGAAGCAACTGCTACCCTAGTCTTTTTCTATCTCTAACTTTTATTTTTTAACCCATTACTTAAAAAAAAAAAAGACCAAAAACCTTGTGTTTTCTTGAATGTATTTCTACAACCAGTTCCCCTGTCAGTACAAATGGGATAAATTTCCATACAGGCATACCCCCTAGCATGTTTGAATGCAAAGTTATGCATTTTTATATGCCTACAATTTCCAGAAGGATTCATTTTCTGGCACTTGTCTGTGAACTTTCAAAGTACATACCTATCATACTTGTTTAAAATCTTGCATTTTCTTAAATGATCTACCAAGAATGCTTTACCAAATCGGCCCTTTGTCAGACTGCAAGCAGTTCTGTTTGAATGCTTCTTATTTCTTTTTAAATTCATAAGGGAAAGCTAGGAGATAAAAATGCGTCTTTCAGCTCCAAAAACTGAGATTAAAGAAAAATTATTTTTAAATTGAAAAATAAAAGGGAAAGTATTTTTATTCAGATATTGACTCAGTTGTATGACCATAACATTAATGCCTTATATACAATGAATTTACTTGACTGTACCAATTAAGACACGTTGTCTTAAGAGTGGTTGAAGTTGGAAGGGACCTCTGGAGGTCATTTGGGCCACTTCCCATGCTCAAGCAGGACCACCTAGAGACAGTTGTCCAGAACAGTGTCCAGATCACTTTTTAATATCACTAAAGATGGTGAATCTACAACCTCCCTGGGCAACCTGCTCCAGTGCTCAGTCACCCTCACATTAAAAGTGTTTCCTGATGTTCATATGGAGCCTCCCGTGTTTGTACCTATTTCCTCTTGTCGTGCCACTGTTTACCCCTGAAAAGACTCTGGCTCCATCCTCTTTGCACCCTCCCTTCAGGATTTATATGCATTAATGAGATCCATCCTAAGCCTTCTCTTCTCCAGGCTAAACAGTCCTTGCTCTCTCAGCCTTTCTTCATATGGGAAATGCTATAGACCCTTAATCATCTTCATGGCTTTCAAAACACCTATGAGGACCAGGGCTTGGGAACATGAAGTTTCTTCCAGTTGTCTGAAGAAGGTCTCAGCTACTTCTTCCAGATCAGGCAGTCTGTACCAGACACCCACCACAGTGTTGCCCACATTGGTCTGCCCTCTAAGCCTGACTCATCACCTTGCAGCTGGATCATCACCCTTACCAAGGCAGAGCTCAGTGCACCCCTCCTGCTCTCTCACATAAAAAGCAGCTTCCTCTCCTCATCTCTCTGGCCCATCTTCTTAAAGAGCCTGTATCCATCCATGGCAGCACTCCATTTGTGTGAGTTATCCCACCACATTGCTGCCGTGCCAATTAGATGGTAGTCCTGCGGCTGCACATGCACCCCTAATTCCTCCTGTTTGTTCCCCATGCTCCATCCTTGAGTGTACGGGCACTTCAGAAAGGCACCCAGTTGTGCTGATTTCCCAGAAAAGGCATGAGAGCTTTCCTCATCATGCTGTCCCCATAGCACTTATTTATGTGCATACGCTAGAAGTGGTTCCCTTTCAGCCTTGATTTGCTGATCATGAAGTCCCATCTGTTCACACCCCATATACTTGACGTGTCAACCCAGTCCATCACACCCTCATTTGATCATTGGTCATCTTTTGCCTCCCTGCATTGCTCCTATTTTAAAACTCTCCTCACCAGTCCGTCTACTTTATTGGTAAAGATGCTTTTGCCCCACTTGGCCGGGTGGATCCTATGTCTTTGAAGCAGCCCTCCATCCTCAGAAGGTCCCGTGGTCATAAAATTCAGAACCCTGTTGCTGACTCAAGCTATGAAAGCAATTGTTGACACACAGGGACCTTCCACTCCTCCTCAAGCTCCTCTGCCTCACTGGCAGAATTGAAGAGACACTACCTGGCACCTGTGCCCTACACCCTCTCCCTGAGAGTCGTGTTTGATATACTCTGGGTCTCTCCTGGCCATGCTGCTGCTGCGTACATGGGAAAGCAATGGGAGCAACCATCTGAGGGCCAGGCTTGTCTGCCAGGCAAGCCTCAGCATTCTCTCCATGATGTCCTCTCTGAGTCCCTGGCAAGCAGCACACCTTCCTGGTCAGAGATTGGGTCCACAGACAGCGACCTCCATTCCCCACAGCAGCAAGACTCCCTCCTGAAATCCCTCACTTCTGCCCCATGGTGCATCTGTGGGGCTCAGGGTCAACCAGCACAGGTGGTGCCTACCACTTAATCAAGCATATAGCAGGTGTATGTATTTCACATGAACTGACATTCTGGTCATAAGACAGAGATATATCTCTGTCAGTTGACTGGGGAGGACACATTCAGCTATGTGTCAAACCCTCAGGAAAGACAACTAAAACTCAAGGGAGCAATGCATCCTAATGACTGCCTATCGGACCCTTGGAGAGATGCCAAGAAGAAATTGGTTTCAATTTGGAGGACTGATCTGTATGTGACTTTTAGACTTTAGGTTAAGTTACACAACATAAGAAAATCTTTTCTGTGTATGTAGTTGCATCTAGTGTTTGATAGTTAAGCTTCAATACCTTTGCAAAATATTTTCTGTATCAGTTTTGAAAAAAAATATGTCTGCATTGCAGATACCTGTTTGCTCTTTAAAATCTTATTAGTTTATCTTCACATTTTATGTTAGACTTAGAAATTTTTGACCCCATATTATACCCGTTTCTAAACTGAAGTAGCTTCTAGAAATGTTCCAGCATCAAATAGCCCATAACAACAGAGTGAAACGTACACTCAAAGAAGGCAAAGTAACACATTTACCCAGAAAGGTCAGTCTTGCTGTTCCTTTAAAGTCATAGTAGATCTAGTGTTCTGTAAATTGTTTGGAGCACAAGTATCTTGCTTCTCAGCTGAAACAGAAATATTTCACTGTCACTGTATCGTTAAACCAATAGAAAAGTATAAAAAAAAATGTAATTTCTTAACCACCAGAAGTAAATGATGTGAGGGTTAAAAAATCATAACATACTCAATACGCTATCTACTAAAACCCCCTGGTTTTATTGCACATGACAGAACAAGAGAGTTCAGCTCTCCGCACACATTATGCCTTATATCGCAAAAGACAAAGGGAATTTGCATCATTTGGGACCTTGCATATCTTCAGTGCAGGGAGATCACTGGCTTTTCTGGACTCTATGGAACAACATTGATAAAAGATAGACCACATTACTATCACCTCCACCCTGGGCATGAGGAGCACCACTTTTGGGAGTCAAGCAGTGATAGTTTTGGTCAAAGCAGTGGCATTCCCACTCCACACATCAGCACAATGGCTCTGAACAAGTGAGTCACTCAGCCCGTTGAAGCTGCTGGGGTCAAGGCTTTGACAGCAACTCCTATGTGAGCCCCATATTCCCTGCATGCTTTGGAGGGGAGGAGACGCTTGAGGAGAGCCTGTTTTTCATTCATGAAAGGCCAAAGGTAGCTCTCCTGTGCGTTTTTCCACGCATAAAAACTGAGACAAATTGTGTGCATCACTGGGAGTGACTTAACATCTTATGACATTGCACTACTGAAATACAGAATTATCTCGTGTTCAATATAATTCCTGTCTGTTTTAAACCACAATTCACAAGAATCTCAACAGGCAACAGCACATGTAGATATTTTATCTGCAGCTGGGTTAGGATGGCAAAATGAAAACTATTTTTGCAGAAAGCAGAAATCAACAAAAGCTTGCCTTTAATTTTTATCCAAAAGGTTAAGGGTAGCACTTAGTAGTAGAGGTCATTTTTTCCTCATCTTGTATGATTTTAATAGTATGCCTGAAGATTGAAAAAGAAAATCAAGTAACACCTACCTCCAAATTGTAGCTCCACAGATTAATTTATTGTTGTCCAGTACAGACACTATAAAAGAAACTAAAAATCCATCCCTTACTTCTGATTAGTAATCATCCCCTTCCAAACCCAGAGAGCGCTTTTTATCACAAAGAACTATGAAATGCTTGAGATACAGGGTTTAATCGGAGCTCTGATTTAACAATCTAATAGTGCCATTAGTCAAAAGGGGTGATATCGTGGATATAATCTATGATGTATGAATATAGAAATTCATTCAGTGATATTTAAAAGTTAAAGTTACACTTCTACATGCTATCAGAGATTGTAAACCACTTCCTATACTTCCTTAGGTAACAAAAAGGTGAAAGGCAAATGAAGTTAACCCGCTTATATGACCTCCATTACCATAATGATACCTTTCAGAAGGACTAAGGTCAAAAAAGTGTACCCCTGTCTTTGCCAGTCCAGAAATAATGAGGAACTCCTGTGACATAGGCAGTATCACAGATCACTCAGTCCATCTACCAGTTTCAATTTATTATTTTTTTTGTGGCTGTGAGCAATAGAAATAGGTACCACAAACCATGGATTAGGCAACACTTAAAATCTGCACAGGGGGTTTCAATGAATCCTTTGTGCACTCTTTCTGGCTCAGTGAATACTTACCCTCCCAGGTATAACAACTTTGATAGATGTGACTGAGGTGGACCTCACTCCAGAATAATATGAAGTTTAGCATGCATCCAACTACTTCTCTGAAAGGGCTGGATTTAAGCTCCTCCAAAGGAAAGAAACCGTGTGAATTGATTCCAGGTCTTATGTGAATGATCTACCTTGTAGGATTTTATGGAGTGAGACAAGGACATAATCCCTTGCCTCTATATCCACCTAGTGGAAATGACGGTTGTGTTTATGACAATCACTTTCTGCAATTAAATACACCATATATACACTTTGAAGTGAAAGGTGGGTTTTTGGGGTTTTTTTGTGTGTTTTTTTTTTTTAAGTAGTCAATAGAGAGATGTTCCCAGATCCAAAGCACCTAAGCTGGCCTTCTGAAGCTAGCTGATGTGAATATTGCCTAAATATGCTCTAAGAATTCCTGTCAGATAAGACTCCTAGGGAGGTAACACAGTATTTACCAATGCTAATGGTTTTGAAGAATGGGACAAGGGGTGAATTCTCTGGACTTGGGAACATTGTGAAGTTCTGGACATGTAGAAGGAGCCACAAACAGGGAAAAAGAGGGGGGGAAAGATGAAGGTAGACAGAATAACAGACAATAGGGTAGTTATAGATTTGAGTATAGGAAAGCAAACAAAATACATACATATACATGTATGAGTTATATGGTATACTTGGTTGCATGCAGCTGTAATATTATACCAAAGATCATTTGCATGAATAATCTTTTAAGAGATAATAGAGACAATTGTTGAAGATTAACGACAAAAAGAATATATATGAGGATAGGAGTAGCAGAAAAGTCTATGCTTTTAAATATTCAGAGATGCTTTCCGAGTTGAATATTATCATTAATAAAGAAAATACATGTCCTACTCTATATTTAATTTATCAATATTTCCCTTACAAAGTCAAGACAAGGTTTGGAAGGTCACAGATGTTTAAGATCTTTTCTAGATAGAGATTTAATTTTTCATCAACTCTTGGATATTTTTTTTTCCCAAATTATAATACGCTGTGATCACATCGCACAATCCCTACTTTGAGTTAGCTGGCCAGTTGGTGCAAATTCTCAAATGATCTTTTAAAATTAATTAAGTTCTTTCTATCGTTTCAGTATGACTGAGGTTCGTGCATATCTTTTGTACTAGGTTGACAGACTTCCAGCTACTTTCCTGAATTGTCTGTATTACTCCAGCATTTTACATTTTAACTCTTCTGTCCTGGAGTTGACTGGACAAAGCTGATTGTAGACCATTTGCCTTTGCACCTTTTAAGAAACACATGCCTTAATAACATAATATGCACTGGGAAGAGAAAAGTACACACTTGCATAAACAATAGCCACCACATTAGAAAAGCCCATGACAGCAAATCTGGAAAAAAAGTACAATTCTCTACTGTACTCGATGTAGCAAAGGCAAGAATCTAAAACAGACTTAGTAAAATAAGAGAAAAAGAACAGGATCTCTGACAGCACTCCAGAGAGCTGCACTCTAGGGTGGAGTTGGATATACCATGCTTTTTCCAGAGGCTATCAGTGAGCCTGAGAAAGTAAACTTTCTGCGAGATAACACTAAGAGTGGGTGCTGGCATGGCCCAGTGTCTTAGGCAGATCTGTCATTCACCAGTGCCTAGGGTGGCACCTGGGAGACTGTTAGCAGATAGCCAATATGACCATAGCCCTTTGTAATGACTGGATGGATAAATGAGGGGAGGGAAGCGGATGTTGTCTACCTTGACTTAAGCAAGGCTTTCAACACGGTCTCCCACAGCATCTTCATAGGGAAGCTTAGGAAGAGTGGATTAGACGAATGGACAGTAAGGTGGATTGAAAACTGGCTGAAAGATAGAGCTCAGAGGGTAGTGATTAGGGGCACTGAGTCTAGTTGGAGGTCTGTGACAAGTGGTGGTCCCCAGGGGTCAGTACTGGGTCCAGTCATGTTCGAGATCTTCATCAATGACCTGGATGAGGGGATAGAGTGCACCCTCAGCAAGTTTGCTCATGACACAAAACTGGGGGGAGGGGGGTAGCTGACACACCGGAATGCTGTGCTGCCATACAGAGAGACCTGGACAGGCTGGAGAGTTGGGCAGAGAGGAACCTTATGAAATTCAGAAGGGCAAGTGTAGGGTGCTGCACCTGGGGAGGAATAACCCCACGTACCAGTACAGGTTGGGGGCTGACCTGCTGGAGAGCACCTCCGTGGAAAAAGACCTGGGAGTCCTGGTGGACAACAGGATGACCAAGAGCCAGAAATGTGCCCTCGTGGCCAAGAAGGCCAATGGCATCCTGGGGTGCATCAAGAAGAGTGTGGCCAGCAGGTCGAGGGAGGTCATCCTCCCCCTCTACTCTGCCTTGCTGAGGCTGCACCTGGAGCACTGTGTCCAGTTCTGGGCTCCCCGGTTCAAGAAGGACAGGGAACTGCTGGAGAGGGTACAGCAAAGGGCTACCAAGATGATTAGGGGACTGGAACCCCTCTCTTATGAAGAAAGGCTGAGGGACTTGGGTCTTTTTAGTCTGGAAAAAAGACGACTGAAGGGGGATCTTATCAACACTTATAAATACTTAAAGGGTGGGTGTCAGGAGGATGGGGCCAGTCTTTTTTCAGTGGTGCCCAGTGACAGGACAAGAGCTTAACGGGCACAAACCTGAAGACAGGAAGTTCCATCTAAACACGAGGAGGAACTTCTTTCCTTTGAGGGTGGCAGAGCACTGGCACAGGCTGCCCAGAGAGGTGGTGGAGTCTCCACCTCTGGAGACATTCAAAACCTGCCTGGATGCGTTCCTGTGCAACCTGCTCTAGGTGAACCTGCTCTGTCAGGGGGGTTGGACTAGATAATCTCTAGAGGTCCCTTCCAACTCCAACATTCTGTGATTCTATAATAGGAAAGTCAGCTGGAAATGAGTATGCTTTGTTGATATGTAACTAGAGAGAAAATAAAGGCATTTGTAAGCTATGGATATGACAGGGATGATATCTGGAGACTAAGATCTGAAAATATGAATGTCTTGTCTATATGCTGAAAATGACAATCATGCTAAGGGACAGTAGTTATAGTGCAGAATAGAGCATCCTGAGCTTTTGACAGTTCTGTGCTGTTCAGCAGGCCAGTGTCCACTCCCAATATATCAGTTTCTGCCCCATCATGGTGGGTTGACCTTGGCTGGCCACCAAGTGCCCACCAAGCCACTCTATCACTGCGCTTCCTCAGCAAGGCAGAGGAAGAAAATACAATGGAAAAGCTTGAAGATCGAGATAAGGACAGGGACATCACTTACAAATTACTTGCATGGGCAAAACAGGCTCGACTTCAGGGAAATTAATTTAATTTATTGCCAATTAATAACAGAAAAAGATAGTGGGGAAAAAAACCCCAAAACTAAAACCACCTTCTCCCCGCTCCACCCTCCTTCTTCCCAACCTCAACTCCACTCTTGACTCTTCTATCTCCTCTGTCCCAGGGGTGCAGTGGGGTGGGGAGTGGAAGCTGCAGTCAGTTCTTAACATTTCATTTCCATTTCTCCTTCCTCCTCATGCTCTTCACCTGCTCCAGCATGGGGTCCTTCCCATGGGATACAGTCCATCACAAACTTCTCCAACGTAGGTCCTTCCCACAGGCTGCAATTCTTGAAGAAATGCTCCACCATGGGAGGATATTTCCAGTAGGGAAATATCTACTTCACCATGGTCTTCTCCATGGGCTGCAGTGGAATCTCTGCTCTGGCATGCAGAGCGCCTCAACCCCCTCCTTCTTCACTGACCTTGTTGTCTGCAGGGTTGCTTCTCTTACATTTTCTCACTCCTCTCTCACAGCCGCTGTTGTACAGCAGTTTTCCCCCTTCTTAAATATATTATCAGAGGTGCTAACTCCATCGCTGATTGGCTCAGCTTTGGCCAGCAGCAGGTTTGCCTTGGAGCCAGCTGAAAGTGGCTCTATCAGACATGGGGGAAGCTTCTGTTGTCTTCTCGCAGAAGTCACTCTTGCAGCCCCTGCTAAAACCTCACCGTGTAAACCCAATACACTCATTTGGGGTTTCTCCCTATGTTGTCAACTTTCTCTAGCCACATTTCTCCAGTGTCAAACCTGCGTTTAGCTTGTTGGTGGGGAGATAAGTTACAACTAGGAGAAGACTTCCACATGAAAATTCCTTCCTATATAATAGAATAAAATAAAGCAATAAAAAAGTTACTTTATTTCACTGTGTATTCTCAGAAATTCTTTTTCTCATTCTCTTATATTCTCATTCTTTGGTTCACTGCTATTCTTAGACAGCAAAATACCAATACATCAAGGTTTTCAGATACTTGCCTGACTTATAACAGTTTATTAACACTAGTAATTCCTAAGATACAGGACTGTCATTACAGAACTTTTGTGGTACACCCTGTGTGGCCTTGTAATACATGACTTCAGACACAGAACTGATCCATTTTTGTCTAAATACAATGAAGTTGTCACATCTCATACCCCCTTATCAATCTTGGGATCTTGGTGATCCCATAGCATTCTGGGTCTGAAGAGACATACCATGCCAAGATGTGCTACTTCTCTGTGCTTTGAATGCATGAACATCCCCCTCCTTTCAGTTGCTTATATCACATTTCTGATGGAAGGTATTCCCAGTCCAGCGCAGAAGGAATACCAGCCCATTCCCTAATTCTGCCCCGCTTTTCCTTATCTCACAACTTCTACCCACAAACTATGATTTCTGTCCACCCTTTTTTTCTAACCAGTGGCATAAAAATTCAGTTGTGATAAGACTAGACTGTATGAGTGGCACACATGCAGCTGCCAAATTTTCTCTAATAAAGGAAAGGGGGAAAAAAACCAACCCACTTATTACTTGAAATAAGTGCTTAGATGTTCAGAAAATTAGGGAGCAGATGACTTATCTTCTGGAAGATAATGAGAAGAGATTATGGAAGAAATGAAATGTTTTATCAGTGTTCCCATGGAAACTGAAATAGGTGCAGTAACAACTTTTTAAATTTTGTCAACTTTCCTAAGAACATGAATGCTACTAACAGCCAAGGCCAAAAACCTCCTGGGCTAGCGTTCAGTCAGCCCCAGTAGTAAACCTCCCAACCTATGCCTAAGAAGAAGGGAGGAGGAGCCTTGCTGTGAGGCAAGGGACAGACAGGTGATAAGGGAGAAGGACAAGGAGTATGCAAAAGCAGGCCCAGTACAATCATTCTGCTGGAGATTGTGCTAAAGAAATATTTTCACAAACATCACTGTGGCAGCAGCACTTCCCCCCTTTTCCCTTGCAGGTCTAATGATGAGGTACAGGGGCATCGTGGCTTATTAGGTGGAAAGCTCACGGGCTGCTGGTCATTTATGCAAATAACCCCCAGCCACATACCCCAGATACCTGAGCCCTAGAGACCACCTCAGCCAATGAGCCCACCTTGAAGACACCTTGACCAACGAAAAATATGTGACCATGACTGATAGATGACCACAGTTCAGATCTGACCAGGCTATAAAATGGTGTCTCCGCTGGAGACCCCCTTCTGAGTGGTTCTCCTCATAACAGTAGGTCTGTCATCAGTAGTCCTCTCTTTGGGTTGAGACATCAGCTCAGAGTAACTTCCGCGGGGGTTAGATGTCCTCACCTTTAAGTGAGTGGTTTGCACATTTTTTGTCATCATTCTAAGCTTAGAGTCAATATGCACAGTGTAATAATAGTTCCCAGTTGACATCCTGAACTTGTAAAAAGTTAAGTTCCCTGTTAATTTTTACCGTTTTACCTTTTTTTGTGACACCGTTAAAATCTGTGGTTTTTAACATCTTTTGTTGGTCTTACACTTCTGTGACAATCACAACTACCAGTATTTTCAGAACCCAGCTATATCCTTCACCCCACAGTGAACTCAGCTTTCTGAAAGCAACATCTCCCTCCACAGGCTTTTGCTCAGAAGACTTTTTTGTAACCCAGGATGAGGAGAACGATGAGTTCTGAAACTCCCATCTTGCTCCTGAGGCATGACATTTCCACTAGGCACGGAATAATTACTGTAGGTGTAAGTCTTTATCTTCCTGTTGTTCAAGACATAATCTTGTATGTGTGCCTTGCTGCTATAAAATTTGAATGGCTTTGTTTGTTTATAGTGCGTCAATCCACAGTTTGGCTTGCTTTGCCTTTTCTTGTTCTGACTGACAGTTTGTGCATCTAATATCATTAGTACCTCCACTGCTTTCTAAAACAGTAATTTTCCTAAGAGGCAAATGAAGTTTCATTAGAAATTGTTCACGTGTTGTCATAGGAGAATTAAAGAAAAAGTAGTTGAAATTGTGTAGTATTTTAAGAGGAAAAGTTTAACATGACAGGATCTCTGCAGCTAATGTACAGTATAATATGCCATACCATACAAAATACAGTAAGCTCTTATAACACCAGGTAGCCATTGCTCAGTGTTTTCATGGCCATTAGGTATTTCTGTTTCCCTCTCAGTCTTCCAAATATGCACTACTGTGATTTTAGAGCTACTTTGGCTATAGCAAAATAGGCCTTTCATCTATCCAAACGTTCAGTAAAAGGTTTCATTAACCAATGAAGCCAATAAAAACTAAATAAGACAAAAGAACAGGACTAGTCTCAGTAGCCCTTGTATTCAGAAATCACTGAAAATTAAGTTCCAATTTTTCATCAGCAAAGCCAGCTGTTTCTCTCTGAAAACCCTCCACTTATGCTTTTTCTCTAGTCCATTTTATATTAGCATTACTGAATCTGTGACAGTAGTAAATCCATACTAACCAAAGTAGCCTTGCGGTATGCTGAAGAAATAGGTTTCACAGAGCTACACAGCTAGAGAATTGCCATACAAGTTCCCAAAGGTGTCCTGAATATAATCCAAGAACCATGAACTTGTAAAGTTATTGATAAATACCCAAAGACATTCTTTTCATTTTCGGGCTTTTGTTACACTCCTTAAGACTTGGTCTGTCCCCAAATTTTTTCAAGCACAGTATCAAAAATACACTCCTCGCACCCACCTCCCTGCCAATCCTACCAGTACTCCATAAGCAGAGCAGCATAAAAACTTCCTTCGGCAATTCTGTCCATACAGCCACATGCCGCCTTCTACCAACTCCAACATATACATCCTGCAGTTTGTGATAGCCTCAAGATCTTTTTATGCAGTGTTGCTTTCTACATGATTGCTCCTGTCTTGCCCACTCCCACTTGATTCATACAATTATTTACACATGCCATGCCATTTTTCCCTGTCACAAAGGACCCAGGCTTCCCTGTAGATATCAACGGCCCAACTACTTTGATTACTCTTACCAGAGCAGCCAGGAGGCATTAAAATGATAGATGCCTACTCTCTAAGCTTTAGTCTAAATAGCTGTTTTGTCCAGAGTTAGGTGACACTGATCACCTAGCACCTATAAGGTCCTCCATAAAAAGAAACCAACTTTGAAGTTTACAATTTAAAAAAGAAAATCTGATTATCAGAGTGTGATAACATTGGAAACTTCTCATAGGGAGCAGAAGGATCTCTACAGAGAAGATTCCTCAGACTTCAGCTGAAGGCAAGCATAGAAGTGCCTGTGTTGAGAAAGGAAAATATTATTCTTCACATACGGAAAATAACTGAAGAATAAAACAACCTGGTAGCAGATGTTTTTGGAAGACAGAGGCCACTGAAGTCACCAAATAATGAGGTCTCAAATCACGTTAAGTACCCTAAGCATATTAGTGGCATAACAAGGCTGAAGATAGTACACGCACACATCACCAGCAGCGTAGGAGCACGAAAGCAAGAATGCATGCTTATACTTTTTATTCTGTTATTGAGTTCTGCATGGCATGGTGGCTAGCCAAGACATCCACTGCCTTCTGGGTAGATCTGATCAGAAATTTTATAATAAAATAATTATTGAGTTAACCTAGAAAAATTTGTCAAAGATGGAATTTTTGCAAAAAATATTCTGTGCAAGTGTTCATTGAGTTCTGATTGAGTTCAATTAGAACGTAGCTATCACCACTATGATTCCAATCCTATTCCATCAATACTGTTGGAACAGCTCAATGTCAGTTTAAAAGCGGTGCTAACACAGAGAAATGAGTGAACTGACACAGGAAAAAAAAAAAGTTGTTAAATTCTTCGACTTGATCCCAGCATCTGAAACATCCCACTCTAAACCATTATTAAGTCTTGGAAAGCAAATAATCCAACAGAAATGCAATATATCAGGATGATGTACCTCTTAGGGGGGTGGGGGGAAAAGAAAAGAAAGGAAATAAGCACAATTTACTAACACTGGTAATCAATAACTACCTTTAAAAATGAGGTTGGAGTGTGAGAACAATGTCAAATACCTGCATGGATTAAGTGTTGCTACGTCTTTATACAAAAATTTGGATTTATGATATAACAACAGGGAATCTAAAGGCCAACAGGATATTGCCCCAAAAAATCACAATTACCCCCAATATCACAGAATATTGCCCCAAGAAATGTATTGTAAACCTAAAAAAAGCAAAATTTTTATTAACTTTTATAAGTTACCACCAATAATAACACGGGAATAACAATTCTGCTTTTTTGATGGCTGTGTATTTTTCAGTTTCTTTTCAGGTATTAGATTTCTGTAAAGGCCTTGCTGAGAGTCTGATGAGGTCAACAGACATTGACCTAGCTTTTTGATCCTGTCCTAAAGCAGCTTCTAATTTCATTACAAGGCTGTAAACATTTTATGCTGATTGCTTGAACCTGTACATGTTTGGTTTTGTGTAAGGGTATGCTGCTATCAGAATAGTTTTTACAGTAAATATAATTAACTAACTTCACTTCAAAAATACAGGAATTTGATGCTTTTGATATTTTGCTGGGGGCTCTGAATAACTTACGCTCTTCCACAGTCCTCTCCAAATGAAGATATACTAAGAGTTAAGAAAGACTTTGCTTTCGCCTTTATAATGGATTGCACCTTGACTGGAAAACTTTTTCATAATATAATTTCACCTCATTATTTCAGAGTTATGGAAATTCAATCACATTCCCTTCAATTAATTATTGATATTTATAGGTGAAAACCTGGAAAACTTGAAACACATTTGGTACAGATTTAAAGATGTCTGAGACTTTTTCGAAATACCTCATTCAAGTTATACACTCATAGGAGTTTAACTCTGAAATACTCCAGAACAGGTACAGTTTTAGTTAATCTCAGCACATATTCTGCCAAAATCTAGATTTTAGCTAGCCTATGGATGTCCCATTTCTCCCAGTTAGTATCTCTTTAAGAATAAAGCTTATTTTTCAGTTATGTGCTAAAGAAGACCTGACCTGAAAAACAATCAGGTTATCCCCATATGCACAGATGCAATATCTCTGGCAGGGTAAAGGAACCCAGCAATATGCCTTTTAAATAGCCTGCGGCCAGCAAACAGCCCTTACCTCTGTGAGGCACCAAAACCTTATCACAGCCCCAACATATCTACAAAGTAATGCCTCACATATCCATCCTATCCCACCCAAACTGCCCTGTTATTCTTTGTTGTGTAAAACAAAACAAAGCTCTGAATATAAAACTGTATTTTCTTGCATAACCATTTTGAAAACCAATCAGTTAACTGTGAAGAAATCCTGATAAAATTTATAAGCATGCCTATAATTAACTATTTTATTATTACAAGTGGAAGCCCAACACAAGTTAAATGCCTCCTAATGCAATGGAAAACAAATCTAGGATTATTTAAATATCGCTAAGCTTTGGATAGCAACATTCCCTTCAACTCAGACTATTCTTTACATTATTAATGCTCTAGACTTTATGAATGAAAAGATTAACAATCAAGTATATTGCCTTAGGGTTAGCCGTGAGCCTATGCATTGGGAAATTAAATTGCAGAGAGGGAAGGAGGGGGAAAAAAAAAATCAGATAAGGTTGTGAGTTCCTTACATATTTTGCCTAGCTGTTAACACATACTTCCTATTGCAATTGTAGTTTATCTATCTGACTACATGACTAATAGAGCAGGCTTGCTGGAAAAAGAGCTTGAGATTATAGATCTTCTGTTTGGTTTTTTTTTTTCCCCTCAACTAAAAAGCAAAAAAGTATTGTATAACTTATTTTTAAACAAACTATTCTTCAACAGTTGGTGAGCAAGCATGTGTTAATTTGCATGACCTATTATCTCCAGCATCTATTTGTTTGTGGTCTTTGCTTTCAGAAGAATTGGCATTAATTATAAGTATGGAAGTAATTTGAAATGTCAGTTCAGAATTTTACAGCTTGGAACAGCTCATCCTTCAATAATTAAGTCAATAAAATTAACTTAATTTAATTTAAACAGTAATGCTTCTTTTTAGACCTTATGGAGTGATTACAATTAGTATTTCATAATTAGTATTTTATTGATGTCCATACACCTGATTGCCAGGCATCACCAAGATACACCGATGATTGGAAGTAATTTGATAAACATTCAGAACTGTTGCATTAATGGCATGCTTCCCAATTATGTATTGAGTTAATGAATGCATTTAAATGTTATGGAGATGAATTTAAAGGACAGCTCAACCTTAATTATGATATCATTTCCCCTCTCTTCCCAAACATTCTAATTATAACTTCAGTAGTTATCACCTTTTAGTATACAAATACCAGGTTCCTCCATAAACCCAGAACTATAACTTTTTTATTTTACTTTTTGCAAGTGTGCTAACAGTCCTAAAATAACAAGGCATCATTTTTCCTGTGAAATAAAGACTTCTAGAGATTCTAGAGAAAAGAACGATCTTTTCCCTGTCCTTCCTCATTTACATTTAATTTTCTCAAGGATTAACAGGTAGGACAGGGAAAAGAGTATAACTTAGTGAAACCCTTTCCAGAAATTTTTTTTTTTCCTTTTATTCATTTAAAAATGCTGAGAAAGGGTGGAAGAGTTAGCATCTTTATTGGTATGCGGGGTGTTTGCAAGTGTGTACAGGCAGATAAGGGAACTTTTTTGAAGCTCTGTTTCAGCATAATTTAATAACTCTAATGTCAAGGAGATCAGGACTGAATGCATTGAAATCCATGGCCCCCTAAAGCCACAATGGCTTCACTTACACATGGAAAAGATTTGGCCCTAGAAGCATCTGTCACTACTAGTACTTTTGCAAAAGAGAGAGTATGTCAAGGAGGACAGTAGTCCTGAACTCGATGAATTCTCTGAAAACGTATTCTCTTGTTATCACATGCAAACCCAGGTTTTAAGCAAAGCAAAGCAAAACAAAATCACTATCTCTAAGGGACAGAGATGAATCATCAGCTACCAGATGGCTAATTTATAGCTGCAATTTCTTAACTTTGCCATGTTTAAAGGGACAGCTGATGGAAATGCATGCCAGGAAACATTCCTATAAAAGTTGACTACGCTGTTAGAACATCCTCTCCTAACCACAAAGCCCACTCTAGCACAGAAAAAAAACAGACTTAGGAAGAATATGAGGGCTTTGCTATCAGATATGCTGTAGCTTTACAAAACAGATATGGTTTGCACAAAACCCCTAATGCATTATAAAATTGGAAAGACTAGAAATGTGTGGTGTCCAAGGACATCATGACATTACAACCTGACAAAAATAGTCTGTTTGTTTCTCATAATTTCTTATCATTTCCTATAGCTTTGAAAGTCCTGGTGGTATACGATGAGCATTATCTGCATGGAAATAGAGTAAAAGGAATATTAAATTACATGGCTTGAGTAGAGTTTAAAATTTATGAATTGTTACCCTAATTCCCTAATTTCTCTCTCTCACCACACTTATTTACTTTTTGATATCTAGAGTTTCTCATAAAGCTTTCATACATTTTCAGAAAGTACTTTTGTTTGTGTTTTTTTATTTTTTTTTTTCCCCAATGTATATTATTGATAGTGGAGGAAAAAGCCAGTTTTGAGAAGAGAAAGAGCGAGTTATCTGTTCCACTCTAGGCAAAGAACTGCTGTACGGCTTATGGTTAAACATAGTGGAGAACCAAAACACTGCCCCTAAATAAAGATATAAAATCTATCTATTCCCATCCTTGCACAGCTTAAGCAATACTGTCTGTTGTGAGAGACTCGCTCCAGTGCTGAAAAGGCAGCGTCTGGAAGACAGATGGCTACAAAGGGGTACCAAGTACAGGCTGAGGCAGCACCAATTCAGCGTTCCATTTGATGTGTCTGTTCCTAAATTAGGTGTGCAACTTCACTGAAGAAATAGGACATGTGTAAAGAAGGTGATCTGATATGAAGATATATTTATTAGACTAAACAGGTTTCTCTTTGCACTTATGTAAATCCTTATCAATACTTTGCCCATTGCACCTGTGAAATTTCTTGGACTGCAGTGAAAAAAAGGGCATGTAAATTTAGCCTTTAAGGTTGTCTGTGACAAACACGATGGGAATTTCTTCTTGTTCAGACATGTCCACATGTGAGAGGATTGTATGTGTTCAGGTCCCTTCCTACCAGACAGCCAGGGTAAGTCTTGTATATGCACCGCTCAACGGAACTCCAGGACCATCATGGAAAACAGCGACTGCGCTTTTCTAACTCGCCTAAATTTATTGAAAAGATAGGGCAGGAAGAGACCTAAATGTAGATTTTTCTAAATTTCAACTGTGATTACCATTGTGATTGCTTTCTATTCATGGACTAAGCCACAAGCCTCAATAATGCAACAAGGGGCTCAAAGTGACTCTTCTATAGCACGTAGAAGCATCTATTCTTTAAACTCCTACATAAAAGTGCAATTTGTCTTTCAGCATTTGGTGCTTCCCTTAAAGGCTTGTATTTCAGATCAAAAAAAGAACATTGCACTTTGCTAACTAGGGGTCTAATAGATGTGACAAAAATAATGGTCCAAGTATATCTTAGAGACTCTGAAACCAGACAATTAACAAAATGAATTCTGTTTTTAGAAAGGTATGTACCTTTAGAGACCTGACTTAAATTTTTTTGAACTTTCAAGGTGGGGAAAGGATTAAGGTCAGGATTAGTTTTAATAGGCATTCCTCCTATTTTCATGAAATACACACTCAGAACACCTCATCAGTAGACTACTGTAGGACTAGAGTCTACAGACTGAAAATACTTACTTGCTGCTGTAATCTAAGTATAACAGGGCCAGCCCCTACTAAAGTAGGTTAAAAGTCAGGTGTGGGTGTTTTTTTAAGAATTTCTAAAATTTAGGAATTTTATTAAAGTCAGTCAGGAAGTATTCCTTTCTGGAACATCAAGATCATAAAAATTTGGAATTGCAAGGAAATGATGCAACAAAATTTAAATGCAAGGTCTGATAAAGTGAAAAGGTTTTTTTTTTTGTTTTTAAATCTTTAATCAAGATGACTTTCTGCACTTAGAAGCACCAATAAATGCATCTGAATGATCTGGCCAGGTTCACACATGCAACATAGTAGAAAAAACCTAGATGACAGCTGTCAGGTCCTCACCATGTTTCTTGATTTCCTCTTTCCTGCCAAATCACCTATAGTATGGTCCTACCACAGCGCAGGCGTTCTCATATTGATACAGGGAACATTTCTCCATTTTACCATTAGGAACAGCATCCTGGGAGCAGTGTTCTCCATTACCAACACAAGCTGTTCTTAACCCCAGTTAAATACATATTTGCACGTTCGCACCCATATTACATTCATACTGACCTTCATATTTTTTTTACAAATAGCTACAGAATTACCTTCTGAATTCAGAATGAAGAATCTTATGAATCTCTTGTATTCCATTCTAACACAGGGCCTTTAAATGATCTCATTTGAAGCTAATATTTCCATTCGGTTGAGGTTCATTAATATTCAACAGTTTCAGTTTCACAATTATAGATGTAAGCCTCTTTAAAAGAATAAAAACCCCGCCCACAGAATTCATCTCCCCAGTTTGGTACAAACTCTGGTCTATCTCCAAATTCTGTGATATATTCTGCAAACAGTTAACCATTCCTGTTGGTTTTTTTTTATTATTATTATTTTTTTCTTGTAAACCAGTCTGCATTTTGGCTTTAATCCAGCGTATAAAATCAAAATGTAATAACAAGCTCCATGAGCAAAATTTCATTCTGTCTAGCAACTGAAGCTGCAGCACCTAACTGTGCTAACTAGATCACTGACAGTTCAACTCTGTCAATAAATGACAGTATTGGTATGAGTAATGTGTATACTTAAAGTTACATGTAATAGGAATAAAGTGTTCTTCTATTGTCAAAAGTGTATCATTTCAGAATCTTCATAGTAGAAGCTTGCTTGATAGCTGAGCAGGCTAGCAGACAAGGAAGCTAACAGATAAAGACCAGTGCAATGACAGGTATAGCTGCTACATATTTCTGGAACATCATGATATAACTGCAACCTTATTAGAGAAGCAGAGGGGGGAGAGAAGGAAAAAAAAAAAAGAAAAAGGACTTCAAAGGGAATTGCCTGAAGCTCAAATGTGGCAGTAGATGTACTGGTGACGTTATAATGCTTGGTCCAAATAAGCAAAAATGACAGAGTAAAACCTGCAGATGCCAGAGGGTTGATGACCAATCACAATTAAGTAAGTCTGGCTCAGCATTAAGTCAAAATAAAATAAAAAAAAAAACCAAACAAATCCCAAAATAACAGAAAAAACACCCCAAAATAAACCACTACCACCTGCCCACACCTCCCTTCCCCCAACAGTTTTACTGAAGTTATTTTAAAAAAAGCATATAGAGTGCCATCACTACATGTGTTCTGGCAGTTTAATTTGTTCATGATGTTCAAATATCAGGCCTGTTAATGCTAACTAAAGATTGGGAAGTCATTCTGTTTTCTTACACAAGGCCCCCGCCCCCTTCCTTCCCCAGCTGTTAAGGACATTTGCAGCTGCATGGGAAGCAACATAATATTGCCGCTATACTGTTTGTCCTTTATCCCAGGGGGAGGAGAGCTGGAAGAGATGCATCTGGAAGGTGTGACTGACATCTTAAGAAAAGGGAGTGTGAAAGTGCCTAGGGAAAAGTCTAATTTATTAGAACAGCTGTCCTAGTTATGCCTCTTTCACAGCTACTGGTGTACCCTTTATGTTGATCTCCCTCAACTTCACTGAGCAGAGCTTTCCCACTATGAGTTGGTTGACCTCAGCCGGCTGCCAAACCCCCGCCCAGCTGCTCTCTTGCTCCCCCTCCTCAACAGGACAGGAGGGGGAGAAAATAATACAGAAGAGCTCATGGACTGAGATAAAGATGGGGAGCACTTACAAGTTACCACCACAGGCAAAACAGGCTCAACTTGGGGAAAACTAATTTAATTGATTGCCAATTAAAAATAGAGTGGGGTAGCAAGGAAAAAAGACAAAAAAACCTAAAACGCCTTCCCCCCTGCTTCGAAGGCTCAACTTCATTCCTTCATCCCCAGCTTCCCTCATCCCTGAGCGTTGCAGAAGCCATGGGGAATGGTGATTGGGACCCACGAGGATATGGAACACCATATCTTTTGTCAGACTACATATTAAATTTGTCTCCCTTAGTTCTGGTATCAGTTTTTAGCAAGAAACTAGATGGATATAGCAATAGCTTAAGACCTACGCAAGTATGTCACATTCAATACACTTCAAATGTATACCTTTCCCTCTGTTAGGAAATCTTGAATAAATGCAATTAATAGCAAAATAGGGCTCCTGATAATATTTTCCTCTATAATTTCTAAGGTTTTAAAGAATGATTTCTTGTTACTCAGTGGGAAAAGAAAAAAGTTTCTCTCTCTGATCAACAAAGTTACTATGGGAAAATCCAGATTTGGGAGTTGGGCATTGACTGTTCTTCTAAGGATGTTAAGTTGAGAGACTTTTAATATGATTGTACTCATAACACAAAGAAAAGCAAGGCAAGCAAAAAAAATTAAACTAAATTTAGTCCACCACAGTACAAGCCATGCAGAAAAAGAACGTTGGGTATCAGGTACTCCTTTGTTCTCCTTAACCAAGCGGTATGTTCTACTCTCTACCTAGCAACTACATCCCTAATCCCCAAAACCAAGAAACAAAAGGGAAAAAAGCACAAACAAACCCTTTTCCCCCTGACTTTAGTCATCCCATGTATATGCTTTACTACCTTTTGTTAATCTGGAAGGCACCATTAAATACAACACTTCAAAGTCACCACCCTGTAGCGACTGGAAGTCCATCCGAGATACAGTTAGTAAGGATCTACAGACACAACTTGTTCTAAAGAAGTGCTATATTTACTGCTACGCACTTGGTTTTCAGAAAGTAGTTTGGTGGAATCAACATTAAGCTTTAAACAATCCTCATGATACTTCAAAGTGCCAATAGTTCCCTTTATGACAAAAAAGGCAACATGATGCAAATACCAGCCTAAGCCTTCTCTCCCGTCTTGGTTGCTCTTGAGGTTTCTTGGATTGAATGTCCACATAAAAGACTGTAGTTTAATGAACCTCATTGAGCAGTACCTAAATGTAAAAGTCCCTTACAGGGTTCAAGCTCCTGTTCCTGGGAAAGAACAGGGCAGAAAGAGAAATAAATGTTCTTTCATTTTGCAGAAGCGTGTGTGTTGGGAGGGGGAGGGTTCAACTCTGTTATAAGGCTTTAGTTAAATGAGTACACAGCTTGATTTTGCCCTTTATTGTAAAACAAGTAGATTACTTGAGAGACTAATCTATGTATAATCTGTGCATTTAGACAAGAGATGGGAAGTGCTCTACACTTCTCTGATGTAGCCCATGACACTGCTTGAAAAAAAAAAAAAAAACAAACAAAAAAACCCCCACAGAACCCACCCCCCACCCATGAAACACCCATTATTTCCCAGTGTATGGGGAAATCTGAACAAGTAAAGAACTGAACAGCTGCAGAGGGATAAATGCATTTGGTTTACCTTTGATGAGTTTAGTCTGACAGTCAGTCGTACAGGACTTACATCAGGATACAAGATATATAGGACTGAAGAAATGAGACAGAGGTCAGAAGTAGAGCACTAACTTACTGATAGAGATTTAGTAAGTAATACCACATGTGGACATGAGATTCCCACAAAGATTATTAAGGAATAAGCGTGAACCTGAAACCTTACAATTTACGAGAACCTACACAGAAAAAAAAAAATAATAGAGAAGTTGAAGGGGAGTGCAGGGAAATAAGTTTAAAAAGAATCAGAAAGAGCTAAAAATATAAGTTTAAGGAATTTTCCATGTAGAATTGCACAAGTAGAGAAGTTATGGATGTAGTGTAGCACATGCTTTGGGAAAAGGCTGTCAGAAAGTGTTTTGCAATGGGTATAAGAGTAGGTGGTTGAATGAAGACTGAAAAGAAGCTTCAAGCAAATGCTTTAAGCACTGAATTTGAAGGACAAAAGTAAAGAGATATGAAAAGTTATTATTTTGCAACAGCAGACACATATGTTTTGAAGAAGGGAAACATAGACCACGCTTGTCCAGTTTGTGAGGCAGTCTGAAATGGTAGTGACTCAAAGAAGCAACAGCATTTACAGATGAGACTTTCAAGTCAGATTTCACTGCTTTTAATAATTCTTCAGCATTGATATATGTAACAAGCAGAAATACAAGCATACCTGCTGGATAAGCCTCAACTGATGTGTTAAGAATTGACCTCTTTAGAGGACTTTTATGAGTAAGTTTATATGCTTACATAATAGCATTTCATCATATAATTTTGATAATAGTACAACCTAGTTCTACTATACTTGTCTTTGATATTCTTTCTAGAAAGAACTTTATATTCTGAAGGAAAAGTAAAAAACAGGCTATTACGTAGCTGCTAAGAAAGAGATATCTTCACAATGTCATTTTCAAATGAAAGATTTTTTCTGTCTGTCTTAAACGTAAAAGGAATCACAATTCCTGTGTTTTATGAATCAAATGGAAGGCAAAAAAAAAATTCTAGCTTGACACTTGTGTGGGATAGCTTTTTGCTCTACAAATGCACAGGAACAATGAATTCAAACAGCTTTTTATCTTGTTTGAATCAGAAATATGATGTAGACAAAAACCTGCATTTAAATAGTATTATGGCTCAGATATATGCTGACAAAACCCTGCAAATTCAAAAGCAAAAGCATCTTTTAAATTACATATTTAAATTTGAATGCTCTGGCTTTTGTGGTTTGCCTTGTTTGTATGCTCTGAGTTTGGCTTTTCTCCTGTGACCAACACTGATATATAAAATGTACCTTACACAATCTCAAAAGATTGTGAAACAAACATTCAGGGGCAGCCATTCTAGGCTCTCTGGATGACAGACAGATAAATGGTTCAGAATAGTTGAATTCATACTGAGGATATTTTAAAGGTTTACGATTTAACTGGTTAACGTGAGTTTTGCAACACATGATTTTATCAATCTTCAGGGCTTTTTAGTATATGTATTTTGATAAAAATAGCAATTGAGTAAAAGCATTTACTACTATGGACAATAGCAGCTCTTATTCTTTGTCTAAATTCTCTAATTTTGTGGATTATAAATCGAGAGACCAACTGTTCTAAAGGCAATATTAAAGTCTTTAATGCTGATCCAGTTACTAGGCACATGTCCTAAACTGATGTTTCTAAATATCATTATGAAATTTTAATTGCATAGAAAAGAGCATTTCTGAAATGAAACAGTGCTTTTCATTTCTACAATACCCAGGGGCAATAATTCGCATATAGACTAATGGCCTGAAAATTCTGCTTGTTGACTGTTAACTGCAGAATTCAAGCAATGTGTAAGGACGTGAAATGCTTCCAGTATAGGCTTTATATAGTTTATAGGCTTTAGTTTATTTATTTCTTCACCATTAGTAGACCAATATACGTACCCCATCTTTCTTCTTGGATTTGCCTTAACATTAAAAGTAGTAGTAGATATCACAACTTGCACTAAGCACCTCACCTTGTTGCCTTCAGCAGCCTGTAGACATCATCCTTGAGATAAACTTTGGTTAGTATCTGACACTGTGAATGTGTATACTGCTTCAGGACTTTTGTGAAAAACAAAACAAAAGATTGTTTTTCCAACTGTTGAAAATTCATGTTCTTGCTTTCAAACGTAGAGAATGCATGCACATGCTGAGACTATGTAGTAGATTGCAAGTGCTTCCTTCCCAGACCACTGGCTGCTATGGAAAAAAATAAATACCCTTTCACCTCAGACTATGTCCATATGCAATATCAACATTACGCCTGATGTATTTTCACATCAGTTGGTCTCTATCAGTTGATGTTCTTAAAAGCCACATAGACAAGGTAGTTTCAACAGAGTGCTGTGGAAGTGGAACAATGCATGGCATGTGCCTTTTCTTGTGGCACATGAACCTTTTCAGTGGTTCCCAGTAACAGGACAAAGGGTAACAGGCACAAGCTGGAACATAGGAAGTTCCAATCAAATATGACAAAAAACCCCGTCTTTATGGTGTTACGGCAAAACCTTTCTTTAGTTGTTCAGTTCACTAATGCACAGAACGTCACTTGTAGATGCAGGAAGTATAGCACTGAGTGGATCTAGAGTACAAGTGCTAATAAATAAGTTATGGATTTTTCCCACCACCACCACTTGATTCAGGAATAACACCTCAGGTCCAAGATCAGAGGTCTGCCTGGATACGGAACCTGCAGCTACTATATCTTGCTGGAGTCGCAGCCTGGGAAATCAAGACTACGTTCTTCAAGTGACCAGGGAAATCTGACCCTTAGTCAAATAGGGCTACATAGTGGACTACGGACTGAATGCTAATGTTTTGCCTTTCATATGTATTTGCACAGATGTGTTTTCTCCACATGTACATTCACAGGTTCTTTAATCATCCTTTGAGTGTACATGCTTATGTAAGGAGACCTCTACAGCCTAACACTCACATGAATGTTTTTCTGATTAAAAAAAATCCCTGAATATAAAGCATAGCAATGTTACTACTTTTTTTTTTATTAACCATGTGTTCACACAAATAATTACTTTTTTTTTTTTAATTTAGAATTGTAAAGGCATATCTCTAAGCCATGGTCTCCTACTGGACAGTTTGATTCAGTTAATCACCTTGAAACATCAACTATGCCTACAAAGACAGTTCGACTAGGGAGTTCCAAAAATAAAAAAAAAAACCAACCACCAAACTACAAGCAAGGAACTTATTACTAAAACACAGAAACTGATGTTGAAAGTGCAGGAAATTAAGCTTTCTAATAATTCTGTGATTCCCTTTCTTAATTCCACTACTTATGCTTGAATAATCTTTCTGACACCTGACCTGTCTACATGCCCACCAAACATCACGAGGCTTGCCTAATGTTATGGAAATTTTACATGCCAGCCACCATAACAGGGCTTAACTCCAGAATTCCACTGAGTCAGCAAACCAAAAGAAAGATTATTCTATAAAGTTCTCTTTAATAATAGTACTACAACTCGAGCTGGGTGCCTCCGAAGACAGACTCCAAGAGAAATCTCAGGGCAGTCACACCCTTACAACCCAAGTTTCCCACCCCTCACACAATAGTTCGGACCCGCAGTAATATTAAAGCCTGGGGTCTTCTTCCTTCTTATAGGTTTGATTTGATCGTTGTTTTGTTACTAGGTAGCTATCTTTTTATGCAATACACAGTGGCGCTATATCCTGTTTCACATCCTCTTAGGTCAGTTTCAACCAGTACTGTGGTTAGCCCTTTGGTATGTTATAATACAGTTGTTACAGCTCACGTACTGCAGCATACAAGCTTTTTGTACTAATGTTAAACTACTATTGCCAAGTTTTAACTATATAATGGTCCTTTCAATAACAGTCCTCTGTTTATTTTTGTTAACATTCCTGTTATTTATTATATGGGAGCAGAATATTAATACTCTTTAAGGTGTGAACACAGTTGAGTACAGCAAATGTAACAACACTGAATACAAACAAACAGCATTACAAAGATCATTATGAAACTCAATAACCCATAAAGAATTCATTTTGCCCAGGCTTCTAAATCTATTATCCAGGAGTTGAGCCAAGACCATACTTCCTGCTGAAGCATTATCCAATTGTACTTTATACATTAATTTTACTTGTTCCCCCAACTTCTGGGCACCAGCTGAAATCCTCCCATTCTGATGGGGGCATGCAACAACTGGTATTAATAATTGTACATACTCCCCCTTGTGAGGCTAACAAAGTATCTAATGCCATTATGTTTCGCAGTGTAATTCTGGAGAGTTGTGAAACCTCTTCTTGTAGTGCCATAATTGCATCAGCAATATTATAGCCAAAAATTTCTATTGCCACTGAAACATTAACTAAGACCTTTTCTAATTCACTTACACCCAACCAGGGAAAAAAACAAAGGAGTGGAACGCAGATGACCTTTCTACTAGTGGATTACTATGTTTGGTCCTATGAACAAATGTTTGTAGTCATAATCCTGGTTCCATAGTTAAATTTGAGTACACAGAAATATTAAGAGTTACAGCTCCCAAGCTACAAGTTCCTGACCGATCTCCTGGTAACGTTTTGCAAGCTCACTTACCACATGTTCAAAACCACCCTTTCCCCTAAGGTACAGGCCAAGGTGTATTGGAAAAGTCCCCAAGTATTCCTTCTATTCCTACTTTCATTATTTAATTACAATTATTAAAGTCGCCCACAGAGGTAGTACTATTTTAATAGGAGCTTAAGTTGACTGGGGTGAGCATGACATTTTACACGTTGCATATTTCTTCTTTGCTTCCACCTCCTATTGTTGTGAGTCAATGTGGTCTTGATGGAAAGCCATATTTGTCCATAAGGTAGTCCACAATATGTTATTTGGTATAGATATGCCTAACATAGGAATGCTTGAAACTGAGAGGCTTGGAAAGTGAGTACGTATCCAACAGTTAGTTTTATTAATAATTTGGACTATGGTTTGTGACTGGAGGGAAAAATCTCTATTTCAACCTCTCACAATGATGCTACAATAGATTTAGATACTCCCTGTACCCATGTGGTAAGCATGACACAGGTTAGTCATTTCACCCATAGAATTTCCATAATTTCTTCATCAGTAAAAAATGGTAAGAACGTAAGACGGCATACAGGCCCTCCTACCTGGGTTCCAATTTAGATTTACAAGAAGACACTTTTAATAAAACTCTATTCTTAGGCTGCAAATCTTGTATGTGTATCTCTGGAGGGGTGGGTTGGTAGCACTGAGTGTGACCCCTTCTAGTTTTGAAGTTTTCTTTTAAATTTAGAACATAGAGTGTTAAACTTTCATCTCCATTCAAGAGGATGGTTTTGCCCAGGATATCAGTCCTCAGTCTAGTTAAATGTCTCCCAAAAAGGACTTCGCTAGGCAGTAGTCCTAAGGGTTGTCTTGGGGAATTTCAAGTGTCCCATAAGGCTAAATTTAATGCTTCTGGCCATTTTAAGTGTGTGTGCATGCAAATTTTAGGTAGTCTCTCCTTAATAGTTCAATTCATCCTTTCTATCTGCCTGGATGCTTGAGGGCAATAAGGAGTGTGCAATCTTTTTTCTATTCCTAAGCTTTTATAAAAGTCGGTTGATTATTTCTGCTGTGAAATGTGACCCTCTGTCTGATTCAATAGATTCTGGTACTCCATACCTAGGAAAAAATTCTTTAATGAGAGCTTTTTTTACTCCTCCAGTGTCTGCTTTTCTTGTTGGCAAAGCCTCCACTCATCCTAATCATTGATCTACTATCACTAGCAAATGTTTATATCCACATACTGCAGGCATATCAGCATAATCTGCTTGCAATCTTTGGAATGGGAAAGAAGCTTGTGGTTGGTTATGGTTGGCTTCCCAATTCACATACAGGTTTTATATTTGAGAATTTCTGAGAGGTTGGACAGGCATTAATAATTCTTCTAGCGGCTGCATAGACACCCAGTGCCACCCATACTTGCTATACTTGATTAGCTACTGATTCCACTCCTCCATGAGTTTTATCATGGAATTGTCTGATTAAAGTTATCAGGTATTTTTTCAGTTAGACAGGTTTTCCCCCATTGTCCATATTCATCTTCTACTGATTCCCATTTTCTCCACTGATCTTTGTCTTCATCTGTCACATCTTATTGATATAATTTCCTTGAATGCTTGACATCAGGCCATGAGCTCTCATCTGAAGGAACTGCCATAATCTTTACTTCAGGTTGGTGAGCCGCAGCTTTTGCTGCTGCATCAGATAAGGCATTCCATTTGCTTATTACAGTAGTGTCCCTTGTATGGGCTGGAAGTGAACCACAGCGATCTCTGGGAAGTTGGAAACTGCTACATTGCTTCTCAGTAAACTGCTGAGAGTTATTGATCTCAAAGTACTTTGACTGAATTGGGTCTTATTACTCAATCCCTTTAGAGAAATTCCCCCAACTCTACAAGGATTCTAAACAACTCTTTTCCATCAATTGATAGGTATCACAGTGCCTAGAGCTCTAGAAAGACAGACCACTTCTGTGATAGATGTCTGCAGTCTCCATATCGAAACTTCATCCATTTTTTGTGGCTACAGCATAAGACAAATGCCTTTCTAATCTCTTACTCATTTGAGCCATCCAAATAGTTAACCAGCTCCAAGTGCTGACATTTCCTTAGGGGATAATTATTTAAGAATTAGTATTTGCAGTATTCAGCCAGCTTTACTGTCCACCATCAATCTGCATCTCTATTAAAGCAAAATTTTCAACTCTGCCTCCTTTGTACATTTTAGGTTACACTTAAGTCACTTGGCTTGCATTTCTGTTAGTTTCTTTGTTTTCATCTTCTCAGTTGGCACTACCAACTCTTCTCAATTTATGACAAGCTGTGAATGTCATTAACATTATATCCCTTTCCCACCTCCAAAGAAATAATGATGATATTATGCAAATGACTAATTCTATCCTATTGAAGCAAATAAGAGTCTTAACTGTGACTTACATAGCTTGGGATCACTTGGAGAACACTTGACAAGTTTTTCCACTTTGATATAGGTACTTGAACCCACTATTTACTTTTTCAGGCAGCTCTAATACAGATTGGCGTTCAAGAATGACTTACCTTAGAGTTTAAGAGGATGTTTTCCTCAACCCTCCCAAACAAACTGATTCATTAAAAAAAATTCAATTAAAACTAAAACACATTTCTTCTAGATATTCAAACATTGTGTTGGCATTTATGGAATTTTAATTTATAAATACATGTGTTTACATGTGCAAGTCAACAGTGTTGCATGTTAAGGACACTTGCAATGCCATTAGCATAACTTCAATAATCTGGTTTATTCTATCTGCTGTAGTAATTTCTGCACTTTGTTGTTGTGGGGGTTTTTGTTGTTTGCTTTAAAAAGAAATCCATTCTTTATAAGCCTATGACTATTATGTGACAGCAAAACACAGTATTGTTTTGTAGTGACACAAACCGCTACTCATGCATCAGACAAATAACATGCAAAAGAGGGAGAATTTGTCCATGCTCACTATATTGTGGGACACCATAACTTGCAGACAAGAAACACCCTAAGCTAAGTCTAGGAGTATCAGCCTTTATTCTGTCTTTGACATGATGCCAAGTCTCAGGTAAGCCAGTTTCTGTTGCTCAGTTAGACCATGATAGATTAGGAGCCATCTGCCTGACAATACATTAACTCATACATGGAGATCTGTAATGTAATCATATAGGGTATATAACCGGGGAAGAGAAACAGGATCATCATGGACACGATACACATCTTTTCAGATGAGAATGCTAAAATAGGCTGAGATGAGCCTCACCTTGAGGATGTTTTCACTGACCGTAACAGGAACCCAGCATGTCTCACTCAGACTTAGACAGCCATTGTATAATGTTACAGCCATGTAGGACAGAACAAATCCTGCCCTCCTTCCCTCCACCTTCCCAGAAGTTAAATTGCTAAGAGCAGGTATGACTTAATCTGAGACTTGGCAGCATGGCATAGGAGTTTCAGGCTTTTTTTTTCTTACGCTAAGTTGCCTGCCTATCTCTATCTGCCAGACCTCACTGTGATGCAGATATAAGTTAATTGTTTCGACTAGCTTACCTGATCTGAAATCAAAGTGTATTGCTTAAAATTTTCTTGGCTTGCCCAGCACAATTAAAGAGACAGTACAGTGGAATTTTTATAATCTGAACACGTTTTGTATTAATCATTTGATGAAAGAAGTTTCATATTACTGCACTAGCAGTCACCACAATATGAAGACTGTCCATAATTTTTACCTCTAAAAATGAGTGCTTTGTCACAAATGCAAGGTAGAAGACAACAAAAAGTGTATTTATTTTTGCATACACCAAATATTTTTATTCTGGTAGACAAAGCAAGTGAGCATTTGATGAACTCAGACATCCAAATAAACCCTGGAGTGATAAGTGTTTGCCATCACTGGATTTCCAACAGACCATTTGATTTTACTGAAATATATATTTTTGACTATTTGGATTTGTGTTCTATGTTTACTTACACATCATATTATTTAGCCCTTTTGTTTACACCCCACATTCACTACCAGAAAAAAAAAAAAACACACACCTGAGTATCTAGATAGCAAAGAAATCAAGAAAAAGATTGTGTTTTTTTCCTTTCATAGCTTATTGAACCCAACCATACTATATCATGGCATTTTTTTTTTCCCCTCTTGATATTTTTAAGTGCTAGATAAATACTCATCTTGGCACACAAGTCTTGTATATTACCTATTCTGGGTTACAGCATCTATTGATGAATTCCCTTTGAGCTGGATTTTTGTTTTCCCCACTCCATTGTTCATCCTAAGGTCCAGACATTTCAGTTAGAAATACTACAAGCAGCTTTGAGCCTAAGACATCTGCAGTTCATTATGATCATCTGCACAGATCTTGTACCAGAGGTTTATCTCGGTGCCTGTGCTGTCATAGACTCGGACCCAGGAGGAGCAGACAGTTGCCCAGAACAAGAAGGAAAGCCAGCAGCCTGGTCCTCTAAATGCCATGCAGCCAGAAATGCTCACTTCTCTTCCCTAAAGTCCCTTTACCCCTTTCTAGCTACTCTTATCCCTTTCCACCCTTTTTCTATCTACAAATTGGTATCTCCACTAACCCCTTCCTGCTTTATTCTCAGCCTACAGCCTCCATAACTCCAGCTTCTCATGCCCCACAGTTCGTCCTAGCCCTCTGCCTCCTTTTGCCTGTGCCCAAGGACCCCATCCCACACTCCTTCCCTTCCGGTTCCCAGAATTTGTTTTCTTGCTTTTATAAAATTGAGTTTTGTCCTATCCTTGAGACATAACATCAGCATTACATGTATTGCCAAGAGGTCTTTAGCTAGCAGCGTCTCTGAGACAAGGTTAAGATAGTGCCACACATCTTTAAAGAAACACATTAATATTTATTCAGAACAACAGCATGGGAGAGAGAGTGTGAGCCAGCTCAGAGCAGCAGTTTTCCAGGCACTACCTCCCTCTTGCACCCATTGCAAAAGCCTCTCTCCTTCCTGCTCCAGATCTTCAGGTCATTTTCTGACCAGATCTCTGGACTGTTGCTTTCTCAGGACAGAGAGGAAGGAAGGGAGACCACTTTAAAAAAAAAAAAGCTCCTCACCCCTCTAAGAAAAAAAAAAATCCATAGACCTATACCCCAAACCCAATACACCCCAAAATGTTCCAGGATCATCTGTGTTTACCATTGAGGGTACAGTCTTCTAAGGACTGGGGCAGCCAGCATTAGATTTCTGAGGTGATTGTCTATTAGTTACTTTAGGATTTTGTTCTCTGTGGCTATTCAGCCACCACCCCCCCAGTCTACATTGGATACAGTCACTAGTAAAGCCAACACAGACAATAGCTTGGAAGAAAATAAAGGAAAGGGAGGAAGGGAAAGAAGAAAAAAAAAAAAGAAAGGCAAGAAGCTTCTGCAGCATCTGCACTTGACATAATAGTGTTGAAGTATTCTATGCATGCACCTCTATGCAATAATCACTAGATAATCCCTGTTGCCATCCACAGGAGTCATGCTTCTGCAGAGCCGAAATCACAGTAATGGGAAAATGAAAGTGGTTCATTCAGACAAAAAGGAGTTTATTCTACCCAGAAGGAAAGCAAGTCTTTTCTTCCAGTGCATTTAGAAAATGATTTTCTGAGAGGGGGGAAAAAAAAAATAGTTTTCTTTGCCTTAAGTATATTATTCCATCTCAGGTGATAAACATAATCTACTCAACACAGGTAAGTGGATAACATATCCAAAATGTTACTGTATTATCATATTTACTGAATGTATACTCTCAACAGTAACACTTTGAAATATTGTTGTTTGGCTATAAAATAAAAAGTCTGCAAGGACAAGTTTCCTGCTGCCAGGAGCGAGCGTTCAGCTCCACTGACTCCAGGCAAGCTGTACCTGCTGATGCCAGCAATGGCTATGACCCCCAGTCGCTCTTCTCCCTCGGAAGAGTAAGGGTGCAGGATACAGGACGTGCTGCATACTTTACTTCTGTAAGGGCTTTAGCACAATCTGCATGCAGCATACGAAAGGCAGCAAAATTGTAGCTTACTGAAAGGTTGACAATGTCCTTTTGCTAACCTACTTATTCAAAGCAGTATTCTCTCATCAGCTTATCCTTCTTCTGGCCCTCTGCTTGAGGTCTTTGTCCTCTTCCCCTCCTTTCTACTGTGCATTAGAATTGAACTCTGTAGCTAAGCAGTCTTTTTCCAGACAACAACTGTACAGACTGATTTTACATTCTTCTGAAAATCCACACCCCAGTGAAGTGTGCTTTGAGGTAAATTTGAGGTCTTTTTATGTAGTTTTACTCCTACATGGCTTTTACTGTTTCCACCACTTCCTTCTGTACCAAATATTTCATTAGGTTGCTGGTGAGTGTGCAGGTTATACCTGTTCCTTTAACTCCTTATTGTGGAAATCAAAAATTGTATGTTAGGACTCTGACATAGTGGAAAAAAGGCAATTATATGCAGGGCTTGGGGCAGGCAAAAAGGAGAACGTTGTCAATATAAAACCCAAAGCTATCAAAACCACAACAAACAAAAAAACCCACAAACCCAGATGCAAGTATTGCTGCTAACACTGGGGCACTGTGGCTGCAAATACTTCTCTCCAAACTTAGATACTTGTGTTTTTAAGACCTTATTCCAGACCCTTGCTGAGATTATGCAGATGACCATAGATATCATTTTTACATGTAAGGATTATTAAAATTTATGGAGCTTGGACTACCCTCACTACAAATCCTAACATTGTAGTTCATTGCTTTTTTGGCCAGAATTGTTCTTCGCTGCTGGATCTCTCGAGGCCTTTGAACTCCTATATTCTGTGGGTGGCTAAAGGGTGACACTTTTCCTTCCCAAACTCTTTTGTCTTTTTCATTTATTACATTCTTCATTCTCTTCCCTCTTTCCTTCTTCAATAGAGGCATGGCTGTTATCTATTTCTCCTCAGACTTCCTTTCCTCTGCCAACCATCCAGCCAGAAGCTTCATGTTGGTGAAAAGTATTTGTTGATGATAGCCGAGTGCTGTGGGAATGCAGAACTGAAGATGAAGCATTGCAGGTTGCTACTTTAGACTGCACATCTCTACTTGTTAGCTACTGTTTTTTTTCCTTTCACTACATAAAGACCAGATCATCAGCAGGGCAGAGGTGTTGCTTTCAAGGGATCACCTACCATTTCACCTAGCAATATAACAGCAGGTTTCAGCATGAGTGGGTATTCTGCAGCTTGCTTCACCTTTATCTTTGCCTTTGCTTCTGTGAAAAAGCAACAAACTGCACTATAACAATAAAGCACATAGATACGGTCCCCACCCCTCCCTTAAGGGCCTTTAGGAAAAGATTCTGGGAACAGTTCAGATCCACAGTGAATCCTCATGCAGAGCCAAGGACACATTATTTCAGAGCATAAAACCTTCAGAAGCACAGTGTTCCTATATAGTCCTAGTGCCTTGGACAAGGAATCCTTGAAGTCAGAAACATTCTTTGACTTGGTACTGTTTCCAGCTTTAGATCCTATGAGTAGAATAGGAGGCAAGCTGCTTCTGAAGAGGGCAAAACCATGATGCTCGCAGTCAGTAAGGAAGTGCACTCACTTCTACTAATCCTGCTAGACATACTGGTGTTCCCATCCAAAGACAGAAAAAAGATGCAGTGGAATTCAGACCTCCTTTTACTTTTAAATGCATTTTGTCAAGGAAAAATGAGTTTAGAATATATTAGAATGTAAGGGTTTATACCACAAAGAAATGACCACTGTAGTTTTTCCTCCCCATTGCAACTCAAATATTTCACTAGACAGTTACCAGTGCAAACATGCACTACAGCAGTTAACTTCTGATAACACAAAAACCAAAGACCAAATACTAATTCCTCCTATACATGATAAGCACCGCAAATGAACTCTATGTACCTGTGTTACCTCTTTTCAAAGAAGCTGGAGACTGATAATGAGCAGAGCAGTAGACAGAGAACAAAAAGCCAGCTTCTCACCTCATCACCTTTCAGAACGCCACCCCAACCATGCAGCTTAAACACAATCCTGGGTAGCAGTACAAATATGACTGCGCAACTCAGAGGAATAGCCCACAAGCCCCATACATTTTAGATGTATTCCATTATAGCATTCCTCTTGAAAGACTTGCACAGACTGGTTTTTTGTAACTAGATTTTCAGAGGTTTATAAAATACCTACTAAGCCCTCAGTACAATTGTCAGACAAGCAAGAGACTTAAATCTCCTAAAATGAGCTGTCAAAGTTAATTGGATAGTTAGAGCAAATGATTTACTTGAAGCAGATTATCTAGGTTCCTCCTGTGTCTGTAGCTTATCTTCTCTCATTGACTGCAGGGGAAATACTAGGGAAACTCAGAACAACTTGGACCAAGCACCTATTTATTTTTTTTTAGATACTTGGGTTATTATTTGTCTCGAAAACTAAACCATAATTACACATAACTATCAACATTGCAGGCAAATTTTGACGCTGCCTGCATTACAAGACAGGTAAACAGGTTTGGTTTGGAAGAGCACCCAAGAATGCACCACTCCAGAACTAGATTTCCACCTTTCCTAACATTTCCTTAAAGGGAAGCTGGATCTGTGTTGTATGTTACATCAGTACCCTGAGATGGGGCAACTTGAAGAGTAGGACTGCACTAAACATCACACCTGCCACTGAGCATAACACTCCATCTTATTTTGCACAATTTACCAGAAGAAAGCAAAGTGGGAAAACCTGTCCACCACTTCCTTTCCAGAATGTCCTGAGTGTGCTGCTTTGCAGATGTGACCATGCTTTCACATTAATATAGGATCTGACAATAATTTACAAGTGCTTCTGCAAAAAAAAAAAATCAAACCAAACAAAAACACACAAACCACAACAAAGCCCCCCAAAACAGGAAAAAACCCAAACCCACCATGATTTGTGAAACAAATTTCTGCAAGTGATGAAACTATAAAAAAAAAAAAAGAAAGTGTCAAAACTCAGCTTCAAAATGCATTCCACAATATTTAGTGAAGCATAAGCTTCAGGTCATAGCTTTCCCCTCCTTGACAGTGCTAAACAGGTACTCTTTCTACCACTCATCCTGCTCTTGTCAGGAAACTTAAAGAAGAACACTTGGTGCTTCCATTATCCTGTCAAATTTGTTTGGAATTTGCTAACTCAGTCAAGAGTAACTTAAGACTGATTTGCAGCCAGAAATACAGACATACATTGATTACAGACTTTTCCCAAGGACACCAGGCTAAAAAATTAAAGCTGGTTAGCATGACAGGAACATTGTTGATGCTTGAAGCTTTAAGGCTGTTGATGGTCAGGAGCTTGAGAGACTCTTGTCCATCTCACAAGACTTTACACCCTGTTAATTCTTTTCACAGAAAGAGCTAATGTTCAAGATTTATCCTATTAGTGCAGGAAGTTCAATACTTTGAAAAACTTCAGAACAGTATATTTAAAAGAAATAAGACACCATAGGAGATTCTAGAAAGTTACAACAGTAATAAAATATCTGGTCTTCAAGACTGAAACTCAAACTTTTCTTATTGTATCTTCTACTGTATCTCCAGTGTTTTCTCGATCTGTAATGGAATCTTTACTCATTTGATACTTTTTAAAGCACAAGTTTCTGCTGTTATACAAGTAACCCAGAAAACTTTGAAAAAGAGGAAATTTCAAATATACACTCTGTTTAAACAAACTAGGTTGACAACATCAAGTGGTTCAAGAGTCTAAAAGTAAGCCTGAACTCGATTAAACTTGGTATTTTTAAATTCTTCTAGATTTTATCTTATTATAATCTTTGAGGCTTGAAACATACAAATACTTTGACCTAATACTATATTCCTTAATGCATTAGTTTCTGTACATGGCACTTTAGCACTGAATCTGTACATAAAAATGATCCCTTCCGTGACTGTCAAGTAAGCCTACTAATTTGTTGGGAGTTGGGTTTACTTTGTTAAAAGAAATTCCAAATCAAAACACAAACCAGACACACCACTCTGAATTACCCCTAACTGCCATGATTTTGGGATCTGTGGATATTTGAGCTTTTAATTAAATCCCAGGTTCCCAAAGACAGGAATTTTAATCCCCATTTTTAAAATGAAATGGAGCTTTCCTTGTTGCAGAAAAGAGTTTGAAAGTGTGTGCCAAATATATCCTAAAGGCTCAGAAGCCAGTAGTTCGTGAAGAGATTCCACCTCCCTCAGATTAGGGTTTTTAAAACCATTTATCTTTAAAGCAAATCACACGATTTTGGATCATTTTGGACTGCCTCTGCAATAACTTTCTCTATGGCTTCTTTTCTTTCCTTTTGACAGTTAACACCCACCATCTTATCCTGTATGCTTTGAAAAAAAAAAAATAAACCTTGTTGTAGGTTAGTTACTGATCTACTCATGAAATAATTGGATAAGTGTATTATCGCTACAGGAGCGTCTTTTCCCCTCCACCTTTCCATTATAGCTGCACCCCTAAATTAACAAGAAAAAGGTATGTTTAGACTATCACCTATAGGCATTTTTTCAAGATAAAAAATGCTTTTAAAAGTTAAAGCCAAGTTCTGTTAGGCTATGAACAAGAGAGATGTTTTAAGATGATGGATGTTTTTAGGTGACTAGGCCAGATAGAAAAGAAATACATAGTTTAAATACATGGTCTGTTGTACCACCTATTCTATCCTTGCAGACAGATTCCTGTTTCCAGCTTGATGGCAGCCAACTCACCAGTGCTCAGCTGCAGTGAGAAACAGTGCATTCAAGCCCTAGGAAGCTTTTCTTATACCCGAGGCCTGGTTGTCTGATCTCTGCACTTCCCAGCTGTTTTTCAGGCTCTCCAAGCTGAAAGGACCACATGTCCTTGACTTTTTCCAGCTGCCCCTACAGACTTTTCAAGCTTTGTGCCCTGCCTGAGCAGGCGGGCTGGAACAGCCCCTTCTTCCTGCAAAGGAATGCTGCCTATTTGCATCTCTCCGCTCCAAGAGGCATAACACAAAGCTTCAGCAACGACAGAAAACCCAAACACATACCCACACACACAAGTGTGTGGAGTCCATAACAACACTATAACCATGCTTACAAAAAAATCAAAACCAACACCCTGCATTGATGATATTGCTCATGATTTACAGCTGTGAAAGTCTAACTGTTGCCTTCATTGTAGATGATCATGGTGATGCTGAATGTGAGCTTCATCACTTTCCCCAGTTACCTCCTTACCACTAAACATGCAAATGAAAAGGGGAAATGATAGTTTTTTCTTAACAAAAAAAAGAAGAAAAAATATTAGAAGTACTTAACAAGTTGTAAACAAATATTCTTTTTATTTTCAGAACTCACCCAGTGCATAATGACTTGAAGTGCAGGCTTTTTTCCCCACTCTTATTCTTTATTATTTGTTATTATTTTTATATATTTAAGTATCAGTTAAATTCAGAATTATGAGATACTGGGATATGACATGATTTTGTAGTGTCAAGAAAGAGCTCAGAGGTACAGGGCACATTTAAATATGAAGATTAAATATGAAGAAACTCAAGAAAGAGTGCCAAAGTTTACTGAATGAAAACTATTATGCAGAATGCAAGTCAAAAGGCTTGTGATCCTTTATTTTAACAGGAATATATAAAAAATTTTTTAGAAGTACTAATCTTGAGTATTGTCAATAATCCCATTCCACTCAAGCATCCTTTTGATAATCAAAGGACTAGGAGAACCTGCTCTATGAGTAAAAACTGAAGGAGTTAAGTCTTCTCCTCCCTGAAGGAGAGAAGGCCAGGACCTCAAAGGCAGCTACAAAAAGGACAGAGGCTCTCTCTTTACAGGGAGAAGACAAAGAGCAATGGGTTCAGCTTGCACCAGGAGAGGCTTCATCTCAATATAGGAAAGAAATTTATTTTTACAGTGAGAATGGTCAACCACCAGAACAACGTTCCCGAGTCCCATTACTAGATGTTTTCAATATGTGACTGGATGGGGTATTAGATAATCTCATTTTGGCTCCCTTTGCCGCAAAATGTTGGTCCAGATGATATTCTGAGATCCCTTCCAGTCTGGGTTATTCTATGATGCCAGTTAGTGAAACTATTCCAACTGTTGCTGTGAGTGTCAAGACCCATTAATAACTAAGTCTTAGCTCTATGGGTATCGGTACACATGCATATATACCCACACATATGTTACACAGCTACAGTTAATAGAAGTTTTGCTCAACAGAATATACAGCAAAAGGTTGATAACATTTAGCCTTACTCACTACTTTGCCTTGATTAAGCAGGCATAATCCACTTAACACTCACTGGAAAGATGTGGAATTTCAAAAGCTGTCATAAACAGTCTGCAGAGTGCAGTTTCTTTGCTTGGAGTAGAACAAAGGATAATTTGCAATTCCTACGTGGAAAAAATTTGTGTATAGTCAGAGGCTTATGAATATATTTTCCCAGCTGTGATCTTCCTTATTTCAGATAGGTTTCAGGTATATGTTACCTGCTGTTTCTCTTGTATTTAACCTGTGTTTTGTGGCCACAATTACACAATCATTGCAGAAATATCTTGAAAGAATGACATTTAAAGGGCAAGATAGAAGAACTGCAGAAGAGAAGCACCACAGGGCTGGTGATATAAAACCAGTAAAAATGGAGGCTGAAGGGAAGAGTAGCAGACACTGTGCTGGCAGACAGAGCTCCACCATTAGGGAACATGAATTTTCTTTTAAAGATATCTCTCTTACCCACCTTCAATCAACCCACCCCTTCCCCGTAGCGCTTTCAGCGGGTCTAGTTATGCAGTTTCCTCTTCTTCAGCATAGAAATTGCCCAATGCAAGCAAATTATTGCAGTTCATACATATAAAGGGGGAAAGCAGAGTATTTTTTGGATTAGCCAGGTGTTCATTGCAGAGGTTTTCCCCTTAAGCAGTTTTCAAAATCTCCTTAGTGTGCTGGACTTTTTCTTGGTATCACTTACCTCGATTCAACTCTGTAGCCTGTTCTGAAGAATGCTTTTGTTGCGCTTTTTTTCTTTTTTAAGTCCAGAGATCTACTTCTATAGAAACTACTTCCAGAACCAGTGTTCTGCAACAGACTCGGGAGAAAACTAAACTATACAACATACATAGCGAAGGACCATAAAAACTGTGTTCTCAGCAAGAGGGTAGGGCAAAGAAAAAAAAAAAAGAGAGAGAAAAAGAGAGAAGAGAGAAAAAACCCCAACACACCACTTCTATGCACGAATAAGATATTTTGAAATAGATCACAATGACAGCTTTCTACTGGACCAGTATCCAGACATATGGGGGTTTAAGCAAAACCACCTTAGACAGGGTTTTCTGACACATTCTATGCCATAAGCATCTTTCCGCATATCAACCTTCTAGATGATCAATTCATTACAACTCTGAACAAGATGGTGAGAAATTGAGCAGAAAGGGAAAAACAAACAACATTGAACAGCGCACTGTTGAAACAGTCTTTTGTCAAAATACTTGATATCGTACCTCATAACATTTATAAAAAAATAACAATTTAACAGATAAATATACCAGCTAACAAGAGATGAGCTCTCACATAGCTGGTGAGGATACCTTTCCCCCCATTCACTACACACAGATAGGAGCTTGCCTGACAAGTACATGCCTTGAACATGTACTATTAATCCACAGACATTATATTTTTCACCTAAGCAGGAGATGACTATACAGATAAATCATTCACATAAATCTCCGGACCACCAACAAACCCCTCCAGCCTACTACCCATGCAAAGCCCTCCAAACTACTAAAGATGACAAATTAGTTGTCTCACAGCGTAAGTCTTGGACTTAAAGGTAGAGAGTACTTAAAAAACTTTCCTATCACTTTAAATCCTTCCCAATTTCATCTGTCAGTGATAATCCTGGAGATCATATCACTTAATCTTATTTTAAATCCTTCCTTAAAACCTACCTCTCCTGTGATACCTACAAATCTCTGCCAGATGGGACTGTTTAGACTAATGGCCATTTGTGACTAGCTTTAGCAAATGAATCTTTCTAAACCTTCTCTCATTACCTTCTTTTCCCACTTCCAATCTGCTTGTCTATTTATTTATTGTCTACATAGTCTTAAATTCAGATATTACAAAAAAGTTTTCTTACAACTAGAGCTGCCCTCATGATTTCATATCTTACAACTAGCATCTGGAGGCCTGAAAGGGTGCCCTGGAAAAAGGAGAGAACAAGGAGGCAGAATTACTGTTTAAAGCATTCCATAAGGAAAAAAAAAATAGTTCTAATTTCACAGTTTTAATGGAATTTACACTTAAAGATAATCAAGAACTCAAAAATAAGTGAGCACAGATCACCATTATTGTTCTGGAAGTTTTGGGTAGTGGTTTTTCATTTTTATATCCTCTTTCCTTTTCCTGAAGGATAGGCAGATAAAACAACATAAGAGGAGCGCTGCTTAATATGAAAAACTAAAACTGACAAGGACTTCTCTCTCATAACTTTAAATAAGTCATGCAGAATAGCTTCTGCATCATAAAACACTGAAGCTCACAACTCTAAAAACAAATCAAAAAACCCACAAGTTTGTTTTTTCCTACCTTACCTAGAGTTCAGCAAAAAGCATGAGAAGCTATTCACAGCAGGTACATGCTACCAGTTATAACTTTCTCAAAGCAAAAAAATCTTTAAGACTTTTGTAAGTCTTAAAGTCTGTTGCAACACTATTTTATTAAAAAAAAAGCCAAACCACAAAACACTTAATAAAAAGATTATTCTCCTCTGATGTGCTCAACCAAGTAGTTAGCAGCCCTTACCCATACAGTTACTCAGGAAGATATTCACCCCCACTCCTCTTTCTCCTTCCCACAAGCTACTAAAGACTAATTTCTTACCTTTAAAAGCACTAGCCACCTTCAGCCACAGATCAGAAACCCAACACACTACTGGTTACCCAAACTCTTTTTATAACCTGTTAGATGAGCAGCAGGTACCGGGGCTAAGCTTTCAGGTGGATCCAGTTGAGTTCATTTGAAAATGCCACCTGTGACATAGGTGCTTTTACCATTGCAGGTTGCAAGTTCTAGCCTCAAAGAATCATTACTTTGTACCAGTGTTAGTGAAGGACGTTGAAAGTATGAAGCCCTGTTTCATATGAGCGAGAGCAATAGCACAGGTTTACCTATGACTGTTCAGAAACAGCCTTTATCACAGGTGTGGAAAGACTGAGCTCTATGGGTTATGTGTGGTAAATCTACCCTTCCCTTTGCATGTCTGAGGCACTTATCTTGGAATGGTGGATAGATGTGCCTCGTGTTGGATTTATAGCACCAGGGGTAGGCTCAGCGCTGAAGACAGACACGTCAGAAGGCCATGCCGCATCCCTCCAAGAAGCACAGTCAGGCTAAGCAGATAGCAAGTAACTCCTCTTCTAGTTCTGCCTGCACTACGGATCCCAGCTGTGGCCCTTGTACATGATGAACTCTTCTTCTGAACCACTCCTAATATGTAAAATATGCTAATATGATTTATTTTCCTAATGCTTGCAAGGCATTAGGCATTTAGCACTACTGAAGTGCTAAATATTTGATAGTGACAACCGCAACAAAAACAGACATTTGCAGAAAATGAAACGCAACACACAGATCAATTTTGTGAGACTTGTTGTACATTTTAATGATTTAAAGTGTTCAATTCTGTTGTGTTTCCCCCCAAGCCACAGTTCTTTGCAACTCGAGTCATGAAGTGAGAGTAAGAAGAGAGGAAGTAATTTCTGAACTCTCCAGTTACTGCTAATCATTTGAAATTGACTTAAAAGCTCTGAAAACAAATTTTCAGGAAAAATGTATCCAGATTAACAAAGCAAAAATAAAACAAAACACTAAACACCAAACCCCCAAACTCTAGTTCTTATGCATTTCTTAGTTTAAGGTTATTTTTTTGGGTTAGTTTTTGTTGGTTTTTTTTTAGGTTAGGGGTTTTAAAGTCAATCTTTTCCTTTGGAGAATGAGGCTAGGGAAAGGGGATTTTATGTTTTATAATAACTGCACATTATCAATACAGTGAGACCTGTATGAAGATTTAGAATTCCGTGGAGGCAGAGAACAGAAGGAAGAGAAATAATATGAAAGAGAGAATAAAGATTAGAGCAAATATTGTAAGGAATTGGCTGGTTCCTTTCTGTGTACTCTGTTAACATCCAGCTGGCAAAAAGCCTTCTAGCATATGAATGGGAAATTCTGCTAGAGGAAGGACTTTGCAACCTGAGCGAAAGAAGCCAGGGGCTATATTAAGTACAATAGGCTGAAAGCAGCAGACTTGAGAATAGTTTGTAAAAAAAAGATTTTAATCCTCTATATAGTGACATATTAAAACAGTTCAACAACAATTTTCAGTTGAAAATGCAGTTCCAGCAATATTAAAATATTTTACTTTTTTCCTGCCTGACCTGCATATACTCAGGTGAATACATTATGCTATTAGTTTGCATTACATTTCCATGTTATGGATATGTTTTTGAGTCTAAATACTTCTGAATATTTCACTCCACACAAAAGTGAGATTGTGACTATTTATCATCAGTTAGTACTAAAGCAAATTTAGAAATGCTGGAATTATCTCCAGTTACCATTTGTGTAACTAAAAAGGTCAGAGGACTATAAATAAATGGAAAGATGAATGTTGGAATCTAGCCTGTCTTTCCCATCACGGCCAACTTACCGGTTTCTCTCCCTCCTTCCCTCTGACCTTACCAATGCCTGGTGCTAATTTATCGCTGTGTGTGATTTGTCCTGGGGACAAGGTGTGATAGTCCTGCTCATGGAAATCAGACCTGCACAGTGTTCCAGCAGCGGTGTAGAAGCATCGGGTGTTGAAACACAGGTCAAATGTTGAACTGGGAGTCTTGACAGCCCGGGAATTGTTATGGCAAATTTATGAAACATGTGGGAGGTAGAGCTGCTGCAGAAGGGATGGAGGGGTGAAACAGCACGTTCCTCTTTTCTTTGAAACTGCTAAACTCTTCTGTATGAAATTTTCTGCCACACTTGTGTGAGCATAATATCCAGCAAGAGAAAAAAAATATAGGTGTCTGAGTAGAAGTTTGCCAAAATTACAAGCAACTGAAAACATGATCTTTTAAAGGAAAGTACCAAATATAAATAGATATGCAGCAATGATATTGAAAAACTCTAAGGACTCTTCATCTGTTTGCAGAGACCATGATGGCTTTTCATTTTTGGTTTAAAGGGAAGACATTTCAAATGCTGAGCAGAATTTTTTGCAAGAAGTATGGAGAGACTGTAAGAGCAATTGCATATTTTGTTTCAGAAGAGGGGGAGAGCATTGGATTGAAGTTGTTCTAGAAAATAAAGTTGCTTTGGATGCTGATTAATTGATTTCTAGACTGTGTTAATAAGAAATTCAACTGAGCACTTAGCTGCAAGTGAGAGTTACATAAGCTAGGTATAAAAATGTCTCTACCTTTCCTTCCAGCCCAAATTAGTGGATAAATTCCATGCTCATGGATTAATTTCAATGAGTGTTTGAAATGATCTACTTGCCTATTGAACTTCTACTACTTGTACAGATTCAACATCTAATTTGTTCTGAGAACTCAAGAGACCTGATCTTGCCTAGTTTTTTTTCTGTCTTAACAGAATTTATGACAATATGGACTGTTTTGGCAGCAGGCAGTGTTTTCCCAGTTATGGAGTATGAACTACAGGCAGCGGATATAACAATAATCTGGTGAAGTAAAAGTTAGATTCACAGTGATATGTTTCATATCAAAAGAGAAAAGCATCATGTGACTGTTTCACAGAGGGGAAATCACTAGACAAAAAGTTAATCATAACCTGTAACATTTATTAGAATAGTGACAGTACATGATATGACAAGTGCTGACATGCTATTTTTCAGATATGGTAAACGTTAAGAGAATGAGTTAGGCTGAAACAATCTGCTTTAAAAGGCTGATGACTATATAACCTTCAGCCCAGGGACTGAGTTGCCTGTTACACAGGGTTTAGTTTGTTGCAGCACAACTTTGTGACCTTGGTGCAGTTTTACTGAGAAATTGTTGTTGAAAGATACAGACCATAAGGAAAGTTAAACCCTAGACAGACAATTGAGAAGACAACAGGTAGTAGCTCAATGGTTTGAAAGGAAAAATGCTAACAGGAAAACTTATTCAAAAAGCACTTATAAAGAAAAAGAAATGCAGGGGAGTAGTATGTAGTAGCACCAAGAGCCAGCCCTTTCCAAGGGATGGTGAAGGTTGACCCTCACCCACTTGACCAAAATCAGCCTGGGCAGTAGAGGCTCACCAGATGTCTCATGGGTGGTGGTGAGCCCTCTAGTGCTTAGCTTGTTACACAGACAGAAGATAGCTTGTGCTATTAATGGAAAAATAATACTTTGTGCTCTAAATTGTATATCTTTCTTGCAAAGTGTTTTTGTACATGGTAAAGGATTCCTCCACATACTAAAAGTGACCCAGAGAAGGAGAATTTGAGTTGAGGTATTTAATTATGAGAATACACTGGTCAAAACTATTGGCTAAATGCTAAAATTATAGCTCTAAAAAGTACAAATGTAATATATGTATGCTGCTGAATTGTTCAAATCCTTTATTATGAGTCACTATTTTCAAGAAAAAAAAAAGAAAAGGCTTCATGTCTATAAAAAGCCATGTAAGGAATTACTTGATGGTATTAACCCAGGATTAGGTTTTATCACCCTATTGAATGTATGTACACATATAGTTTCCTTTCAAGATGTGAAAATTTAAGTTTAGTAGTAGGAGAAAAAGAGCCTTTGACTGTGAATATATTTAGGCAGTAGGACAGCCTGCCAAGGCATGTTTTACAGTTGTCAAGAGTGGATTGTTCAGTGCTAGACGAGACACCATGCACCGGGGATATGTGTAAGCCACCAAATCAATCCCTCTGCTGTGCTGAGCTGGGCTAGATGACTCACTACAATGGTTTTCCAACTGACATTATTCTTGATTAAACAATAAAATGCGTGCAAAACTTCAAACCTTAGAAACAGGAGGAAACAAAAAAAACCAAACACTGGTCCATACCTGTAGTCCTCTAGTAGCAAAGCAGGTATATATCTGTGATGAAAGAATGAAGTGGCAAATAAACAATCCTGCAGGTAATTAATTTAAGATCAGTTTTCTCAAATGATTCTGTTTATGTTTTTAAATTTATTTTGTTTTGACACTGTCCATTAAGTAAACATCATTTAGACAAGCAATTAGCTGAAGCTTGGCTTAAACAAAAACATGTTATCAAAATGTTGTACCACAAAAGAAAGTTATAAGACAAATGACAATGGAAGGAGGAGAGAGTGAGAAATAGTGCAATGTGCAAGAAATATCCCTAGAGAAGTTAAAGATAAACTTAATGAATAAAATGAATACATTTTACAGCCATATAAAAGAAGTGATCTCCATCCAGCTCTTCTAGATAAATGTTCAAATCATTGAAAGCAAAACTGAAGTGGTGGGGTTTTTTCTCTTTTTTCCTCTTTTTTTCCCTCTCTCTTTTTTTTTCTGGGAAGCCTAATTATTGTCAGAGACAAAAGCCAAGTAAAGGGGTTTTATGAAAATTGAAGACTTCCCAGGAAAATGTCTCTGTATTAAGAATGAAGTTTATATTTCATCTTCCCTCTGGAAACAGAACTTCATTCCCAAGGGCAGTCTATTGACTTGTTACCTGGGCGTTAATAAGTTCTTCTTCTTAATGTTTTAGTCAAATGAATCAGAAAAGCTATATAAAGGTGTTTTTTTTTTTTAAAAAGGTTATTATTTTCTTGTATTGTGGATGCTACAAACCCTAGTCTCACTTTCACAAGTAAGGAAGGCTGGGAAAGAATTTAGTGGCACCTTAAGCTTTGTGTTGTTTACTTTTACCAGAAGATGCAGAAAGAAGTAAACTACTATTGAAACATTGGAAATTCTCATAGGGCCCTTTCTTTTATCATTCACAATAACTGCAATTTCCAGAACACCCTCCCTTTTCTTACAGTTCTCCCAGAGAAATCTTAAGCACTATTTATCAACTAGATAATGTTTTCATAACAGAAATAGAAAGATCAAAAAAAAATTTTCAAAAGCAGAAACAGTAATTTATGCTAATATGTGCTAATTCAGAACTTTATATATACAGAGACAATCTCAGCTGAAGAAATTTAGCAATTTTCCAGATAAATTTTGAATATTGCTCACTGTTGATGTTTAAAGAATTGTCTTGATATTTCTTGTCTTTTAAAGATTTGATTCCCGTATGCATGTCTTACTGTCAAACTTACTTAAAAAAATCAAATTTTAAGCCAGAACCTGAACGCCATTTAATGCCTTAAAAAGTCTTAAAGAAAAAAAGAAAATATATTTTTCCATAAATGTTATTATTGGTTGATTTAGTTTATTTTTAGTGCTTAGCATTAGCCACATAGGCTTTCACAAACCAGTTTTAACTGTGTACTGTCTCTTTCTTCCTTTCCTCTCCAGGACAACTTCTGCACTACTATTCAAATGATATCAGAAGGAAAAGTTTACTTTAAAAATTCTTAGTTATATTAGAAATCAGGAATATTGATAAAAGATATTCTTTTAAAGTCTCAGCTAGTTTCTTGTTTCCCAGATAGTTTCATGTCTCAACTTCAGTAATGAAAACAGATACATCTTTTTAAATGTTGTTTGAAATTGGTTTAAAGTTTGTTTCAGCGTTCTACCCCATTTACTCAGCTCTTTGCAAGTACTTTGGGAAAAAATATGAGAAATGTTTTCATTAATCTTAGTTTTTGATTACCTTCGCAAAAGCTAAATTCTAGACTTGTAAGCCCAAGGATGTCTACCCTCTTATATGCATGATGTATAGGAAGATGAGTATAGTTGAAAGCAAGTCAATATGACTAAAACAGAGATTTGCTTGAGAGCTAAGAATTAGTTTTAAGGACAATGAATGCTTTCTTTGATATTAGCTAGATCATTTGACTGTTACCTCCTTTCACTTTCTCACCAATAAAATGAAAATGATGCTTAGATAAGGCTATGCTAAAAAAAGCACAACTGTTTCTAAAACACTGTTGTTGCAGCCCCGTTTAAACTTCCTGTGGGCCAGGTGCTCTCTGCACTGCCTGGTATCTGGGGGCTGTGGGATGGTGCTCGTTGTGGAGGGAGGACACTGCACCAGTCTGACAGCCCCATGGCACCCGCTGCCCTGGCACCCCGGGTCACCCTTGCCTGTACTGTGTTCCGTCACTGTGTAAGACTATGTAACTTCCGTTGTTCTTATCCTGCAGGCTGTTGAATGCCTTGATTAGCACTTACTTGGATTCTTGCTAATTTTGTGCACAGCCAACATGCAATACATATTGTAAGAAATGTGAAACCCACAATTTTTTTTAGTTGCTGTGCCAGTCAGACTGTCTTCTACCTTGAGGAGACTTGACTACAAGTACACTAAATTAATGTGAAATACAATATTATTGCAGAGATATTGTTTCTAAGCGGAGCGTTACCCCAGGAGACTTTTAGACTTAAACCTGAGAATAAACTTGGAAATATTTTAATATCTGTAAATGGGACAGGACTTTATTAGAAATGGTAAAACCATGATGATTTATGTACCTGGACAAGAGTTGAGATGTACCTTTATGCAATGTTTCTGTTCATGGGCCTACAGCTCTACTACTCTCAAATTTTCTGAAACTAGCTCCAATCCCAGCAAATAAGAAAAAATTCCACTTCAGATGAGTTTCTTTCTTTCCACTGCAGAATTCTGTCAGGATGACCAAAAAAAGATAGGATTAGCTTTAGACTTTGAGTTTCAAACACCGTAATGTAGATTAAACCTCTGCCTCCTTGACACGATGGTCCAGATGCTATGTCCAGCTCAGGAAGTCTCTCAACCATTAATTGCTCAAAAGCCAGACAATGTAGTGCATCCTAGTCTCTATATCCAGTATATTATTATACACTTTCCCTAAACGTCCGCTGCCAGCCCCTGATTCAGATGTGCTTTTGATGTATCTCAGTTGTAGATCTCATGTTCTAGAAAGAATATTGTACTTTTAAATTGATTAGAAATTCTAAAAACTCTCAGCTCTTCAACAAAGCTGCTACTAACGAGCTTACAGAAGACCACAAGTTGTTGTGAAAACTTACAGTCCTCTGTAATGCCCAAACTAAAAGCTAGCTGCACATACTTCAGGTACATGGAAATGTACATACAGACATATATACATAAAGATTTATAAGCGTCTGATATTTCCATGGCATGAAATTCAAGTACATTTCATGTGCTGAAAAGTGAGTTAATGATACTCTGTTTCATAAGGACATTTTTAATTGATTTTTACTACCTCGTTGCTACTTGTAGATCTGCAGAGCAGTAGCATGGAGAAAGGCTGAAATGTACTAAGGTTGTTTCAGTGGTGAGTGATCTTATTTGGCTGGCAAATTTAATTTCTTTTTCTCCGGTTGGTGGATTTGAGATGTAGTGTAAGTTCAGTCATCTCCATCAAATCCAGCTATGTTGAGAGTGAGACTTATTAGGCATTTCATGTAATATATGCTGGCTTAGGTCTGATATGTCATTTATCTTCACTTGTGAGGAGACCTTAGAACTCACTTGTGGTAATGTCATTGATGATTTATTAGTCTCCTCACTTGTGAAGATAAATGTCATATCAGACCTCAGTCATCATGCCTTCCTTCTACATATAAATCCAGATTTAGAAAAGAGAGTGAGAAAGAGAATAAGGGAATATTCCCAGATGGTTTGTGGTTAAGGGATGTCAAGCTTTCTGTGGTAGAAATTGGACATTTGCTTTAATAAATCTTGTTGTTCGAACATTTCTTCTTTGACATATCCCTTCAGGCAGATGCCACTGAAACATTCATGTGCTTCCCTTCACGCTGCACAGAACTTTTTTTTCTAGGAATACCAGCAGTGATTGGTAAAAGTCCTTTTAAAAGCTTTACCAGAGGAAATGGCTGGCAGACAGAGAGGTACATTTGTCAGATTCACAGAAGGGCAAAGTCCCCATTTAGAAATGAAACCTGAATGCCACTTATGTGTATCTTCTGTCCAATTTTATGGGCTTTCATATATCACTCAAAACTCAAAAAGAACCGTGCACAAAGTAGAATAAAACAAGACTGAAGACTGAACACCATTCTGGTTCATTTCTAAGGTTCCACGGATACTGTGTTACAAAGGATCACAAATCAGGTGAATCTGATTTTCTCTTTTGAACCATAGAGACTGGGATCATTCTTTTAACGTGCAGGATACAATACCCACAATGAAGTTAAGTAGTTGTGTGACTGGTTGAATTAGAATTATTCCAGGTATGTCACTTGCCATGATGCAGATGTATAGGAAACCGAAAGGGATACAAACAGTATCGCTGTAATTTAAATCTTCATGAATTACTCTTAACAGCTGAAGAAGTTTAGGTTGTCAGAGCATCTGCTTTGTGGAGTGACTCTCTGACAAACGAATTAACCTCCTGGTAAAAGACTTCCAGAGTTGGCCCACTTTACTTGGCCTGATAAGAATACATTATGAAATCTGTAGCCACAAAGCAGCTTGATTTCTGTACTGAAACAATCAAATTGCCTTCCAGAAAAATGCTTGTTATGTTGAAAGCTATCATTTAGCATCACGACAGCTAAGCTCAGTGAGGGCACTCACACTTATGACCTAGATGTTGCCTGTAAGCAGGATGGTTCTTAAGGCTTTAGTTTTCCTGTATTCATTCCTCCTGTAGGTCCAACAGGTCCTACATTTGATGAACATCTGGCCATGCTTCTTTGCTCTTAGGTATTTTTCAGAGGGAAAGAAGACAAGAAAAGAATCCTTTTTTTTCGGCATCTCTTTCTTATGAAACGGACAAGGAACATTTTAAATGTATATGTTTGTGCGCTTACATATAGATGTATGCACACCATGTCATATAGCATAATGAAACACCCATCCCGTGTATCGCAGTAATATCTTTCTGGGACCAGCAGATGTCATCCCAATAGGAGGAGCACCTTGTGTATACCTTTATTAGTTGACTTTCCATTAACATTAAAAATTTCCAAAGGAAAAACCTCAACGTACAAATGTAAGTGCCTTATACCATGTGTCTGTCTTAGTGGTATTATGTTTTTGGACCGTCACTTACAGGTCCTTCACAAACTTGATCGTGTCAGAGTAATGTGCATGAGTTATATTTCTCCATTTAATGCTGTTGGGCCAAAAGGGAGAGAAACACGAGGTGAGGATGGAATTTATTTGGAGTACATGAGATATGCCTAGAATTATTGTGCTGAGCTTTATAAAACCCACAGTCCTCATTTCGCATTGTCCCTTTAGAGGAGTTTATGGCTATCTGCCATAGCTCCCTTCAGACATAGTTAGATGTTTACTCCAGGAAAGCCTGATATGAGAGACAGATTATGTGCTAAACTAGGAGCGAGGAGTATCTCTATCTAGAAACTGTCTTCATTTCTTCGCAAACACGCAGGTGTGTAGAGTATGCAGCAGGGTACCCTGGTGAGAAAGGCTTTGTGGAAGCTGCTAAAACCAGTAGAACCGGTATGGGACCTGTTAGACTAGGACTTGCTTCTGAAGCTGTTAAGAAATTTTTCACTGTAGGCAAGCCAGCTGGCCAGTCACACTTAACCACTTCCTGAGAATGAAGGTGGAATTGAGTTTGCTAAACCAATAGCTGCTTTGTACAGAAAAACAGACAAACAGACCAACCCAAGGATAATCACCTAACAGAATTTCAGATTATTTTAGCATAAAAACAGCTCTACTTACAAATATAAGAGTTCATGTCAGATCCTCAGATTTGGCAAGTAATATCTGATTAAGAAATTTGCTGCTAGAAATGAGTCACAGGATTTATCTTACTTTAGGTACAGTCAAGAGATTTCTGCTTTACAAACAATTGATGATCAATCAGCTCATCACAAGTGCAGGCAGGATATACTATTTATATTATATGCATTATAGAGATTGTTTCAAGAGCAACTGTGAAGCGGAACTATGCCATTACTAAGAAATTGAAAGGTATTCTCTGTTTATGACAGTTTAGAAGAACATCTGAACACCTAAGTTTTACAGATAATATCCCCACAGTTTAATTCTGTACAATACTTTTAACAAATCAAAAATCTGGTCTGCGCTTCAGTGGAGTTAAGCTGAACAGCTGAAATAAAAGCATAACATTGTCTCAGCAGTCTGCTACTGCATTACACCATTGTGTTCTTTATACAGGTATGTTAGAAATGGTGCAAGAGAACCAAACAGAAAGCATAGATTCAGACAGAAAATCTCATTTATTTTTGTCCTCAGTCTTGTAGACCTTCCTTAGAGCAGCCTGAAAAAATTCAGTCTCCAAATCAAATTGTCCCCTATAATGCTGTCATCGAACTAAATCACTACCTCATGAAGAACCCCAGCAACATAGCACCGATTTTGTTATGATTAAAAGCTAGTCCTTGTTACAGCATAGGCTGGGTCAAATCCCAATACTATGTGTAGATAATTGATTTTTCAACCTTAAGGGGATTTAGGCAATACTTAAATCACTATATGTATTTTTATATATAATGCCATCTTATTTCTAAAATAATTTTAATGTGATGTTCTATGACACAAAATTAGTTTCAGTGCAAAAGGAGAAGCTACATTCATCCTTTAGTCTTTGTCACAGAAAAAAAATAAAAATTGCTTGTTTCTTTGATATGATGCGATTCATGACACCTACAGCCTCTAATGGGCCACAATGTATGTCAATATTCTTTCCACCATACTAAAATATATCCAGAGTTTGCACAATAGCAGTTAAACTGGACTGAATATTTTAGTGAACATATAAGTAAGTGGGTACTGTATGTATTAATGCTAGGGAGATTGTCCAGCACTGTCTCCTAGTACTATGCATTTGAATAACTATAAAGACAAAAAAAGAAAACAAACCTCTCTTCCGAGCTTTTCATGCAGTGAGTTTGGCTGAGGAATCAAAGTATATGTGTCTGAAAATTTCCATATGACAGTAACTGTGGGTTTTTTTTCTAGGATGAAATTATTAGTACTAAATACTTCACAGCATGAAAGGCCAAGAAAAGATAAATCATTTCCATTTTTTGGAAGCATTCTGTCAAACAGAATTTTCTCAGCCTACATCCAACCCTGCCTGTATAGACACAAGAGAAAGGGAGGGAAACATCCTCTTGTCCCCACTTGCTGTTTTTCAATTACCCAACTCATCAGAAATGTTAATGAATTACCAATACTGAGATACCTCCAATTGTTGCTTCATTAAGACTGGAGTTTAATAAAAAAATTGTCTGGAATGCTAGCTAAAACTCTAATAGAATTCTTTTATTACATTACTGGCTTGCATATAATGCTCTTTCTTATGTTTGTATGTTTGTTTGTTTGTTTGTTCAGAGAATTCTTAGAATTCATTGGGCAAAGCAACGCAACCAATTATAGTAGCATGTATCTTCTCATACCCAACAGGGCAGTACTTGGAACATCCACTCACACGGACTTCTTTTTTCTGTCTCTGAATATGTCTATTTTATCTCAGAAAAGATGTTTCATATTGTATACATATTCTAAGTGCTAATTATTTATTTTGTATGGAATGGTAAATTCAGTCTGGTTTCTGTATAATTGGCTGGATGAAGTAAAATTCACAGCTACTTCAACTACACAATGTCGGGGTAATTGCACCACAAATACGTATTGCACTATGGGCATATTGGTAGAAACAAATGACTATTCAAGACTTTGGTGCACTTTTTTTTTTTTTCTTATTGCAGAGAGGCTGAAATCTCTAGATTAGATTTTGCTATATCTTGAGTTACCTACCCCTCAATAATTTAACATTTCCAATGTTGTCTTGGAGATGATTCCCACATTGTGAAATGAATCTATGCCTTTGTTGACTAGGCAGCATGAAGGTTACTACAGCCAATTGAAAAACTAGCTATTTGATCAGACAACTGTAATTGCAAAGAGGCTGACACAGATGAGATAGGTTCTTTCTTTTTTTCTAGAAGGCTTAAGGGAAGTTAGAAATCCTTCAAACATAAGAAAGGCTCTGAAGTGGCAAAATAAAGTGTTTAAAAATGATTCCCAGATAGAGCAAGACTGAATTTTAACTTGTGGTATGCAACAAGGTTTGTAGAATCTAGAGTATCTATGAGATAAGCAAGGTCAGAGCAGGCGCACCGAGGGGGAACCAGCTGATGGCTAAACAGAAAATAAATAAATATTAAAGAACAGGTTTTCAGATGGAGTAATTCCCTGAATTGGCTCAAGACACGGTTACTGGCCTGGCTGAGAGAGAATTGTGGGGATGAATGGGTCAGTATGGGACTGCTCTTTTCAGTGTGAGCAGGTATGTATACCAACATAGAGTGACGGTAGGGTCACAGGCCTGAAAGGGTACTCCCATAGTACTGAGTGTAAGTGAATTTTTTGGTATTGCTTTCTTCTGAGTTGCTATGGCTGTGTTTATAGCAGTGTGAGTTTGCTGGTTGACCCTCCTGCTCCTGTATCCTAGCCTGTTAAAAATGCTACAGAATGTGTCTTCTTATTTTAGGGGTGGCCCTATATAACCTGTATATCAATATAGTGAGTCATTGACCATAAGCAGTTATTAACCTACACCATTCCTTTAACAATGAGGTTGCTCTCCCTACTGTTAATTTTGAAATCAAAGGAATTACTCTCTTTCCATCTAAATTCTGACTGGTAGTTAACTCTTTGCTAGTATGTATCGCAATTGAGTTTTGGTGGCAGTCAGGGTATCTGGCAAAACTTGAGTAGCTCAAAGGGCATGACCCTTCTCTGTATTTCAGCTTTATTACTATCAAAATATTGTATCCAATGAGAGGTGCTGACTATAGGGTACACTCTCCCAGCAAATGTTTTAGTAATTTGAATCAATCATTCCCAATTATATTTTAAATCTTCCCCCAGATATTTTAAACGTAATCCCCTAGAGAGAAACGATTAATATTCTAAATGTAGTTGCCTCCTCTGAATAAGGTTTGGTGTTCCATGGTCTGGTGGTCCTCTTGGCTGGCAAGCACAACACTCTGAGATCCAGCAGCTTTCCCAGGATTATTCCTGAGAAACACGGGGGATCACTAAGATACTGTAGTACATATGGATCTGTTTTGATGGGAAGGTGCACATATTATAGGGTTTTTTCCTTTGGTTTAACTTCGTTATTTTTTAACATAGCAATTTGCCAGTGAGGGATGACAAACAGTAATATTTAGAGTTGGGTTTTTTTGTTTGTTTCTTTTTTATAAATTAAATGTGTAAACTAGTGTCAAAATGATTTTCTCTTTGTTTTCTGTGGTAATTTAAGAAA